>NC_141091.1:27885838-28248338 GCF_041138505.1 Cibotium barometz
TAGCATAAGCTTTGTCATGTACTTTAGCTAGAACAATCACCAATGTAAACACTAAAAAGATAGGCAGAAAGCATAAATTCATGAAAGTAAGAGGAAATATATAAGTTATTTAAGGGACATTGTGGGAAATATCTAGAGCCTTAAGATATCTCCCTCTATATACATTATGATTAAGATGCCTACACAAGGATAACACAAGAGAAGAGTTATGATACATAGAGAGTATTGCGATGGAGACTGCTTGGATAACCTCCCTTTTCTAGTCATTTTATCTCGAGTAAATTTCCTAAAATTGTAGGGCTTGTGGTGTATTGCTAAGATTTGTTTTTTTGAGGCATTCACTTATTGGGGATATTGAATGATAGCTCCTTTGTCCATAGCAAAAACAAGGAATGGATTGTATACAAGCTGTTTAAGTTTTTGAGATCCACATTAACAATATTCATTGGGTGAGTGGAGAGATGTTACGCAACATTGTATTAGTATTACAACATATGGAGAGACATTGACTAGGTGAGAGGGTCACATAAGGCAACACTTGTTTTTGGATGGTCAACCATATACACATAGTAATATTACTTTGCTTATCAATAACTTAATGGGGATTGAGAGGTACAATGTTGTATTTTTGTGGAGCACATAGAATTTGAGTATGATCACATGTCTCATCTGGTAGGATCCTCTATGGTTATGGTAGCCACCAGCTTTCTATATGGTGGTGAAGTGGAGTGCCTTGTTTACTCTTCATGGATTAGGATGGAACTAGCTTGGTAGTAGAGATTCATGAATTGATTACCAAAGGATGTAACATTAGATCAACCATTGTGCCATCTACTAATATATTGATTTGGAGCCTTTATTTGAATTTTCTTGGATACCTATGAATAGATTGGATACCTACAAGGTATTTTCTACTCTTCTTGGTTCTGAGTTATTTGACATAATTTTGAATGGATTTAGTCACTCCAAAATAATATTAATTTGATCTTATACTTATATTTGATATGTTATCTTTTACTATTAATTTCTATCTATTTATTCCCACATGACATTTTCTCAACTATTGCTAATGCATTATAAAAACATGTACCAAATATATTATCTTCTTTATGTATAATTTAAAATGTTTTCATTCAATCATAATGCATAGATCCCCCTCAAGGTGTGTTCCCTTTCATTGAAGCATATAAGATATTATGACTCAATCAAGTTAAAATCTCATCTATATAAGTTATCCACTCTTTGCAATTGAAGCCATCCACCACCACTGATCTTAAGGAGGTTGATTCCCATGTCAATATAACCTTTAGATTATGGATCTTTGATTAAAGATAAATATCTCACTATATCAAAGTTGAAGTAAAGAACACCTAGCATGCCCACAAAGAATAAGGAGGATGATGATGATGATGAATTTTCTTTTGATAACATGTTTGGCCATTGGTTTACTCTGACAGAGGAGAAGGATGTACATGAGTAGTTTTGTCTAGCAAAGAAGCCACAATTCCTATCTATGATGAAGGTGTGATCACTTCTCATGACTTTTTACAACCTTGCCTCTTTTAAATTCATAGCCAAACTTTGGTAATAAGTTGGTTTTGATACTATTTCAATAAATGCAAGTAAGACTTTTAAACCTAAATTATTTCTTGGAGTCTTGTTTTAGCATTATGTTGGAGTCTTGTTTTAACATTATGTTGATGTGATATTTTCGAACATGGTATGTTGATGCATATATAACTATTTCTAAAAAATAATACTTTACCAAAGTTTAGAGTTAAAAGGGAGCTTGAATATTATATAACTTAGGAATTGACTACAAGATTTATCATGCTTGCATGAATGATTATTTAATATAAAAAGGCCGTTATCTTCAAATCATGTGGTGATTTAATAAATAAATGGATGTCTAGGGCACCAAGAAAGGTATTAAGATAGTTTTCTCAAGTCTATGACACATCTCTGTCAAAATTTGGCAAGTGAATTTTTTTTGAGGTTTATGACACATCTTTTTCTCAAGTCTATGACATATCTTTGTCAAAATTTGGCAAGTGACATGGATTAGCATACAAAAACTTGAAGCACCAATGGCACGTTGATAATATCCATGTATTGTGAAATATTTCATCACATCGTGAGAACTTGGAAGAGTTCAATACATGGCCTTATAATTTGCACCTATGACACTTCTATATATCAACCTTGAAGTGACACTAGACATGGCTTTAGAATTTGCAGCTATGACACTTCTATATATCAACCTTGAAGTGACACTAGACATGGATTTAGAATTTAAAGCTATGACGTCACTACATACCAACCTAAAAGTGACACTAGAAACAATTGTCAAAGGAGGGGAGAATTCTAGGCATTGCTTAAGCTACCCTATTAAACCAATCGTAAAATGATTCTACAAGAAACCATAAAAGTGTTAAAAAGTGATGCTTATTAGTGGTTCCAAAACAATTATGATTAGGTCATGAAGCAATATACTAAGTTTTTTTTTGGGCATCTGGGAAGTTCTCGTCGCCAATCCACTCCTTATATTATAATTAATGTACAAATATTTTAAAAAATTGAAGAAAAAATAATAAAGTGCTCAAGTTATGGGAAGTTATCTCCAATCCACTCCATATAACATATAAACATTTAAAAAGAGATTGAGAAAAAGAAAGTGCACAAGTGACACATTGTTAATCTTTTGTCAACATAGCTTAAAGGATATTACAAAAATCCCATCCAACTTGTATACATAGTGATAAATATTGGTGCTGCTACATACATTGTGTCAAATTACTATTGGTAATTATGTATATACACTACAATACTTTGATAAATTGAATGTAGGATATAGTGTCTTGATTATAGACATTTCACTCATCTTTGTTTGTCCATATCATCATTCCCTATAAACACGATTCCAATATTTGAATGTGAGAGCCTACTTATATTAAAAAGCTAACCTCTTAAAGAGAATTTGATTATCAAAACACTAATATAAGCACTACCAGATAGTGAATTATCATTGCTTATATCAACGTACTTATACCAAATTTTATATTATCCCCGAGGGATTCACTCGCCAAAAGGGGGACGTCACCTGCATGCATGAGCTTCAAGAAAACCCCCTATATATGATGCTCATAAGATGATAACACCCCTCTATTTAAGCTTATAAGGATACCTTTAAAAATGACTATGTCACTCCCCTTCCTTATATCTATGTTTCTTCTCTAGCATTTACACAACCCCTCTCCTTAGATTAAAGTATGTTACTTTGAGCCTTATTGAGTGAACATATGACATATCCTTAATGTTACTATACCCCTCCCCATCCCCCCCCCTCCCCGAGGCCCCCTGCCCCTCCCCCTAACTTAAATTTAAGATTTAGTATTCACCTAAATACTTGGCCCTACCCCTACCTTATAAGCTTATGCCTCATTAAAAAAAACCCCCTCTTGTACACTCACATGATATCATAAGTTTTCTAAGAGTGAATCCCCTGGGATATCATCATTGGGGAGCATTAGTGACAAACCACTTATTATGATTATCCTTAGAGTTTGGAGGTTTTATGGTACATGGAATGAACTTGAGGTCAACTTTGGCCTCTAACTGTCAACAAACATTGGTATTTTTGATACCAAAGGGTTATATATATAGTATCTTGTTTATATGAGGAATGTAATAAACTTGTTATATATATATATATATATATAGTATCTTGTTTATATAAGGAATGTAATAAACTTGTTACATATTGAGGGATGGGATATGGCTCCATACGGTTATTAATGGAGTGGACCCATGGTCACATTATGACACCATTGATAATACTTTTTAATATAGGGTGCTTTAATGGAGGATAAAATGTATAGCCCATTAGTATATAGCTATATGTTAACCCATTCCTAGGATTAACAAGAGCTACTACCATTATCTTATATCAAGGAGTCAAGGTAGATACACCAAAAGGTCATACCAGCGACTTGATCTTGTGTGCTGACATAGGCCAAGTCAATGTTGCCTACAAAGACTCTCTCCCTGATGAGGTGGTAATATACCTCAATGTGCTTCATCCGTGCCTGGAAAACTGGGTTCCTGGCCAACTATATACTGCTAAGATTGTCACAATATATGACAACCTTTCTCTCCACATGCAACCCCAAATCAACCAAGTAGCTTGTGTAACCAAGCTACCTCACACGCTACCACCGTAGCTCCTCTGTACTACTCGGCAAGGCAACTGTGGGCTGCTTCTTACTAGTCCATGTCATAGCAACACTCCCCAATGAAAACATAAATCCACTGGTAGATCTTCTGTTTGAGATGCTACCTGCCTAATCTACATCTGTGTACCCATATAGCTCCAATGGTACACTGGTTGCATAAAACAATGGATAATCAACAGTGGCTCTCAAATACCAAAGTGTGTGTTGCACACTATCAAGATGTGTTTTTGCGGAACCTGCATAAACTGGGTCTCTAAGACAACAGTGTAACTTAAATCTAGGCTGCTGATCGCCGTGACATAGATTAAACTCCCCACCACCACAACCATCCTATACATAGTGGGATCCTCCACCAACACATAACTTGCAAGCCATAAAAAAGCCTTTACATGCCAATGATTATTCCTGACATGAGGAAAAAAGAACACCAGGAGTGGGTGAGGAAGTGCGGCTTTGAAAAGCTACTTGATTGCCACTAGGAGGATCTTCAGGACCCCAAGGATGGGAGCATACATGTGCAAGGGAAGGAACCTATCACGATATCAGAGCTCGCAGTGCACCATGCACTAGGGTTGCGGATGGTGGACAGAGTGTTGGACACAAGCATGAAGCCCAGGTTGGAGGAGGAGATTCCCAAAACAAGCAACATGCATCAAGTTAAGGATGTGGCAGATGAAACTAAGCAAGAGCAGTTTGTTTTCTTTTTATAGAATGTAATGTTCATGGGGAAACCAGAAGACATGTCAAACAAGAACTACAGGTTTCTCACGGCAGCAAAAGCAGGAGAAAAAATCAACTGGGCCGCCATCTACAAGGAGAACTTGGCAAAAAGAGCGGCCACATGGGCCAAGGAAAAATAGCCTACGGTGGTACATGCACACCTAAGGGTCATCGCACAAGCTACCGGGTCTGTGGATCCCAGGTCTAGAGAATCCCATGCGGAACTACCACACCATGAAGGTGGAGGATCCTCAAAACCCACCAGAGTGACCTTTAGCTCTTTTGAAGATGACATGATATAGATGGAACTTTGTTTTTTGATGAAGAATTTAAGAGAAGTATTGGCAAAGGAGGTGCGGGCTTTGTTTTTGTTGACAAGCAAGGAAAAGAGCTGTGGTTTGGCAGTCAAGAGATACAGGTAAAAAGCAACAATAAGGCCGAATATTTCAACCTTTGTTTAGGTCTTGAAGAAGTGCAAAAGGAGAGACGTTAAGAGGCTAATTGTAAAATTTGATGCCATGCTTATTATAAGGTAGGTTGTGCGCTTTTGCCGCACAGGTCGTAGCTGGGGACTTGCCGAACACCGTATGCGAGCCACGAATGGCTGCAAGCATACAACAAGGAAAGCAAGCTCAAACAGAATGCCAAAGGGTGTGTCACTCACCGCTCAACCGCCGCCTTGAAGGATTCCCGCGTCGCAGTGAAGAAGGAGCCGCCGTCGTCGCCGCTCTACCGCCTCTCCGCCGCCGTGCCGCTACTACACAGTGCTCGATCGCTCTCTCACTCTCTCTCTCTCTCTCTCACACGCAGGAGAAGGAAACCAAGGAGATAAGGCAAGAGCACTCTTGTATTCACAACACAGGAGAATGAGGATTTTAGGGTTACATTTGGCTTCTTATAGTGACGGCCATTCGCACTTGGGCGCCCATACATGGCCGGCCGATCCTAACCCTTATCCTACTGATATTCAAGATGCGCCTCTCATCGACGATCACCCAATTCCTTCATCCTTAACATATGGTGCCGACAAGCCCGGCCCATAACTCAGAATATTTAAATTAATGACGTAAAACATAGTACGTCTGAATGTCCGTCTCATAGGTTAACATGCCCCCCTTCCTGATGTAGATTCCGTCCTCGAAAGCTATGGTATGGTAAGCTCGATAGGGTTGTTGTGGTAGACCGTCTGCAAAACAGGGAAGTAGAGTGAAAGTATGCTGGAATTCAAAAGATATAAAGTGTATAAATTCAAGCATGTTAGACCACAATGGATGTTGCTATGAGAACTTAGTTTAAGGGGTCACATGAATGAGCTAGTGTAGCAAATTAACAGGAGTTTAAAATTATTGAAAGTAAATCAAGAGTTAGCAAGGTGTCAAAGGTTAATCAAGGTTTATAACTGGCCTAAGTCAAGGAAAATAACCAAGCTTAATAAATAAACAGATGACCACACTGTGTCTACTCTAAGAACAAGTTAATACCACGAGCCTAGGGACACAAGAAACATCAGAGTTACAGGAGCCTTTTGCCTTTATTTCTTTATGCACGTGACAATTTTAAAACACAATGGCGACCTTCCTAAGGCAAAACTAACATCGATCCTGGTACCATGTTTAACACAAAGCATTCTCCAAGAATCTATTAGTTCACCTTAGGCAAGGCTACCCCCTACCAACCAAGGCATCGGTCTGGAGTAGAATACTCCTCGCCTACCAAGTATCAATAAGGCGATAGGCCAACATTAAAGCACATCATTGACTTGTATTGCCATTTATTGTAGACTTTTTTTGTTAATTTATTTCTTTTGATCTTCGCTCCTGAACTATAATTTGTCTTGCATCCTTTCGACAAAGGGGTAAAAGCTATGTCCTAGAGGTCAACACACACATGGCCAGGTGTCAAGCATTAAGATGGTTTGACCCTAGACCTAAGACAATCGTATTCCAAGGTTAACTAAAGACTGCATGCATTCTCAAGAATATATCCAATAAGGTTAAACTCATTAATGATTCACACTAGCATGTCAGGCAACTTCAAAAACTAAGTAGTACATTGACAATTTCCATGTGGTCATGCATTATAGTTCATGCAATTAATTGAACAGTAAAAAATTAAAGAGAGTGGGCATGGAAGAATTACACCTGAAATTGGAGATCTCCTTGATTTGACGAGACAGCTTGCAATTTGATGTAGATATATTTTGATGAACGTTGCGGCAGTCTCAGGACTTGAAAGCGAACCCACCTCAAACTTTTTAACCTGTATAATCAACTAACAAGCACTATACCTCGAGAGGCACATCAGTGTGAAAAATTAAAGACTCGTTTAAGGAATCCAAACTAGAAAAAACTTGAAAACACTAACCTACCTACCGGTCACCACACTACTACTGAGGATACGGTAAGAGGATGTTGTAGAGTCCTGGCTCTAGCCCTAAGGCTAAGCCTCTATCCGCATCATCCAAATAAATAAAGTCAACCTAATGAGTTTCATTCGTCCATTGTCAGATATTTCCTTTTCATTTTCCCATCCACATAAACTCATTAAGAATGTAACCATGCGAGGATAGTCATCTTGTGGAAAAGGAAAGCATTGGGCTATCGGGGATATTTCTTCTACGGAGTAGGGGTCATTCATGGTCAATAGGCGAATTAGCCATTCTAAATCCTCAACATTTCCCTCTCTGGCTAGTACATCTATATGATCCCATTCAGTTTCAATTACAGGATAGCACATGTGAAATATCTGAGAAAGGTACAGATGATACCTCTCTCCAAAGGTAGGAGTGGATGAAGTGTATGATGATCGTGCATCTGCCATATCTGCAAACACAGATATAGCATCAGTAGGTTTATGACAGGTCAATCTAGTTCTTGATTGTATATATGGATATTTCTGTTCTTAATGTGCTCTTGCTCTTTTTTTACTATTTTTTGCTTTTCTTTTCTTTTCTCTTCTGTGTATGAAGCTATATATATACATCCCCTTGAATTTGGCAATTACATGGTCAGGGGAGAAGGTTAAGGAGGAAGCATTAGAATGTCGAGCGTGAGTACATGCTCCCCCTTTCCTTGGGTAGATCATATTATTTGCAATGATGTTGCAGCCTCTTGGAACCAATTTGTCCAGCGGGTCATAGGTTGTGATGTGGGCAGATAGCTTTTTATGACCCTTGTGGCCACATCCATTTGTAGAGATGGTAGTGTACGCTCCCATTGAGGAACGGAGGAAATGGTTTCCGACGATACTTTTACAAAGGGAGACGTAGACTCATCGGTCTTTTGTTGGGTGTTGACAAGAGTAGGTGTAGAGCATGTAGAAACTTCTATATCAGCTTGTGCCTGGCATGAGGAGCTAGAAGCTTCATGTGGCGATCGATATCGTTTGGGAATCCAAACTAACTCTGGAAGAAGTGGTGCGGAGCACTCTGTTACCTTTCCCTTACCACGGTCTTGAATTGTCGTGGGGGTGGCAACAATTGGTTTGCAAGGTTTTACAGGTGATGTAGAGGGATTCAGCTTATGCTTAGGGACCCAAATCTGGTCATTCCCCTCGTAGTACCCTTGGGCTACTAATAATTTTTTAGGGATCCATCACGATGTTACATTGCCCTTTCTCGGGTGGTTAGCTGCTTTCCTTTTACGAGGCTTCTTGGTGGCTGAACGAGATTGAGCAGGGGAAGTAGCTGTTAACGAAGCTTTTGGGACCCATTTGTATATACTCTTTGGCATAGTAAGCGGAACCTTAGAGACAACCTTGCCTGTTTCCACTCTTGGCGTTGAAGCGTTAGAGGGATGGCAAACAATCAAAGATGGTGGACTTTGTGATTTTTCATTATCTAATATTTGAGTGGATGACTTAGGTGCGGGATTTTGAGCGGTCAGACCTAGTGTTGGTTCTTGCATTGTGACTCGTCTAGTTGCCCAATCGATATTGCACTTGGTGGCCATCATCCATTTGCGCCCTAAGTTTACCCGCAGGCATAACCAAAAAGCTTTGAAATACGGTCCCCTTGTCATAGGCAACCGGAGTGTGCAAAACTCCTGAGACAGGGGTTTTTTTCTTGTTGATTCCTTGAACTTGGATAGCACTCTTCGATAAAGGTGGTTTTCCAAGTTGACACCACACGCCATATGATAGCAAATTGTGTTGAGCTCCTGTATCCAATAATGCATTATACAGCACCTCCCCGTAAGGACTCTGTAACTCAATTGGGTATCTTAGAGGTGGGTCAGATTCCAGTGCATCCTCCTCTGCTTCCTCGAAAAATACTTGCGTAATTCCCAAGTTGGCTTCTCGTTGTCGCCTAGCACGCTGTTGACGTTCTTTGGCTTCGACTCTCGCTTGTATCTTTTTAAGCTCAGCTTGTTCTTTAGCTACCTTCTTTTGATGGATTGTATGTAACTCCTCTTGGCTCAGGGGGTCATAGTATCTTTTGAATTTACTCCCATTAAGGAATCCAATGGTTTCAACTCCGTCGAGAGTCTCCACTCTGATGGTACCTTGCGGGGTAATTTCACATACTCTATACGGTCCCTTACCAGCATATTTGAGCTTCTTCTTTTCGTTTCGCACTCCATACATTAGGACTTTATCCCCAACCTTGATGTCCTTGTCCTTTAGGTGGCGATCAAACCATTTTTTCCTTCTATCCTTCTCCACAAGGGCATTGTACACAGCCAATTGTCTTTCTTCGTTTAGTCGCTCAAGGATATACAGACGCTCTGCTAAGGGATTACCATCCCAACCCTCTTGAGTAGCAACACGAAGACTAGGAATGACAAATTCCCACGGCATGACTGCTTCTTGGCCATATACCATTTTGAATGGTGTGCAATTAATAGCCACTTTGTACGCAGTACGATAGGCCCATAAAGCTGTCGTAAGCTTTAGATCCCAATCCGTGCGATGAGCTTCAACTGTCTTTGTCAAAACAGAGATTAATATCTTGTTTGTACTCTCGGCTTGGCCATTCGCTCTTGCGGATAGTAAGGAGTAGATTTATGATGGGAGATCATGAAATTTGTTGTGAGCTCCTTAATCACATCATTTATAAAATGCGTACCATTGTCGCTCACAAGTTCAAAAGGGCAACCGAATCGTGTGATTATATTTTCAAAGAGGAACTTGGCTGTTGTCCTTGCATCTGCCTTACGTGTCGCTTTTGCTTCAGCCCATTTGGTCATATAGTCAGTGGCCACAATAATATAGCGAGATTGTGTGTTTCGGGCCGCTGGGCTAATTGGACCTACAAAGTCTAAACCCCACTTTTCAAATGGTTGGTTTACTTTGATTGGATGTAGGGGCATCTGATCTTTCCGTTGGGGTTTCTTGTATCATTGGCATTCATCGCAACCCTTCACAAAGAGTGATGCATCTTGGAACATAGTGGGCCACCAATACCCTGATTGTAAGATCTTTCGCGTAGTTAAGTCTCTTGAGAAGTGACCATCGGCTACGCCCATATGTGCCTCTTGCAAAATGTATAGATACTCATCCTCTCGGCGGGCACAACGCCTAAGAACGTCATCCTTTCCTCTTTTATAAAGAGTCCCGGCTATCAGGCGCAATAGGGTTCGCATTCTTTGATTAGCTTTCGAGCTAGATCTTTACGAAGCTCCTTGGGGTGGAAAGCCATTAACCAAAAAGTTAACAATCTTCTCACTCCATTCAGGCATTGTCTCCACCATGAACAGGGAAGTGTCAGGTAAGTCATCATCAACCCCCGTAGGAGCCTCACCATTAGGTATGCGAGACAAATGATCAGCCATAACATGTTTTTTGCCAGGTCTCACAACAACAGTGAAATCAAACTCAAGAAGAATCAATAGCCATCGTGTGATTCTTCCTGTGGAGCATGGTTTGTTTACCAGATACAACAATGCTTGATGATCCACATAGAAAACAAACTTGGTGGCAAGGAGGTAATAACGAAATTTCCTTACTGCATATATCATTGCCAACCCTTCTCGCTCCGTAGTGGTGTAGTTCATCTCAGCATCGTTCAACTGGCGACTGGCAAAGCTAATGGGGTAGTCTAGCTTGTGTTCTCCAGGTTGAGTTAACACACACCCAATAGCAAAGTTTGATGCATCAATATGCACATGGAAGAGTAAATCCCAGTTAGGCATTCTCAAGATTGGAGCACTCGCCAAGGCCTTCTTTAATAGCTCATAGGCACGGTCACATTCTTCAGTCCAAATAAACTCGATGAGAAGCTTATACAATGGTTGAGCTATCTCGACGAAGAAGAGAATAAACCTTCGATAATAACCAACGTGGCCCATAAAGCGTTGGACTCCCTTATAGTTGGTGGGTGGGGGCAATTCCAGAATGACCTTGATTTTACTCTTGTCAGTGGAAATCCCATTTTTGGACACTATATGCCCTAAGATAACTCCATCTTTAACCCAGAATTGGCATTTGAAAGGATTCAATGAGATGCGATATAATCTACACCTTTCAAATATTTTTCGTAAAACACATCAAGTGCTCGTCCCAAGAGGAATGAACACAAAGATCATCTAAGAAAGCTTCACAGAAGTCCCTTAGATATTCCTTAAAGGCCGTGTTTATCAATCGTTGGAATGTTGCAGGTGCATTGGTCAAGCCAAAAGCCATGACGCGAAAGGCAAACACTCCAAACTCCGTGATAAATGCTGTTTTAGCTTGGTCCTCGACTGCAATTGTGATCTGATTGTAACCCGAGTACCCATCTAAAAAGTTATATGCCTCCTTGCCTGCCACTCTTTCAAGCACATGTTCAGAATATGGCAAGGGGTAATGATCCCTTCTGGTGGGGCTGCATTAACCTTTTTGAGATCAACGCACACTCTGAGTTTCCCATTCTTCTTTGGTACGATGACTATCGGAGAAACCCATTCTGAGTGCTCAATAGGGTATATGAATCCACATTTTACAAGCTTTTCAATTTCCTCTTGTACAATCTTTGCGTACTTAGGATTCATTGGGTAGGGACGTTGCTGGACTGATTTAGCAGTGCTAATCATTGGAATCGTGTGTTGCACCACCGAGGGTGGAACACCCTTCATATCATGATATGTCCAAGCAAATATGTCCTTGAATTCTTTAAGAAGCTTCGTAAGTGCAGCTTCTTTCGGCTTGGTGAGGTCTTGAGCAATAAAAAATGGTTTAGACTCCTCACCCAGATCTGCTAAGTCTATCTCCTTAACTACCGCAGGGCCATCGTAGACACCGCTACTCCCATTGGTAGGCGTTCGTTGGGCTTTTGTGTAGACCACCTTACGTTCCCCTGTGGTGAATGATTTGAAATGCTCAGGTGGTGCGGGGTGTAAGTCTACTGGTTCTTGTTGTGCCAGGCTTTTTTCTTTTAATTCCGCCTCCTTTTGTTGCTGAGCTAACTCTTGGTTTTGTCGCCTTCTCGCAGTACGACTTAGTTTCGGTTTCTCTTCGATTTCTAATTGGGCGACATCATGAGGTTGCGGAATACACCACATGACACTTTGGAGGTATTGTCCCCAATTATCCGCTATCTTCCCGATGAGCGTCAATGGCTCCTACATAACTAAGCCATTCTGCAGTGGATCTCTCTTTGTTTATTGCAGTTCGTACATTAGCTCGATAGCATTGGCGCTTATGTCTCGTTTTCTTCTTACCAAGTTTTGGATTTTTGTTTCCACCAGATTCGGACTCACTTGGTCGATCTTCACTTGTGTCCCCCTCACTTTCGTATGAACTGCAGGGGGTCGCCGTCCTAGGCCTTGAGCACATTGCTTCCCCATTTGGGTGAATATTTGATTCATCCCTCCCATCAGCAGAGTCAGTTTCTTCTTGAGATTCATTCTCAGAGTTACATTGGTCAGAGTCTTCGCTACTGTCAGTTGAGTTTGCCACTTTCTTGCCATCAGCAAGTGCATAACACCTATCATGTTTATTGGCACTAACGGCGGTGGCATATCTTGTCCCTCAGGTGTTACCCAGCTTGTGCCTCTATTCCCCCATGTGTCTATGGTTGCCGCTAGGTGTACCCAATCCACGTATCCGACTCAGTCATACCCGGTAGGACATCCATATAAGGAGAATCTTTCCCATCATCAGTCTCTTTTTTGCATGTATAGCAATACCTTAATGGGGCGGAGTGAATAGTGGTATCCGATCGATTATCAATGATAACCTTGCTTCCTAAAGGATGTGCACGACCATTCTCAAGATCAACTCGAATGACAGAGTCCTGGAATTGTAAATAGACATGGTTTTTCGACCAGTCATGCACCATTTGTGCTTCCCTCATGAAAGGACGTCCTAAGATCATTTGATATGACATAGGATGCTTGGAGAAATCCATTACAATGAAGGTATGTTTTACCTTGTATCCCAGAACCTTGATCTTAAGGTCCCTTAACATTCCAATAGGTTTAGCAATAGTTTCGTTTGCCATCTTAACCACTATGTTTGTGACTTCGAGGTGAGGTCTTCCCATGGATTCCCAACAGTTTTTAGTCACAATGCTCACTCCAGCACCACCATCAAGGATTCCCTTTAGAGTTAATCCCTTGGTAGTAATGGGGAGGGTGGCATTAGATTCGTCACCTTCAAAGTACTGTCCCAACTTGTTCACAGGTATTTCAACGACCGAATCTTCATCTAAGTTGGGTTGTAGATCCCAATGCTCCCCTTCATCTTGAAGCGTGTCAGGTCTATCCATATTTGCAAATTGTGGTAGCCCCGCCTTTAGTTCTCCATTGAGAAATGCCCGAAGAGCTAAGAATAGCTCAAGATCTTCGTATAATTTGGATATGATTGTGGTTCTGATTTCAGAGGACATGAAATCCATTAGCTTAGACACATTCAACGGTACTTTTCGAGACATCGCCCCTTGACTAGGGACTGGTGAAGATGGAATCACTTCCTCTTCAATGGGGTCAGGCATTCCCTCACTAAACATTCTTTCCAGCAAGAAGGGTGTTTGCCCACTTCCTGATGTCCTATCCTCACTTTCTTCCCGAATGATACTAGGTATAGCTAACGGTTTATGGTTCCTGTGAGGCTGAACTTGCGTAGGAAACACTGTGTCTGGAATTTTGATTTTTCTCGGGTTTGGCTCCAGTTCTCTTTGTGTTTCTTCCACCAAACCCCTTAAGTGTTGCACTTGTTCAATCTCCTCAACTGGGTTTGGGTAAGTTCCAATCTTTTTCTTGAGGGTTTTTGGCCCACGTGGCTTGTCTTGGGGAGTCTCAGTCAGTTTGGGTGGTCGAGAGGGCATTAACTGACTTGGTTGTGGGGCCGAGGAAGTTTCCTTCTGTTTCCCCTTATTTATGTACTCGCTTGATTCTCCTTTATTGAGCTCCTGAGAGTGGGTTCCTCCCTTAAGGTAGTGGCTTTGGTCCCCATGGTTTCTATTGAATCGGAATCATCTTCAGGATCATTCATATACACGGGGTCGTCTCCTGTCCCTATGTTAGTCTTTGAACTAGGCTTGGAGCTCTGGCATTAAGCGATCTCTTCCGCCGCGTTTTCTTTTTCTTTGCTCGAGCAATTGAGGCAGTATCCCTCTCTTCGAGAATGTAGTTTTGATTTTGAAGCATTGATCGTGTAACCACATTCGCGGGTACAACTTGTGTGGTTCCTCGTGCTTGGTTGGTGACCTCAACCAAATTCAATGGCGTAATCTTGGGTGCATTAGGATTATGTGGACATTGAGCGATCAAATGATCTATGCCACAACAATTACATGTAAGTACCGGCATTCCCGATGTGCTCCCTTGATTTGGTTGCATTTGAGTAGCGATCTTCTGTAACCTATTAGGGCACTCCGCTACACGATGCGGTCCACCACACTCGTAGCATTGAAGAGGTGGTCTCCTCGCCAAAGTATTAAGGTTTTGCCCTCTAGTGGCGAGAGCAGCCGCTTGATATACAGGCTTGACTTGCCCGAAATGATCCTCCATGTAGTACTGGGGAATCATTTCAAACGTATCAATCCCGTATGGAGCAGTGGGGTCTATCTCCTCTTCATAATCCCCACATGCACTATGTGACTCACAACCCATCTGGTTTACAGGGGTAATCCTTGGATGTGGAGGTTGTGGTCCTAGCACTGGTGGTGGTAACGGCACAGACTGGACTACATTCGGATTCCTTGGAACTATGTGCTGTGACGGTTGCTCAACAGGTTGTGTAGGCATCAGTGCGGGTACTTGAGGTGTGTTTGACCAGGCTAGTGGTGCCTGATTTGCCAACATTCGCTTAAGTACTAGGCAATCTTTAGATTGATGGCCATACTTACCACATGCATTGCAATTCCCATTGAATTTGACTCTGAATGTGGGACATTCACTCGTGCTATGTGGTCCTAAGCACACCGAACGAACACCATTGTTGCTCTCTCCTTGGGTACATATGGCTATTCTGAGGAGCTCGATTACCCCTAAAGTATTCTTGGAGAGCCTTAGTAAGGTCGGTCTCACAGACATTTCAGATATCTTGGGCTCCTTGGCAATAGGTTTTACCGTCATTGGCTCGTGCCCAGATACTTGCGAACTAACGGATGTTGTCTCCGAAGACACCTTTTTACCTGCAATCATCAAGTTGTCTTCTAACTGGATTGCATTGGCAGTGACTGCTTCCCACATTGTAAGACCTCTAATGACTAGGCCATTGTGGCGCAATCCTCGGATGAATCTATCGAGCAGTTGGTTATTATTGAAGCGCTTCATCGGGAGTGCAGCGAGAATTTAGATGCTTCAATCGACTTATAAAGTCTCTCATTTACTCCCCTTCCTCGCGTTGAGCTTTTTGGAGTTGAGATGCTACTCCCCAAAGCACACCCTCACGTATGTATTCTTTCAAGAACAATCTCTTGAGAGTGGGGTAGTGAGTGCGCTCTTCAACCCTTAAGGCTCGATACCAATCTCCGGCCTTCCCACTCAAGGTTAAGCCTAAGGCTTTACACTTATGCAGCTCATTGTGCTCTTCCAAGGAATCACACACGTGTTCAAAGACTTCAATGTGCTTCCTAACATCCTCGTTACCATTGAAGTTTTGAGTGAGCTTAGCCACTTGTACTGCCTTGCTTCTAGGTTCTCTCTCAGGCATGCCCCGCATGTTTTCCGCAATGGATCGTCCGATCGTCTGAGCAAACGCTGCGAGATCACCTAGGTGAGCAGGCATAGCTGGTGGAGGCATAGCCGGTGGAGGCACTTCTGGGATAGCCTGGCTGATAGGAGTTGGCGTTGGTCTAAGTATGTTGGCAAATGACGTAGGATATGATATGTGACTAGGCCTAGCTCCTATTGGATAAGGGTGGTGATAAGGCGGTCGTGGAGCATACGCCATTGGCATACTAAGAGGCGTAGGAGCTACATGAGCATGAGTAGAGATAGGTACATAGGGTCGATAGGCACTGGCACGCACTGTTGTAGGTACTGTTCCACTAGGTACCGACGTCGTACTAACTACAGTGGTAACAGGTGCGCTTTCTGTCATGCTCATCATTGGGGTAGGCATTGTGGATTCCCTAATGGAAAGTTGAGCCAAGGTTGGAAAGCTAAAGTTACTGCTCGTGGGCTCAACCTGCATTGAGACTCTAGGCGAAACAACATATGAAGGGTCTATGGGACTCACCGAGGGAGTCTCCCAATTGTGATAGGGTTGGTTGTTTGGCCTTGCCCGTATCCAAAAACCTCATAGGGCCAGTGGAAACTAGGTTCACTCCCCTATTTTGCCTCTCAATTTGGATAATTCTATGAATAACCTCACATATCATTTGTTGTTGCTCCTCTAGATTAGTGGCGCTAGATGTAGATCGTAGGACTTCTAACCAACCTACATGGTATGTGTAGCCCGTGTATAGGTCAGTTAGAGTCTCTGTGTGTAGATCATATTCCCAATTTTCATTGAGAAATATCCCATCTAGACTTGGTGTGCCAAACGGTTCTCTTGAAGTGGACGCAATGTCACTTCTTATGGATTGGCTTCTAGGGACCTCTACTTTAGGAAGAGCATCGGAAGTTGGTAGCTCAGTAGGGCCCTCATTAAACGAAGTGGGTAGAATATCTACATGGACACTCTTTGGGAGGGTAGGGTCTACATAAGATGTGAATGGTGAATCTACTACCCCTCCTTCTTCATTTACTTTGCTTGTCGCATGTTCAGAGCGTGTAGCTCTACTAAAGGTCTCTATTAGACGACTAAACATGCTAGATCCGGGTTGTGGGACCCACACTGGCATGTTTTGGCTTGTCTCCTCAGGGTTCTTGGTAGGGTGCCCTTCCATGGCTTCTGAGTCAGAGGACGAGTCACTATCCACTATTCGTGGATCTTGGGTTGCACTCCCTTGGGTTCCAGCCGAAGGCCAAGATGCCAATGTGGAGGGATGGTGTGAGCCTGCGTAAACTGAAACGCTTTCTAGTGGCTCAGGCTCTAGCACCCGACCAGAACGTAGATGCATGTGACGTGGGTACCCTACGTGCGTTGGTAACTACCCTTAAAGCCCACACAAGTGGTTTCTTGGGTATTTCACACCCCGTTTTTACTTGTTTTTAGATTGTTTTTAACTCGTTTTTGACCCCCTTACTTACGGTCGAACTCGGACTAGGGCGTGTGATAGCTCGAAACGAGCGTATCGTTCAAAGGGTCCTAGCGTGCTTTACAGCACCGTGTTTGCCTATCCGGAGCTCTCGTGGTCCTCAAAACAGTCCGTTAGGGGCGAAAGCCTATTTGCTTGTGGAGGAAAGGGTGAGGGCTTTATCCCACATGCTCACTTTACTCCTTGGGGAGTGGGCTACATATAGGGAAGTAGGTTATTCTTATTTCTAGACTTTGAAGATTTGTGTTGTAAGTGCAGCAACCTGGGTTGGGGAGGAAGCCAAGTTGGATGGCTAACCTCATAGTAGCCTTGAACTACAAGAATCTATATGCCTTGTAGATATTTGGAAAATGATTTTCATGGTAGATTTACCTTCATTTTGTGATGGAATCATGTTTCTCCTTTGATGAGGTTGGTCAAAGAGGGGCTCTCAAAGTAGTCATGGGACTTTGTCAGAGTAATATTCGACCATTATTTTTGGTGTCGACAAGGTCTAAGGGGCATCTTGAGTCTATTCCTTTGATGGAGAAGATGGAGTGGAAGGAGTAGAGGGTTTTTTATGGAGAAGGCATGTCCACAGCAGGAGGGGCTCTTAGTGTGGAAGCTTGTAGTCTTTTACATTGAGCATCATAGAGGATTCTCTTTGTCACAAAATGGTACTACCATCTCTTTATTTTGGAGTTCCATAACAATCATATTGCTTGTGAAACATAGCTTTTGGCAGCAATCCATTCACACCCCAAAGGGGATCTCGAAGTAGTCATGGGACTTTGTCAGAGTAAGAGTGGACCATTATTTTTGGTGTCGACATGGTTTAAGGGGCTTGGGTCTATTCCTTTGATGGAGAGGATGGAGTGGAAGGAGTAGAGGCTTTTTTAGAGAAGGCAGGTCAAGTGGCTCTTAGTGTAAACGCTTGTAGTCTTTCATGTTGAGCATCTAAGAGGTTATTCAGTGTAGACTACTCTTTATCATAATTTAATGCTAATATCATCTCTCTATTGTGGAGATCCATAGTAATCATATTGTTGCTTGTGAAACATAGCTTTGGAAAGAATAATCCATTCACACCCCAAAATTAAATATATGTTAGTACATAATCAAGCACAAAAAACTTACAACTCAGGGGGCTAGTCATATAGATTATTTCTTCAAAGTATCTCAAACATGTTATTTGTGTCCTTAGTGTAAGGAATCCAACAACTGTAGGTAAGATTATAGTGCAGGTTGGCCTAATAAATCATACACCTGAATGTCATGAGATTGTTTGCATGCCATGGATAAATCTGAGATCCCATTATTTAGATTTTTATGAACACTTCAAAACCAACCTTTAGTCTAGGAAGCTTTTGGTCAAGTTTAGGTGTTGGGAGTTTTAGCTCTTTCAAGGGCTCCCCCTCTCGCAAGAGCATTGTAAAAATGCCTTTAGGAGTGTCTAGGGGCGATAGTCTACATGGATTGATCAATTAATTATGACACCCATCTAGATTCCACCAACAAGAATGATTTCATCTTCAAGTGTTTTTGCAGCAGTCACATTGAACACGTGTTTCATGATTTCACACCTACTAGTGTGAGTGGTTTGCCTGAATGGCCCCAAATTTCAATAGGTCCCCCTCTAGCATCTAGTACATCATAGTATTATCTTTAGGGGTGCTTACTGGTTGTTCCAAATATATCTAGGCTTCCCAAGACATGATATTATGACTAGCATCAAGGCTAGGTAACACTCTTTTTTGTTCTCACCTAGCTGGAAAGTTTAGCTATACATTGAGAGGTCTCTCAATAGGAATCTCAAGAGAAAACATTGAGTTTGGAGTTTCTTGTTCATTTTAAAAGAAATTTTCCATTGTATAATCATCATCATCATGACTCTTAACATTGTCAAGAATTCCCAATGTGTGTAATGGCACTGTAGGTCCACTCAAGAGGAAACACCGAGTCTACAATTTTTTATTCATTTTCAAGGAATTGGTCCGTTGTATAAAGTTTGTCATCTCATGGCACTTAAAATGTTCTGCATTGTAGGTCCTTATTACTGAGAATTCTTTGGAGGTTTGTGAATCTTTTGGGGGTTCAGGCTTGGCTTATGATGGTCCTTCCACAAAGTCTATTAGACTTTACATGGAATGCGAGTGACCTTCCACATAGTGTCATAGGACAGGGTCAGAACTTAAGAGTGTTCTAAAGTAAACACCATCAACGTTCTTGTAAATGAGATTATATCTCTTAATGTAGATAGACTATGTTTGTTCACCAATTTCATGGGACTTGCCTTGTTATATAGAAAGGACATCATCTTGTAAAATGAGATAATGTCTCTTAATGAAGAATATGTTTATTCACCAATTTCCTAGGACTTTACCTGTTATATGGCAAAGACATCATCTTTTAAAATGAGATTATATCTCTTAATGGAGATAGACTATGTTTATGCCATGTTATATAGTAAAGACATCAACTCAACCCCATAGAAATCCTTAGTTTCATTCTTAATTGGATGACTGGCTTTTGCTACATCATCTATAGATCCTTCCTCTAACTCATTGTCTAAAGGATGTGTTTTGGTAGTTGTGTTTTGGTAGTTCCTGTTCCTCTTAAAAGGGAAAGCCCCTCTTCTTTTTGGGTTTGGGTTTCCATTATGGATTTGGAATGATGTGATTCAATTGTAATAGGTGACCTAGTTAGTAGAATCTTGTAACCATATACTCCTGAGCTTGTTTATCGTGTTTCTCATGGGCTTGAATCTTATCATCAGTTTGGGGTAGTGTATTTTGACTTGGTGCCTAGAGTTTATTTTTAATTTTATTATTGAGGTGCTCTGGACATTGCTTCATCATTTGATTCTCCTTATATCATCGGGTTTGTTTGTTTTTTTGTTTTTTTTGCCCATGCAACAAGAACAAACTTTCTTTTGAACATTTATAATAAGTGTCTCACATGTGGGTCCCTTAGTTTCATGGATAACCTTACAAGTTGATGCTTCAACATCATGTGTTGTGGTAGTTCCTAATCCTCTTGAAAGGGAAAGCCCCTCTTCTTTTTGGGTTTGGTTGCCATTATAAGTGTTTAAAAGAAAGTTTGTTCTTGTTGTATGGGCAAAAAAATACAAACTTGATGATCTAAGGAGAATCAAATGATGAAGCAGTGTCCAAAACACCTTAACAAATAAAATTAAAAATCAACTCTAGGCACCAAGTCAATTACACTACCCCAACCTGATGATAAGATTCATGCCCATGAGGAACACAATAAACAAGCTCGGGAGTGTATGGTTACGAGATTCTACTAACTAGGTCACCTTTACAATTGAATCACATCATTCCAAATCCATGATGGCAACCCAAACCCAAAAAGAAGAGGGGCTTTTCCTTTTAAGAGGAACAGGAACTACCAAAACACAACTACCAAAACACATGGTGCTGAAGCATTAACCTCTAAGGTTATCCATGAAACTAAGGAACCCACATGTGAGACACTTATTATAAGTGTTCAAAGGAAAGTTTTTTCTTGTTACATGGGCAAAAAAATACAAACCCGATGATCTAAGGAGAATCAAATGACGAAGCAATGTCTAGAGCACCTCAACAAATAAAATTAAAAATCAACTCTAGGAACCAAGTCAAATACACCACCCCAAACTGATGATAAGATTCAAGCCCATGAGGAACATGATAAACAAGCTCGGGAGTGTATGGTTACGAGATTCTACTAACTAGGTCACCTATTATAATTGAGTCTCATCATAGTTCCTTAGTTTTAAGGATAACCTTAGAGGTTGATGCTTCAGCATCATGTGTAGCCATTACCTCTTTTGGTGAACTTTCTTCAAGCTTATTTCCCTTGTTCTTAGGGTTAGTCTTGTCCTCAACCATTTGTTTATTTTTAGTTCCCTTAGATTTAGGAGCTTGTGAGCCATCTTTGGGTTTCTATTTAAAGACATTATCCTCTACCCATTATGAAGAATCATCTGTGTTGCAAGCTTTTTAGCTTTTGTAATGATTCTTGTTTCTAGTCACTCTAAGAGGTCCAATAACATCCATATCCCACTTCTAAAAGGCTCCATAGCTCAAAATATGGTGCATAGGCTCTAGAATTAACATCATTTTTTGAAAAGCCCGGCACTCATGATGATGACAACTCCTGCACACCAATGATTAATGTCTATGTTCATGCTTGGCCACATAAGCTTGTATGCCAAGATCTTTCTCTTTGTGATATCAGTTCCATAATGACCTCCACATCCCTCCTCATGGCAAGGTTTCAAGAAATCATGGATCTCATCTTGATATAAAACTCTCCTCATAATACCATTAGTTCCTTTATGATAAAGGTGATTACCAATCAAAAAATACCTCATGGCTTTCTTGAGAACTGCTCTCCTCTTTGAATAATCCAAGCTCTTCCTTGCAAAACCTGCAAGAAGAACACGCCCTTCCTCATAAAGAGACTCTCTACCTTGATACAAAGGTTCCTAGATCACAATAGCATGTACATCTTTGGTATAAAAAATTTCCCTGCCAATTCATGAGCTGTCTTGTTGTCAACCCTGGACACATGCCATATTTGAAAATCTTGAAAACTGTTAAGAAGCCTTCTTACCTTAAAAAACCATCCCTTCATCTCATCTTTGTTAACCTTCCAAGTGCCTTATACCTGTGTTAACCTATGAGTGACGGACATTCAGACGTACTATGTTTTACGTCATTAATTTAAATATTCTGAGTCATGGGCAGGGCTTGTCGGCACCATATGTTAAGGATGAAGAGATTGGGTGATCGCCGATGAGAGGCGCATCTTGAATATCAATAGGATAAGGGTTAGGATCGGCCGGCCATGTATGGGCGCCCAAGTGTGAACGGCCAAGTCACCTATAAGAGCCAAATGTAACCCTAAAATCCTCATTCTCATGTGTTGTGAATACAAGAGTGCTCTTGCCTTATCTCCTTGGTTTTCTTCTCCTGCGTGTGAGAGAGAGAGAGTGAGAGAGTGAGAGAGCGATCAAGCACTGTGTAGCGGCACGGCGGCGGAGAGGCGGTAGAGCGGCGCGACGACGGCGGCTCCTTCTTCACTGCGACGCGGGAATCCTTCAAGGCGGCGGTTGAGCGGTGAGTGACACACCCTTTGGCATTCTGTTTGAGCTTGCTTTCCTTGTTGTATGCTTGCAGCCATTCGTGGCTCGCATACGGTGTTCGGCAAGTCCCCAGCTACGACCTATGCGGCAAAAGCGCACATTTTTGGCGCCGCTGTCGGGGAGTTGCCCTGCACCAAAAAGCTCCAGTTTGCAGCTCGGGCTGCTGCGTGAAGTTTAATTTACATTGTTGGAAAGCGACTGTGTGTTTGTTGTTGAGGTGTTTTCGTGTTTTGCAATCGTTTCTGCAATTTGTCTTCTGCATTTCTGTTATTTTTCCGCTCCGCGTGTGGGCGTGCGTTCTGTTATCTGGTTTTCTGCGTGCGAGGGGGATTTCTGAATCCCCAGACCTGTGCTGTGTGCGAACCGCGCCGCGGCCAAGGCCGAAACCTAGAAAGAAACCCTAGAAAACTTTTCTCAAAAAATAAAAAATAAAAATTAAAAATTTCAAAAATAATAAAAAAATTAAAAATTAAAAATTAAATTTTATTTTTAAAGAAAAAAACCAAACGTGTGGAGAGGAAAGATTTTTTAATTGGAGAAAAAAATTTTGAAAAGAAAAAACCCCAATTGACCCACGGCCCCGGCCTCGGTCCAACCCCCAATCCACAAAGTTTAAAAAATATGGGTGCCTACGTTCCTCTTGTATGCTCTCCTCCATGCTCAAGGGTATTTATGGCCATTCCATCATATGAATGCCTAAAGAAATCAAAGAGACAAAGGCCTCACCACCAACCTCAGAAGAAGCACACTAAAACTTCAAGCCCAAGTAATGACAAGCAGCAGACCACATGAACCATCTCCCAAAAATGGAAAACCCACAAGAACCTACTTGTGCCCACCAACAATCAACAAGTGCAACCTCAAACCACTTCTAGACTATCCTTCTGATGGATTTGTAGAGATATCATTTGTATAGAGCACAAAAAAACTTGTCACATGTTGCCCCAACCCCATTGGGAAACACGTTTAAGTGTTTCACCTTGTCTTATCTACTCTATATAACCTTGATATGGTATGGCTTTAACCGTAATCCATTGACTCTGCTTGAATGCAACTGGCCATCAAGATCCTTCAACTGGTGACTCCAATTAGAATAATGCACAATGAAAGGGCCTTCCAACTTCACCCTAAAATTAGTTTGGAATGTGGTGTCAAGATCATTGTTGTACCTCAACATAAGCATACCCTTGTCTAAGTCTTTGTTGCCCATCTTTTCATTGAATGCTCTAATCCTTTTCTGACTAGTCTTCTCATACCATTTGATGGCGTCCTAAAAGAAGAGAGTGTAGACTGGTCCACCTCCTCTTCTCTTGTTCTTCCTATGTTAAATTATGCTACAAAAGAAAGTCAAGTGAAGGAAGCATAATATTAATTGGCAATACACTCCTCACCATAAACTAAATGATAAGGAGTCAATCCTGTAGCATTCTTCTTTGACACGCTATATGCCCAC
Source organism: Cibotium barometz (assembly GCF_041138505.1). NCBI lineage: Eukaryota > Viridiplantae > Streptophyta > Polypodiopsida > Cyatheales > Cibotiaceae > Cibotium > Cibotium barometz. The sequence continues at coordinate 27,909,943 of NC_141091.1, forward strand.
AAAGCCCTATCCAAATACACATCCCAATCATTTGGATGGTCCTCCACCAGCTTGAACAATAATTTGCAAGACACCATTAAAACTCTCCACAAGCCCATTGCACTAGGGGTGATAAGGAGTAGTAAACATGTGCTTTATATCCAACTTTCTGGCAATACATTTTACCACATCATCCATAAACTCTCTTCCTTGATTAGTAACCAGCTCCAAACGAACACCAAAACGACAACAAACCATCTCATAAATGAATTTACACACCTATTGTCCTGTGGCACTGCTTGTTGCTTTATCTTCTGGCCACCTAGTTAGGTTGTCTTGTAAGAATGTAAGCACATTTGAGGTATTATGGACAATGATCCATTTTGCATACTGAAGACATCAAGTGTCTTAGTGTTGAGTATTGCAATGTGGCTTATAATAAAGCAGCTCTCCTCAAGCAATATATGAACATGTGATCAATTGCACATCGTTCACATTGCTCACATACAAGCTATAAAGTGTCAGTAGAAACTATAGGTGTGATGAAGTATTCCAAGTCTGCTAGCTTGTCTGATGCACAACAATAGAACCATGGAATGTTTATCTAGTTTGTTTTGTTAACAGTTTCTACCCCTCGGTTTGTTTCTATTGGGTTAAGGGAACTTGAGTTTTGTATAAGGTCCCTTCAATTTGAGGTGAAATTTATGCAATTGTTGTACATGAATGAATACATTATTATGATATGCCATGATCCAAATTTTTACAATGACTATAATAGAAATGGCTTAGAGTATGGGCAATGTGAAGGGGTCTCAAGGATTGTTTTTTCGATTGAGCTCATCCCCTCCTTGGGATTTTATATCAAAGCTCTCAAGCAAGGTGGTATCTGCCAATTAACATATTCAAAGGATTGTTTCGATTAAGCTCATCCCCTCCTTTGGGATTATATATATATATATATACATATATACAGATATATATATATGAGTTCTCAAGCAAGGTAGTATAGAATTATGTGATTAACATTTCAAACATTAGTTTCTCTTTAGCCCTTGCTTCTATCGGTTTAGACGAGGAGAATCTCATCTCCTCCATTATGTTGTTGCGATTAAGCTCATCCCCTCCTTTGGGATTATAAGCTCATCCCCTCCTTTGGGATTATATATATATATATATACATATATACAGATATATATATATGAGTTCTCAAGCAAGGTAGTATAGAATTATGTGATTAACATTTCAAACATTAGTTTCTCTTTAGCCCTTGCTTCTATCGGTTTAGATGAGGAGAATCTCATCTCCTCCATAATGTTGTTGTCTAAATAGATTACTTCTTTATAACATTAATCAAAATAATCTAGATTTGAGACTATGATCTAATTGTGAAAATAATTTTTCTTTAGTCCCGTGAGGAAACATCTCTTCCTTTGTGCATCATTGAGTTTTTCCAAGTCCTCACAAGTTCAAGGTTTACATACATAATATGCAATCTTGTACAGCTTCCTTAGGTTTTTGCTCAATGGTGTAGAGTTCTCTTGTTGCACTCCATCAAAAGCCACATCTTGAGAATCCATGAATAAAGAGTTCTTTTAATGTCGTAAAATTAACCTTTATCGTGAGCCTTAAGGTACAACATCATTGACTTACTTTGACCTCTAAACACATATCTATATCTTACACTTTTGCAAGAGGTAATCAAGGTTCTTCACTCACAAGTGTTCAAATTTCTCAAGATACTCTATAGGATCACTTGATCTAGCAAACTTAGACATAAGCTTGAAAATTTTCAATGAAGTGGATTTTTATTTAGTGGTTCCCCCTTCCTAGAGTTTTGAGCATGGAATGAATTTCTTCAATAAGGGGTAGAGAGGATTGAGAAGTGATTGGAATGAAACTAATATCATGCAATGGAATAGTGGCTACTAGGGTTTTGGTGAAACCTAGTGGTGGTGCATTTATGTATATGGCAAAACTCGATGCTATGTGTGGTGTGTCAAAGAGAGCCCTAAAGGATGTGATATGTGACATGGATATTTATGTGCAGCATGGACCACAATATAGTTTCCTGAGGCTAGATTCTAGATCGATTGAGTATTTCCATGTGCATGGGGAAATTTAGGCCTTCTAGACTAGCCATCATGTTCTTACGGTTTTCTCTTTGTTGAGATGTTGGTGTAGTAAAGCAAGAGAGACCAAGTTATGGGAAAATAAATGGCAAAGTTTGTCTAGCCCAATTTAGGTCCTAGAGATGCACAAAGATAAGCACAAGTTCTTAAGGATGCACACCACTTGAAAATTAACTCTCTTGATATTCGTGCATGTATGTACTCATTCAAGAGGAAGCCTCGAGGAAGCTTGGGTGAACTTTTTGGAGTCTCTAAGTTAGTAGGTTAAGCATGGCTAGGTAGCCAAGCTTTCCTTTCTCTACAACTCCTAACTATTCAAAAATGGTATAACCCACAATTTGGTGACTTTCTTGTGAAAAGTTTGTATGATACTTTGATGTGTTTAAAAAACAAATAAAAGGATCTGCTCCCCTCTAAGCCTTTTGAGAGAAAATTCCCTCGTCTCCTCAGGTCCACTTTGAGGGGGGTGTCTCAAGTCTCAACCATTTTTCCTATCAACCATTTTTCATATCTCCTCCTTCCAAGTATATGGATCTTCCCACCTCTTCAAACCTTCTTCCGACTCACTTTTACTCTTCTAACCTCTCCTTCCTTGTGCAAGTGATTAGGTGTCAATCTCTAATGGTCCTCATATTCTCATGCTATGAACATGGAGGTAGGTTTTCACATGCATGAGAAATAATTTTTATGGGGAGGTTTTCATGTGCATGGGGGTGGATTTTTTACAGGGAGGTTTTCATGTGCATGAGAAGTGGGAGGTTTTCATGGACATGAGTATTGAGGTTTTCACAAAGAGATTGTCACGACCCACACCTCCTCATGGTTCAAAATGTAAATATCCCCCGACTTGCCATGTATAGAAACAAAGTTTTTTCCACATAAACAATTCAAAATCATATGGAACTCAACTACATATATAGGTTCTCAGATCATCACACTTATGGTCTTTCAACTATCAAAGTTGGTCCATGTGTAAAGATGAAGTGTGCTCTACCCACCTGAAGCCATATGAAACCATAATATAGGTATGGGTTTCTTAGATCTTCTTACTTCCCATCTATCATTTTTTTAAAAATATTGATTTTGTGGCATTTCTTAACCCAAATGTACTTTTAATGTTTAAAATGAATAGCTCATGTGTAGAAACTCATGCCAAAAGCCCTTCATGCTTGGTGCATGGGAAAGGCAATAGCTCGTACACCTTACAATAATAAGAGATAGATATTAGAATCTTTAAAAACAGTTTTAGCACCTTTAAGGAGTGTATCTTTTAATGCATAAGGTCCAAATAGCCTAAATATATAAGGTTAAGGTATATATGACTAAGGCTTATCTTTCAATGTGCATAACATTAGTATATTTGACTAAGCACAAATAGCGGTATATGCAAAAGTATTGTAATTATAGAGATAAATACCTTAAAGGTATATAACATAAGGTAATAGATCGATAATCTTATAGATAAAAATAGTGAAAAAGGAGGATATATGATCAAGATATGAGGCAACGATGTCCATATTACTTGGCTATTGACTTAGGAGTTTTTCCATTCACACTCTACCACCCCACTTCTATCCGCCACATGTCTAGATTAGCTTCATCCATCTATTTCTCCCATGTGAGAATAGGATGCCATGGAATGTATTTATAGGCTCATGATTTGGCATGTACCCATGGTCTTTGATAATAAGGAGGGTTGTTTCTTTGCATTGATCTCTTTAAACCTCTCTTAGTGAAGCTCTTGTTCCAGAAGTCCTCATCTTTGCATTGATCATTAAACTTCTCTTAGTGAAGCTCTTGTTTTAGAAGTCCTCATCTTTTGCCATGTTTTAAGCATTATATAAGTAAAAGGCTACTTATGAGCCATAGGCACACGTGCTCAACCATAGTTTAAGTGTGTGTGAGCACTTATGGCCTTGTATATATAAGTCGATTCCTCTCATAATGTAATATCTTATGTTTAAGTGTATGTGAGCACTTAACCTATGGTCAATTTCTCTCATAAGGCCAATAATGAGCAATAATTATGAGCGACAGGCACCTAGTTGACCTTAGTTTAAACACTTATGAGCGACAGGCACCTAGTCGACCTTAGTTTAAACACTTATGCACAATGACCATAGTTTAGATGTGTGTAAACACTTATGCACAATGACCACAATTTAGATGTGTGTAAACACTTATGGCCTTGTATATAAGTCAATTTCTCGCATAATGTAATATACACTCCTATTGTGCAATTGAGTCTTGCTCTTGCTAATCCTCTTTATAATCTTCTTAATCACAAGCTAGTGAGATTATGTGATGAGTATGTGATTTAGAGGAGGGATGAGTCTTGGTCTTGCTAACCCTCTTTATAAATCTTCTTTTTAATCCTTGAGGGGTTGACTACACTACCTATAGCACGTGCGTTCAAGGGGTATTTAAAAATACCCTTATTAATAAATTTTTGTATATTAAATATACCCTTTATGTATGGATTTTGTGGTAATAAAACTAACCCTTATGTATGGAAAATTTCACTTTTTCAATTAAAACCCCTTATGTATGTAAATATTTCTATAAGTCCATCCGAGAAAAAACCCCTTTTGTTGAATGTACGTGCTATCTTACATATTCTTTAGTGGACCCCTTGGGTCTTAATCACATGGTAGTGAGCTTGTGTGAGGAGAGGTGAGGTAGAGGATGGATGAGGACCAACACGACACTGTGAAAATGCTTGTGACAGAGTGTCGCAAAAGAAATCGAGAAGCCGCAAATTGAACAAAACAATCATGCATCCTTAAGCAAGCAAGCTGAAGGTAAATGTGAGCAAGCAAGCTGAAGGTAAATGTGAGCAAGTAATTGTTATGAAGCCCATGTTGAATCCAGTGTGACTGCATATGTATCCACAAACGATGACCATGTATGGTATGTGGATCCAGGAGCCTCTAACCACATGAACTATTATGGTAAGTGGTTTAGAGATGTTAAAAATATGGAACAACTAGCTTGTGTAGAGACGGGGGATGATACGGCTCATCTTATGGCTCACATTGGGAATGTGTCATTGGCTATGTAAGATGGCAAGATGAGGTACTTAGCTAATGTATTCATGTCCATCACATTCATTTACATCACATCCATTTACATCCATCACATCCATTTACATCCATCACATCACATTCATTCATATCCATCACATTTATTCATATCCATCACATCACATTCATTCATATCCATCACATTCATTCATATCCATCACATCACATTCATTCATATCCATCACATTCATTCTCATCACCATCCCATCTCATACATTCTATCCACATTACATCACATCACATTCTATCCACATTACATCACATCACATCTATCCACACATATCCCATTCATCTCATCCACATTACATCACATCCACATCATGTCTCATTCATACACATCTCATCTCATTCATCCACATCCATCCAATCGTTCACATGTACGACTACCCACATCTATCCATACACATCCACATCCACATCCATTCTTTCACATACACATCCACATCCCTTTACATCACATCATATTCTTTCACATACACATCACTTCACATTCTTTCACATACACATCCACATCCATTCCTTCACATCCACATCCACATCCATTCTTTCGCATACACATATACATCCCTTCTTTCACATACATATCCGCATCCATTCTTTCACATACACATCCACATCCATTCTTTCACATACACATCCACATCCATTCCTTCACATACACATCCACATCCATTCCTTCACATACACATCGACATCCATTCTTTCACATACACATCCACATCCACATCCACATCCACATCCACAACCACATCCATGTACTTTTCATCAGACCCTTTCACATATCCTCTCATCTCATTCTCATCTCATCATTCACATCAACATCCATTCTCATTACATCACATCTTATCACATCTATTCACATCCTATCGCTCCCATTTACATCTTATCACATCCATTCACATTCTATCGCATCCCATTTTTATCTTATCACATCCATTCACATTCTATCGCATCCCATTTTCATCTTATCACATCCATTCACATTTTATCTCATCCCATTTACATCTTATCACATCTATTCCACATTCTATCTCATCCCATTTACATCTTATCACATCCATTCCACATCCTATTTCCATTTAGTAGCCTTTTCTACTTCGATACCAATAATGGGACTTTTTCTAAATTTTTACCAATTGCTTGGCCCAGATAAAGGTTCTTTTTCTCGATGACTATTTCCATATTCTTTCTCAAATTCTCAAATGAATTATATTCAATATTCCTCTTTTGGAATAGAAGAATTCATGGGATTTACAGAAATCAATTCTACCCATATTTCCACTTTTGATAAATAATCATAAATTAAAATATACTAAAAGATTCTCTTTTTCTCATTTAATTTCTTGGATCTCAATTATCATGGGAATTTCTCTTTTTGCATTTGATTATTTGCATTCCAATGTCATGGGAATTCCTCTTTTATCCATCAAATATTTCTCATAAAATAAATTCACCTAAAATAAAATATCCATTAATTCCAATATGCTAGGAATTTCTCTTTTCCCATCTAAATGATTGAATTCCAAATGTCATAGGAATTCCTCTTTTATCATTTAAATATTTCTCATAGATAAAATAAATTTATCTTTGAATTTAAATAAAATATCCATTAATTCCAATATGCTAGGAATTTCTCTTTTCCCATCTAAATGATTGAATTCCAAATGTCATAGGAATTCCTCTTTAATCATTTAAATATTTCTTATAGATAAAATAAATTTATCTAAAATTCATCTTTGAATTTGAATAAAATATCCATTAATTCCAATATGCTAGGAATTTTTCTTTTTCCATCTAAATGATTGAATTCCAAATGTCATAGAAATTTCTCTTTTATCATTTAAATATTTCTCATAGATAAAATAAATTTATCTAAAATTCATCTTTGAAGTTTAATAAAATATCCATTAATTCCAATATGCTAGGAATTTCTCTTTTCCCATCTAAATGATTGAATTCCAAAAGTCATAGGAATTTCTCTTTTATCATTTAAATATTTCTCATATATAAAATAAATTTATCTAAAATTAATTTAAATAAAATATCCATTATTTTAGTATTCCAAAATTTCCTCTTTCCTCATGTGATCCGTCCAGTGAGAGTATTTTGTCTCTAGGAAGCATTGGTATACTCACCCTTCCCCAGTGATGGTTACTAATGCTTCATGGTCTCCAGGAAGCGTTGGTATACTCACCCTTCCCCAATGATGGTTACTCTCGTAGTGCCTATGGCTATATAAGCTACACTAATGTGACTAACCCCATGAGAAGCTTACCTTTCTTCAGCTATACTATATGTAACGCCAAGTTGATCATGCTTGGAAAGAGACACCCCCCATTCAGATGAGATTCTGACAGAGACTCTGGCATTCGTCCAGGAGGAGCCAAGTATCCTACTTCTTTTGGTTGTTTCTACACAGTGGATTTGCCGCCAACCACTGAAGATCTATTTTTAACATGGACCCGACTTGTCCTAATGCCCAGCTCCATCCAAGACAATGTATTATTGCTTATGGGAGTGCAAAGGAGCATATATTATCTAGGTATCTATAGCCCAGCTCTTGGGCGGAGTGAGGAGTGATCCTATCTATATTACTTCGGTGCTATTGCATGGTTGACTCAGTCTGACCCAGAGCTGCTTTTTTAGCACAGGGGAGCAGATCCTGTTATACTTGTCAGTAGGGGCATAGCTCACAGATGTTTGCTTCAGGATTCCTTCAGTTACGATGCACACCAGCTTCACTGAGTATTGACACCACCTGGGAGATTATTGCTAGTATCATGCCGTGGCATATCTGGAAGACCATGCTCAGAGCCCTTCAAGGGTATTCAGGTTTATGACTCTCAGTGTATTTGCAGTATATGGAGTGACATGTTTCACGCTCTTTTGGCCACCTGGGTCTGCATATAGGGATCTTCTATAGCTGCACAGACAAAACATGGAAGATTTACATGGATTTCTATTGTCATGGGAATTTCTCTTTTATCATAAAAATAAATTACTTAGAAATTCTCCTTTTTCCTAATTAACATTTATGCTTAAATAATAAAATCAAAATTTCCATGGTTATGATGAGAATTATTCAATCCACCTAGGATGATTAATCCTAGAATATGGTAGGAGGTTCTCTTTTCATATTATGCATGAAATTGATTTATGTGTTATTTTTTTTTAAAATTTTACCATAGCTCCACTACTATTATTTTGATAATTTCAATAATTTTGAAAGCATAAAGTTTTAGTAATACAATATGATAGAATAACTATCATTTGGATCAATATCCAATTATGGACTTGATTCCTAAGTTTTTCATAATTTAAATAGCATAAAAGCATTAAAAAGCCACTTCTTTGGCTTCTAATTTGACAAGCATAGAAATTACTTTTAGATTTGAGAACTACTTCATGAGAAGCATCATTTGAATACAGAATAGGTCATAAGAATGACCATTCTTTGGGGGAGAGAGAGATATGCATAAAAAATATTTTAAATTAAGCATAAATGTAAACTTTATGTGTTTAATTACTAAAATTCATTAGAGAGCTACAATTGCATTAAAGAGCCATTCAATTGAATACTTCTCAAGCTTGAGAGGGGTTGAGAAGTAAGAAACATTTAGAGATTAAGAAAAAGACCATAAAATCACGCTTTACCTCTTGTTTTGCTTGATTCTTTAGTCATTGGAGAGGGCCCCAACCAATCAATTGGTTTAGTATGTTGATGAAGACTCCAAAGAAGGTTGAAGAGAGAGAGAACCTCTAATCCCTCCAAATTGTAGAGGATTTTTAGAGGATAATAAAAAATATCATTATTTCAGTATAATAATGGTATGGTATAGTTCACATTTTTTTACAAAGGGCTAAGGATATATTTATAGGTGAGGGAGGCCTCTAACCAAGTCTAACTAGGTTCTAGAATTTTTGAGGTTCAGTTTGGCTGAATTTGGACAAGATTTGGACCTAGTTTGGCTCCCTTTTGATTTGGTTTGATCCAGGAGAGAGGAGAGATAAAATTATCACAATATTTTTGAGTTAAAAACTCCACCACATGTGTGAAATAGGCACCTCCTTGAACTGCCCCCTTCTCCTACCAAGGTGTCAAAAATGTATCAATATATCCAAAATATCTCATTTTTTTTAGTAATATTCATAGTTTTTTTCTAATAAACCTTGTACTCAGTCAACTCTTCATCTTATGTGGGCATTTACTCATTTTTGGGTATTTTTCTTTTATAAATTGGATTTATCTCCTCCCCACACTTGGATTGATCCTATTGGCCCATAGGAACCTTAATTGGACCATAATCCAAATTTTTTTGAAAATCTAGACCCTTAGGCTAAGGTCCTTTATACCTATTTTCAATTAATTCCAATTGCACATTGGAAAGTTATTTTTGAATTTTTGTTTCAAGGGAAACCATTTTAGACACTAGGAGGATTTTTATATCAAAAAATATCTCAATTTTGGATTACCTCCCTCTAGACATTTTCTCTCTCCACAGGCCGAAACAGGATCTTTCTTTTATTTTAGAGAGGGGAATAATTATAAGATCAGAAGGGGAGGTTATTACTCCTTTAGACCTCAAAAGCTGGAGGGAGGAATCTTACATTTAGAAAGCAAAGCTACTAACCCAATGTGTATCAGTGTATACATACACCTACAACTATATACTAGCCTCATAGAAGAGGCCATAATCCACTATGGACCTCACATAGCGTAGTGTGCACCTCACACTATCCAAATGTAACTTTTGAGGAACCTGCATAAATTGGCTCTCCAACCCAAATGTGTGGTTCATGTCTAGTTTGCAGATCAAGTTGTCCATTATCTTTGTATACATAGTGGCATTCTCCAAAATCTCACCTACATTAACATTTAGCTTGCCATTTTGATCCAGCGGTGTAGAAATGGCTTACAGCAGGTAGAGCCATACATCTGGACAACATGTCCAATGCATATTGTCTCTGTGATAACCATATGCCCTCAAGAATCCTGTGATGACCTAATGCCAAGAAAGTATCTCAGCTCACCCAAATCCTTCATGTCAAACTTCTTCTTGAGGAGACCCTTTGCATTCTCAACTTCCTCCTCACTCCTATCATCCCCAACAATCAGGTCATTCACACACATAGATAGTGATGATGACAATCCCCTTACGGCTCTCTTGCATATAGAGTGAATGATTAACATCTGCTATATGAAAGCCAATGGTGATAAGATATTGTGTAATCTTATCATGCCATGCTCTTGGTGCCTACTTTGGTGCCTACTTCATGCCATACAAGTTTTTACGTAGCTTGCACACATAATTTGGGTGACTCAAATCCTTATAACCAGGTGGTTGTTGTTGCAAATATTAGAACATATTCTTTACATCCATCTGATGTAAAACCCAACCTTTTGATATAGCCCACTGCAATAATAGCTCTCACAGTTCCATCTTTGCAAACGGGACTGAATGTCTCCTCATAATCAATGTCGCAAGTATGAGCATAACCTTTGGCAAGTAATCTTGCCTTGTACCTGTTAATTCTTCCATGTGAGTTCTGCTTCTTATAGACCCACTTACATCCAATAGCCTTTTTATCCTCAAGAAAAGGCATCAATTTCCATATCGTATTTGCATCTAACGTAGCCATTTCTTCATCCATGGCTTTCTCCCATAGCATCCTCAAAACATGTGGGTTGAACCTCTTGCATAACATTTGCCATCAATGTATGCATAATGGTGAGCTACATAACCATCATACATCAATCTCTGAATATGGTTTTTGACCCTACTCGACCTGAATGGTCCTAGATCTATCCTTGGTGTCCTTTTGCAGGCCGCCTTAGCCTTCCTTACACCAGGTTTCCTAATAGTTGGAATGCCAAACTCCTCATCAAGGCTCTGCTCACCCACTACATTCTCCATCAATATATGAATGCCTTGCTAAAATATCAAGCATACCAAGAGACTCATCAACCTTCTCTTTACCTTTTATGTGATGCACTTGTTGAACCTGTAGGATTGTTTTTCTGATGCAACCTACCACTCCATGGTCTATCAATAGACCCACTGCTAGAGGACTCCCTTGGTCCACTCATCAATGAGTGAGATTTGTTGACCTATATTATGTGTAACCATCTGCTCCTGTGTATCAACTCCAAATCGAGTCTTTTATAGCATCATACCAACTGCTCATCTCATCAAAGACAACATCCCTGCTCACCCTCATGCTATATGTGACATGATTGTAACATTTTATACCTCTTATTCTCAAGGGAGTAACCAATGAACACACATTTTTCAGCCTTTAGATCCAACTTATTGTGTAGCTCATCAATAATATATACATATGTAATGCATCCACACTTTTAGGTGTGACGAATTTGGTTTTTTGCCAGTATACTTCTTTATTAGAGTCTTTCTAGAGTCACACAATGCATTGCTGCTATGGGAGTCCTGTTAAATAATGTAAACTATAGTCATCACGTAAACTGATTTAGTCTAATAATGGTGAGGCATGCTCTTTTTAGCCATCAATGCATGAGTAGCCTCTGCAATGTGCCTATTCTTTCTCTCAACAACATAATTTTTCTACAGAGTGTACTTGCATGTGAATTATCTCTCAATTATTTCATGCTTTCTTAAGTACTCACACTGAACTCATCGGAGAAGTACTCTCCTCTTCCATCTAACCTTAGATGCTAAGCAACCTCTCAAAAGTGCCTATTCTTTCTCTCAATAACACCATTTTGCTACTGAGTGTACGGGTGCTGCAAGTCTCCTATATTGTGGATCTCCTCTTCCTACAAAGAAGAGGTTACACAAAAGACATGAGCACCACATTATCAATATCCATCGCCACACATGTGCACCTTATCTATAGACATGCCCTAAGGATAGGAGTAGCGCCGCATCCAAACTCAAGAGCTATGTCACTATGATGGCATAACAACTCTAAATAGCATGCCATAAATGTATGGCTCATCTCCATGCTCCCACGATAATCTATTCCATCTAGACTCTAAGATATACTAGCGAGAATGGCAATTGATGGTATGCAATGGACTCCAAGGGCTACAAACGCATTGTCTCAAAAAGCCTGGCAATGTTGCCACAAAAAGAGGAGGATCAATCCCTCTATGATGGATCACAAACAATGAAGACGTACTATACTACATGGGTAGACACTGAACAAAGAGTATAAGATAAAATAAACCATGGAAAATGAATTCTATTTAGAGCCACACAAATTACCCTAGTGAAGATAGAGTATCACCTTAGTCTTGGTCCTTGTAAGTTCAACATATCCATAGGGAGTGTGATGAATGACAAGAATGTGATGCCAAATCTCTAGATCAGATGAACGACAGTACCGCTCCACCCATCCCATCACATTTCCTAAGTTCAATGTGCAAAATAATTATGTGGATCTTGACAAATACAACCATAAAAATGAAAAGAAGACTAAATACACCTATAGTAGATGCCAAAACAACAAACCATTCCAAGTTAGAGAGCAATGAAGCTGCCACCCATAGCGGACATAATCCTCAGTGTGATCATGTCCCATGATGGTGATGTGGAAGGACCAAAGAGAACACCACCAAACAGCAAGTCAAGAAAGATAAAATCAACTACCCAACTCACAGATCTCCCCTTCTGCACACAATCTCTGCCTAAAGGTCGATGCTTTGAGACATGCTCATGAATCTGCATATATGAGTGATTCTTCATCCCAACTATTGAATGTAATCACCCTGGATGGCAAGACACCTAAGCTCACTACTAAAGGTTGAAAATCAAAGGCATGATCTAAGACATACACTACAAGAACACCAAAAAAAGGCATGCTCTAAGACATACACAAATGTGCTTGTCTTCTTAGCAAACACTACAAGAACACCAAAAAAAGTCAATCGTATGCTTAGCAAACAAACATGGGCAAACCATATCATTTAATGCCCCAAAACATTTCTCTAAAAAGGACATGATTTCTAACCATGAGGGTGAATCGTCAGGCAGCAAGACTTGCTCTACGTCCTCTAATATGGTTTCTTTTTGCCTTTCTAAAACATGCTGCCATTTCTCATGACCTTACAACATTCATGACATCACCATAAAGCAAAGGCATGGAATAGTTTGATTCTATAAAAGATAAAAGACAAAAAAAGTGCACCATGTAACGTTGGTCTTTGCTCTCTCTCAACACTGAATGGAACCTCCTCCTTAAAAATGGCATGCACCTGTTTCTCCCTCTCCAAGATCACACCACTATCCATGTCAATCCACCAAGGACAGTGGTCCAACTCCCACTTAGATAGGGTGTGCATGTATGGAGAGTACATAGAAATCACATGTATGGAGAGTATAGAGAAATCACATTATTGGAAATAGTTTACCACTTCCTTGCCATTTACTGGAAGAGTTGCTATATGTCCCTTCTCCTTAAGCATTAGAAGAAACCTAAATAATTACAAGCAGACAAACCATGGTGATATCAACTGTGAAAAGACCTTTAGGTGTTTTAGATTTTAAACAAGGCTCAATATTTACTTGAACACCACACTTTGTGTAGCCATTTGCACTAAATCAGGTTCCTTAGCTCTTTAAGTTCTGCACCTTTATCCCTGCTCTTCACATGCCTCTCCATGTAAAACAAGTGCTTTCTTGTCTCCAATCTCACCTCCTCATTAGGACTTGTTTGGGGTCTTCTTGGGCCCTTTAATTTGCCCCAAGCCTAATGACAGTCATTAAGGAATGGTGCAATGGGAGAAGGCCATGTGGAGAAAAATGTTGGGTTTCCCTGCCCCTGTAGGGGTCAAACTTGAATCATACGTTTTTTTTTAAAGAAATTGGGCTGAAAATGCAAAATCTTTCAATAAAATCAGATTTCCCACCTTTTTTTAATAAAGACAGCTCAAATTGGCATAAATGACCCCACCTCAAAAAGTGGGCTAGGGCCAGAAACGCCCCCCCATCATTATCCCTCATTTAAAGCTACTTTTCCCTCTCCCCACTCCCTCTTCCTCTCTCTAAAACTAGCAATTCGGTTTTGAGTCTCTCTCTAACTAAAAGAATTTTTTTTGGCCTCCTCCCTCCCCATTCTGCCTTCCCCTTCCCTCCTAAAGTTAGATCTATCTTTCTGTGCCTTCTTGGCTATGGAAAGCTTGGAAAACAGTCCACTTTTTCCCCCATCAAGTCCATCCTCTCTTGCTTGCACACATTCTTCACTCTCCTCTTGCTAGCTTATACACATTCTTGACTCCTCTTGCCAGCTTATATGCTCTGCTAGCATTAGGTTGCAGAGATCTTCTTGGCTATGAAAGCTTGGAAAACAGTCCTTTTTTCCCCATCAAGTCCATCCTCTCTTGCTTGCACACATTCTTCACTCTCCTCTTGCTAGCTTATACACATTCTTGACTCCTCTTGCCAGCTTATATGCTCTGCTAGCATTAGGTTGCAGAGATCTTCTCACACACCTACAACTTCATAGCATTTAGCTTAGTCGGTTAGCCAAGCACAATGAGTCGCCGACCTCGTTCAAGGGTGGAGTCCTTTAGCAGCAGCAACGAACAAGACGACACTGGCTTGTGGGTTACAAGCACCTTTGCAAAAGGAATGTGGGTGACGATGCGTCCAAGCACAAGGGGAGCCCACAAAGTCTCTCGCAGATACATAGGGTTAAAGTCACACCATTGGAAGGGTCGCATAGTGGATCTTAAGCAGGGGGCTGACGGAAGCAAGCAGGTGATGATCCAACACGTCTACAAGGCATCGCAACTCCGTGTTGACAATGCCAATCACAAACGCTTTCCTGCAAATTGTAAGTTTTATTTGTGCTTCTTGTTTTATGGGCTGCACTGAGACATGCTAATATCATTTCATGTTACGGAAGCTTAATTTTTTCAAGTGTGTTCTTGTAATGTTCTGTGCAGACATCTTGGGAGCCTTTAGAGGCTCTTTCTGGAACCTTTGAGGCGCACCACTTTGAAATCGGCAAGCTACTATATACTGGTTGTTCAACATCAGAGCTTTTAGAGTGCTCAGTTTTCTTCTTTCATGCAGAGTATATTGTACCCACGTCAAGAGATGGTTCTGGGACTCTACGGAGGCTCCCTACACCAAGTCTCACGGACCATGATTGGCCAAAGCCCGACAATACTTTGGTTGCACTAACCAGACGTCGGATTGAGATTGATGTGTGCAATGCAATGAAGTGCACCTACTATGGGTCACATCGTGCGACTCTCACGTTCTTCATGCCTTTACATTTGTTTGTGTTTTTGTTCAAGGAGGCTGATGTTCACCGGACTCCTACAATGTGGATTGCAAAGGGAGGCACAGCGGAGAAGATGGTCGTTCAGTACCAGCTTGGAAAGCAACAACTCTCTATTATCTTTCCTTACAGACGTTGGAAGCTGACTGGAGGCGAATGGCAAGCACTCGATTCGGACATCAACGATGCAGAACAGCTTGATGTACATGTTAGCACGCAAGCTGATGTGTGGGATATCGTAGTAAATGCTGATTGGAATATGGCGAACCTAAGGGAGTACTTAGGCCTTAGGTTTGCACTGAAAGGTGACTTTTCATCTGTGATTGATAACACACCTCTACGAAAGAGGAAAGAGGCATCTTACTTTTGTAAAAGCATTCCCTTCCCCAGATGTATCCATATCAAGCAAGCTATGTAACAGATTTTGAGAGATTAATTCAAAACAATTTTGGCTACTCGCAATTTGCGTTCAATTTTGTGCACTTTTAAGTTTTGTCGCGTGTTTTTATTTTTTTGGAGGTTTTAAGTGAGTTTTTAAACATAAAAAAAGTTTTAAAGACCTCTTTATAAGTCACTTTTGGCCACTTTGAGTTCATCTCCTCACTCTCGGCATCTTTGCGGTCCCCTCGCCTTCTTCGCTACTCAAGCATGGCCACCCCCGCCCAAGCTCTCCTATCTCAATTGCACAAGCTTGACCTCGGGTCACTTGATCGAGAATCTTGCACCCATCTTTCAGACATCTATTGACATGGAAGGCACCGCCGAACTCCATAATGACGTGTTTGGGGCGTTCACTAGCTACATGGACACATACATGGCTGAATATTGTGTCAACTTTGAAGACGAGGAGGGAACTTGGGTGCCTGTGGATCTTATCAAGCATACCTACAAAGCGGACAAAAATTTCAGGTTCAGGCTTGCAAGATTCCTCAAAGGCCTTAGTAGCGCATATCTAAGGGAGGAGGAAGAAGATAACCTGGTAGGTCTTGGAATGGGCAACATTGGCACAAGTTTTTTGAGGTGGGACATGACTCTTGCCCTCCTGATCTTGGAGGGAACAGAGAAAAGCAAGGGAAAGAGGAAGGCCACTCCTCCAAAGAAAGCCACACCTTATCTCTTGATCAAGGAAGCTGACCCAAAGGAGGAGATTGTCACCCCAGTGCAAGAAGCATCTCTTGCACTTGTGACTCTGGCGGAAGAGCCGCAAGCTGAGGCTGTGAAACGGGACATCGAAGGGGACGATGTCATGGATGAAGTTCCAGAGCTCGAAGTGCGAACTCTACACCCCATCATAGTAGAAGGTGTAGAGTTCTTATTTTTGGATGACATCGCCCATGTCCTTGGGCTGCACCAGGATGAAACTCTCTCAGTCATTGCTATTTACGCGGGCATGCGAGACACACAACAGCCGTCCAAAGATGATGACATCCGCATTGACTTCAGTTCCGCAGAAAGGTGCTTGCGCTCCTGGAAAATCATGCCTCAATAGAGTCCCTTGTGGCAGAGACTCTTGTACAAATATCCTAGTGCAAGGATTTCTACGAGAGTGTGCCAGAAACTAGCTTTGCCCCTCACAAGCCGCTTGCCATTTCGGATTCCGTCAGCCTCGGGAGCATCAATATTAGTGATGCAGACCTTGCGGATCATGATGATGCCACTGAGGTAGTACACCCAATTTCTTCCCTTCTTAATTTGTAATTTTTTGAAGTCAACTCATTCTTCTATCTACTTTGTAGACCGCAAGAGAAATGGACTGGTTCGCAAGCCGAAAGGGTGGAGCACGAAAGGAGGTAGAGGGAAAAGATGCTGTGCTATGGCACTACATCCCGAGCTTCAATGCCAAGATGCTTTGCGTAATTCACAACGACTTTTCAAATGATGCGCAAGCTGAATTTTTGAAGTGCAGAGCCCTAAGCGCCATCCTGTCTGAAGCCCCTATAGCCCAAAATGCCCATAAATGTATTCTTGTAAATAGGGAAGCAGCTATCTATAGCTTTGGTGATAAAGGTGCAGGGTCTTTCCTAGGATTTTGTGGCCTTAGCCTTGGACAAGGCATCACTGATGCCAAAGAGATAGCCGAACGCATTGGTGACAAACCATCAGTAAAGACTCTCACCCACGAGGCTTTCACCAAGCTCATCAAGCGAGTTGGCTAGATCCAATGTACTCATTTGCCTTCTGTGAAAATCAAACAATTAATGACATCAAGATGTTTTTCGAGCTGATTTTAAGTTTTATCTTCTTGATGTGTTTATATGTTGTTGTCGTGTCCTGTCATGATGTTTCAATCAATTTTTGTGAACGCTCGTCTGCCACTGCCCGTCCGACTTTGGCTCGACTCGACGGGCCGATTTCTCTCGCGTATGGCCCCAGAAGGGTATATCAGCTGTGTGGGGTGCGCCGGGGCCGGCGGGGGGGGGGCCAGTGGTCGCTCCGTGGAGCCTGTGTGCCACGGAGCAACTTTTGGCTGTTTGACCTGGTCAAACAGCCAAAAGTCGCTCCGTGGCACACAGGCTCCACGGAGCGACCACCGGCCCCCCCCCACCCCGGCGCACCCCGCATAGCTGATATACCCTTCTGGGGCCATACGCGGGAGAAATCGGCCCGTCGAGTCGAGCCAAAGTCGGACGGGCAGTGGCAGACGAGCGTTCACATGAGGTCGAATGTACATAGCGACAACAATTACATGCAAAAAACTACAATTACCTTGACAAGACAACAATCACTTGCAATAGAAAATAACTTTTTTGAAAATAGACGTGGTTTTTCATTAATCAAATTGAGATTACAAAACACGGTTTGTTGCATTACAAAGGCTTCCCCTATCTAGTGAAAGAGAGCTTCCTCTCCACAGATACGCCTAGCTAGATGAAGATCAGATGGCTTCAAAGTGACACGTTTTGCATGCACCATGCACAAAACCGCGTCTTGGAAAAGCGAAACCAAAATATCCTCGGCGCCTTGTTGTAGAACGCCTAGTGCCGCCGCTTGCACACGATTGACATCCTGGCGCGCGAGACGCCCAAAAGGTGCCTTTGGAATAATTGGTGTGCAGGTCTTTTGATATTTGCAAATTTCTCTAAGGGCAACTGTCCCTGGTCTCCACCTTTGCTTCTTCTGCGTTGTTGGGGGCGGTGGTGCTTGCGCGTGGCGAGTCCAAGCTGGCGTGTCATTTTTAAACTTCTGTCGCTGCTCTTGGAAGTTATCGGAAGGGGGTTCTGTGCGTTTAGGAATGGTTTTCCCCTTCTTAGCCTTTGCAGGTGTTGGAGTTTTCTTTGCCTTTGCAGATGGAGTCTTCGGAGCTGCTCTCTGCTCTGCCTCCTTCCTTACTCGCTCCTCTTCATCTTTCCTGTCTTTTTCCTCACGAAGCCTCTGTGTGTTTGCTGCCCTGGCTTCTCGTTCAAGCTTCTGTCTCTTATTTTCTACTTCCTCAGCTGAGAGTTTTCTCTTTCCTTTACCAAGTGCACGAGCCAAGACTCTGTCTAGCATTGCATTGACAATCCTATTGCTCGGCAGGTGCTCCCTTTCTACTGTGTCTTCATTTCTCCTCTTTGTATATTCTGCTTGAAGACTTTGTATAGCCGCTTCCAAAATTGTGTCATCTTCGTATCCGGCCATTCGCAGGTCAGCAACAAATCCGTGAGCTTTTCTGTTAAGCCAATCCTCCTCCGCAGCAAAGAATGCTAATCTTCTCTTGTTGCTTGCGGCGGCCTGAGTTTCTTCTACAGCCTTCTTATCTGCCTCCGCCTTCCTAACTGCCTCGTCTTCTTCCTCCTTCTTGGCAGCCTCATCCTCCTGTGCTTTCTTTGCTGCCTCGTCCTCTTGAGTTCTGACGGTCTCTTCGGCTTCTTTTCTTGCTCTCTCAGCTGCCTCCATGTCCTCTGCTTCTTTGTGTAATCTCTTCGCTTCTTGGCATTCTTGGGCTTCTTGGGCCTCTCGCTCAAGCCTCACACGCTCAGCTTCCAGATCCACTTGGGCTTGTGGGTAAATGTTTGGGATTGCAGTTCTATGTGCCACCGATAAGGGCCCAAGGTCTTTGAAAATGTCATCCTGTGTATTGGAGGGAGGATCATTTGGGGGCTCCATGTGCGTGAGATATTAGTGCACGAGCGAGAGAGAGAGAGAGAGAGAGAGCGCGCGAGAGAGTCAAGGGGAGAGGAAGAGAGAGAGCTCACAAGTCAAGACTTTTAAAAATGACTATAAAACTCACTGATATTTATAGGAACTATGCATGAAGAGATCCTCCTGGCAAGTGATGGATGGGCCATAACACATGCAACATCGACTAGGATGCGCAGACGACCACCCTACAATTGGCTTCTAGCCATGTTACCATTCTAATGATAGATGAAGAGCCAATTCATTATCGCTTCACCATGCCAAGAACCCCCACTTCCACCACCCACAAGCACCCCAACACCTCCACTTATCACTACGTTCCCCCAAAAAAGAGGCCGCTTAACATGCCATCCACATCAATGCCTCTTGCACCCACACTACCACCACGCATAGGGGTAGCATGCTCTCACATGATCAAGTCACAAGTAGCTGCCCTACCACATCACACTAACCAAGCTAACACTGCTGACCATACTAACCAAGCTAACACTGCTAACCTAACCACATCACAAGTAGCTGCCCTACCACATCACACTAACCAAGCTAACACTGCTAACCATACTAACAAATCTTCATTGGGTTTGATATATCTCACCACTAGGTGCCCAAGCAACTTCTTACTGGACAAGGCTACTATGAGGGAACATCTCCATTGTGGATCCCCAAAAGGTCCCATCATCCCCCTCACCAACAGGCATCAAGAGTTTCTCGTCCCCAATGCAGGCCCCCCATTTGCCAGCCTCAAGCCTATAAGGTACAAGATCGGATGCAAACCTACACACTCTCCCAGGCGTTCTAAACCTCGAACGAACCCTAAAACCACGCACGCAACCCTTCGGTAGATCCCAAAATCTCTCCTCCATGCCCAACATTACTATGAAGGCAAACATTACTATGAAGGCAATCATACCATATGGATCCCCAAACCTCTCCAACCTAAGCTCCTACCTCGTGTCACACCACAGTCCCCTACCCTTTAATGGGTACCCAAGGCAACATCTACAATCAAGATTACTCAAGACAAAGGGACGTAGAAAGTCCTATGTGACATAGTCACCCCCAAGCTATTGCCGCTGACAAACTTCCTTACAAATATACCTTCAATGTCAGCAGTTCCTTTACCTGTCATTCAGAGGCTCGATAGGACCACAAAACTCCCTTCAACTCCCTCTGCCCTAGTTGCTTCCTTGCCACGCACATCGGAATCTCTTCAGGAAGTGCCACCCCCTACTTCACCTAATTGGCATAAACTCCTTTCTTTGGCAAATTGGGCATGCAGTTAGTATAAAACCCACAATGGGGTGATGGCACTATAGCCTCTATGTACAAAACCTGTTTACAGGGTGCACACCCAAAAAAAAAACTTGCCACAATCATTTCTTCCTCAGAATTCTAAAGTGCCACGGTCATTCCTCCCTCAGCCCCACAAAGCTCACGGCCGTTCCAAGTTTTGCATGCCCGTTCCATTCTCCAAGTCTAACTTGCCACAGACGTTCCTAGTTTGGAACGGTTGTTCCCTCTCCCACACACTGCCATGACCGTGATGATGATATTCAAAAGCCCTTGTTCGGCTATTCCAACCAGTCCCGCGAGCCTGTGGCTATTCACTCAGCTTGTTCGGCCATTTGCTCATCTTGCCATGCCCGTATGCTTACACTCGCACACTCGTTCCTTGAATTTGCCACGGTCGTGTCTTCTTCACCAGGGTTATTTGCACCAGGGGCAACAAGTCAATTGGGCTAACTACCTCTTCCAGGAGCTCCATGCAGTCTGCTCCAACCCCCAAGTTGGTGGCAGCAACATTACTCACTTACTATGCGACGGCATGGGAAGAGCTGCCACGTGCAATCCAATTGAGCAGACTAGATGCCACCATTTCTTATTTGTACCCTCCATCCACCTCTCCTATTTCCCTACCAGCCAAGAGGCCCCACCATGAACCCACCCCTATACAAAAGATCCTTAATCACCCCTAGGCCCTAGGCCCACACAGGAAGAGCTCGTTGGTGCTGCTGCTGCAACTGCAGAAGCCGCTAAGAAGGCCGCCGAAGAGGAAGAGAAGTGCCAAAGGCAAGATTTTCTTAACAGGAGTTTATAAACCCCACCCCCTGAGGGAGATGCATCCTCATGATCAGGCCGGGCCTTCATCCCCCAATGACACCCAAAACACAGTCAACACTCTCATATGTACAGTTCATGGAGTTGCAAAAATAGTTCGACCAACAAACAGAGTAGCTGGGCGCCCAACTATCAACAAAATTATTGAGCTCCAGCAAACAGGTCAACCAAGCCCATGCAGCGGTAGCAATAGCCCACAAAGAGCTCACAGTCATTAAAGGACTACATTAAGAGGCCATCAGCCCGACTCAGATAACAGAGGATACTCTAGCCCAGACCACCGCAGATTTTGTAGAGAACCATGATTTAACACAGGCCACCATCCGTTGCCTACATGAGCAACTCTCAGAGATGGTGAGGCCCGGGCTGCCCAACCGCCATCCACTCCATCGGCTCCTTCATCCAGCTCGATCGACCCCCATAAGGTGGATGCACTCATGGAGACTGCCACCAAACTCCCCATTTTGGCATTCCCCCTTCAAACCCCTTATCAGCTTCTTGATCTACAGTTTTGAGCCATCCGCCTTAACCTTCTCCAACACGATATCTATATAGAAGAATCCCTCTCCCGTCACTAGTATACATATGCTCTATCCAAGCTCCCCATAGATAGCCTAACTCTCATCCCCCATTTTTTCTTCTAGGGGCTACTCACCTTCCAAAACCCTCATGATCTCTATGAACTCCCATTCCATCCTCTTCAAGCCACCCTCACAGCTTGGAGCCTACTACTTTGATATGGCTTCCCTGTCGTCGTACCATTCGGATCTCATTGATTTATCCTTACCAGATGGCGTCTACCCCTATCCCTATCTCCCCCTCCTCTCGAGCTAGGAGCTGTAGTACCTCTGCATAGCTGGTTGGCATGTCGTCCACGACGCTTACCTCTCCCTCCTCAATGATCCTCTACCACCCTACACGGTAGTCATCTTACTCATTCTCTTCCACCGCTACTTCATCCAGATTGAAGTCATGGAGGCCACCGGTATATGCTAGTTCAACGACTCCCACATCGCCTTTCCATGGGAGTACAGCGAAGCCGAGGCTGTTGCCGCAGTCCAATTCTTCTATGCTCTTGATCCTCAGGCTGACGCTACTACTGCAACTAGCCCTAGCCAAGACGACAACAATGATGGCACCAATGGACAGGGTAGGTTGCCTCTCCTCCACACCCTAGCTCATCTTCACCACCTCCTCCTTTCCCATCAGGCTCCTCATCTCCATCTCCTCACACACAACCCCCACCCCCACCACCCCCCTCAAGCACCTCCACCATCCCCCTCAAGCACCTCCACTCTTCCCCTTTTTGATGCCCCACTTTCTTCTCGCCCCTTCACTTTCCCACTCCACCCCCATCACCCACACCCCCCTTGCCAATTTCCCTAACCCTGAAATTAGGAATGCACACAACATTCCAAGATATCCCCTCCATCTCTACTAGATCCCCACCTTTTCTCAACACGAGCCTTACCACCCGACCTTCATCATCGCCACCCCACAACCCACCACTCAAAGGAGGGGAAATCCTCCATCTCTGCCAGAGCCCCACCTTTTCTCGACACGAGCCTTACCACCAGACCTTCATCATCGCCACCCACCAACCCACCACTCAAAGGAGGGGAAATCCCGCCACCACCACCGTCTGAGCATGAGGAAGTCAACCCTCTACCAAACCCTTTGAATTGGCATGATCCTCTATGTTGAAATATACAAGTGAATAGGGTGTGTACGGGAACAAGCCCTTGGCTAGAGGCTATAAAAGAGAATGTGTAAATGTGAGAGAACCTGTGAAAGGTGAGAAGAATCTACTAGGAGAGAATAAAGGGTAGCATGAGAAGATTTAGGAAGTGTGGAGATATTCTGGGAGAGGTGGAGAGAATCAAGCAAAAGAGGTGGAGATAGTCAAGCAAAAGAGGTGGAGCGAATCAAGCAAAAGAGGTGGAGATAGTCTTAGAGAGGTGGAGAGAATCAAGCAAAAGAGGTGGAGTGAATCAAGGAGAAATCAGTGGGATTAGATGCTTGGATGTAAACTCTATAAATTGAGGCATTGGCTTAATGAGAACTTGCTAGTTTTTGATTATCCATGCCTACATTAAGCTATTAGTTAATTGCTCACTAATCACATCTTAATTATCATCTAATATCTTTGTTAATGATGTTGATTCTAGCATTTGATCCACCATAGCTCATCACATTGCTGTAATTTTAACACTCTAGATCGCATGGAGATCGAGCAGGCCATGTAAGATTCCTCCCTCTAGCTTTTGAGGTGTAAAGGTGTAAGAACCTCCCCTTGTGTTCTTGTAATTATTCCCCTCTCTGAAATAGAAGAAAGATCTTGTTTTTCCTTGTTTTGGCCTAGAGAGAGAAAATGTCTAGAGAGAGATAATCCAAAATTGAGATATCTTTGGATATGAAAATCCTCCTAGTGTCTAAAATGGTTTCCCTTGAAACACAAGTTCAAAATGAACTCTCTAATGTGCATTAGGAATTAATTGAAAATAGTATAAGGGACCTTAGCCTAACGGTCTACATTTACAGAAATTTTTTAATTATGGTCCAATTAAGGTTCAATGGGCCAATTGGATTAATCCAAGTGTTGGGATGAGATAAATCTAAAGAATAAAAGAAAATACCCAAAAATGAGTAAATGCTCACATAAGATGAAGAGTTGACTGAGTACAAGGTTTATTAGTTAAACATTATGAGATATTACTAAAAAAATGAGATATTTTGGAATAATGATGCATTTTTGACACCTTGGTAAGGAAAGGTGGGACTCTTGAGGTAGGCACCTCTTTCACATGTGTGGAAGGGTTTTTAATTCAAAAAAATTGTGATATTTTTATCTCTCCTCTCTCCTAGATCAAACCAAATCAAAAAGGGAGCCAAACTGGTCCAAATCTTGTCCAAATTGAGTCAAACTAAACCTGGAAACTTCTAGAACCCAGTTGGACTTGGTCAGTGGCCTCTCTCACCTATAAATAGACCCTTAGTCATTTGTAATTGAATATTGGAGTTATACCATGCCAGTATTATATTAAAATAATAATATTTTCTATTATTTCTTAAATTTTCCTCTCTCTTGGGAGCTTGGAGCTCTCTCTCTCTCTCTCTCTCTCTCTCTCTCTCTACAACAACGGTAAAATCAAAATTTATGGTTTTTTCTAATTTTTCTCAATAACTTTAGACTTCTCAACCCCTCTCAAGCTTGAGAAGCTTTCAAAACAATTGTTTTAATTCAAATCAAGCTTTCCCTAAGTTTCTTAATGTTTAGTTAGCATTAAGTTAATCTTTATGCTTATTTGTAATGCTTTATTTAAGTAAATCTCTCTCTCTCTCTCTAAAAGAATAGCCATCTTTATGGCTAAATCTCTTGAAAAATGGTATTTTTATGATTTTGTGTTAACAAAATAATGGTTATTTATTTTAGATTATTTATAAGTAGTTAAAAAACTACTTTTATTGATTCTAAATGAGAAATAGATTATCTTATTAATTTGGGAAAGAGAAATAATAGAATTAGCTTAATATAGTGGAAAAATCATAATTAAGTTTATGATTATGGTTAAAATTATGATTAAATTCATGGTTTGATTTTAAGCATAAAAGAGGAACTACTATCATATTTTCATTACAAGTTTTTATTCTTTAGAAAAAAATTAAGAATTATCAGTAATAGCAGCAAAGCTATGGCAAAATTTTCAGAAAATAATACATATCTTATTCTTATGCATAATGCTAAAAGAGGACTTCCTACCATATTCTAGGATTGGACATCCTATGCAAAAGAATGATTTTCATCATATTCATGAGAATTTTTTTTTGTAATTATATATAATTAATTGATTATGAGAAAAGAGTAAATTTTGGTAAATTTATTTTTATACAAAAAGAGGAATTCCCATGATATTTGAGATCCAAGTGATTAAATGGTAAAAGAGGAATTTTTGGTAAATTTATTTTTATGCAAAAAGAGGAATTTCCATGATATTTGAGATCTAAGTAATTAAATGGTAAATTTATTTTTATGCAAAAAGAGGAATTCCCATAATATTTGAGATCCAAGTAATTAAATGGTAAAAGAGGAATCTTTGGTAAATTTATTTTTATGCAAAAAGAGAAATTTTTGGTAAATTTATTTTTATGCAAAAAGATGAATTTCCATGATATTTGAGATCCAAGTAATTAAATGGTAAAAGAGGGATTTTTGGCATAATTCAAATTATGAGTATTTATCAAAAGTGAAATTTTGAGCATTATTAATTTTATTGGGAAATATGGGTAGAATTTATTTTTGTAAATCCCATGAATCTTTTACTCAGGAGAAGAATATTGAATATATTTCACTTGAGAAATTTGAGGAAGAATATGAAAATATCCATCGAGAAAAAGTACCTTTAACTAGGCCAAGCAATTGGCAGAAACTTAGAAAAGTCCTATCGGTATCGAAAGTAGAAAACGGTACTAAATGTGAATGCGATGTGAATGTGGATGTGATGAGAGGATGAGATGTAAATGGATGTGGATGTGGATGTGATGAGATGTGGATGAGATGTAAATGGATGTGGATGTGATGAGATGTGAATAAGATGTAATGATATGTGAAAGGATGAGATGTGAATAAGATATAATGATATGTGAAAGGATGTGATGTGAGATAAATGGATGAAAATGAGATGTGATAATATGTGAAAGGATGTGATGTGATGTAAATGGATGAGAATGAGATGTGATGTGATAGATATGCATGTGAATGAATGTGGGATGTGAATGGGTGTGATAGATGTGATGAGATGTGAGTGGATGAGGTGAGATGTGGTGAGCTGTGAATGTGATGTGAATGGATGTGATGTGATGTGGATCTGGGTAGATATGAATGGATGAGATATGATGTGGATAGATGAGATGTGATGTGATGTGGACTTGGGTAGATGTGAATGGATGTGAAGTAATGTAAATAGATGTGAACGTGATGTGATGATATGTGGATATGATGTGGATCTGAATGAATGTAGATGGATGTGATGTGATATGAATGGATGAGATGCAATGTGGATATGTTGTGATGTGATGTGATGAGGATAGATGTGGGTAGATGTGATGAGATGTAATATGATGTGATTGGATGAGAATGGATGAAGGACGATGGGAATACATGACTGGATGTGGAATAAGCAATGTGAATTGATGTAGAAGAATGTGGAATAACAAGAAATGATGTGGAACAATGTGGAAAGATGAGAGTTCGTTAGAAACTGTATATATGAAATCTATTTTTAAATGACTGTTTTACGTCAAGAATGCTGGGGAAGTATTTTGACCATCTTGTGAATGAGGTCATGGAGACCTAAGTGATAAATTTGCAACAGCTGACAAAGAGTATGGAGAAGGTCGATCGAGGTATTGACTAGTCTTGGTTCGGTTTAAATGGTGAGCTTTCGGTACGGTGGATGAGGGACCAAGGAAGCGGCCTATGAAGCGCTAGGTGACCTAGAGGGTGCTGACCATATGATGCTCGGGCTGTGGGTCATCGAAGATACCCACGTGTGTGTCGGGGAAGAAAATGGAATAAGGAGTTAGAGTTGTTTTTTGAACTCGGGCATGGATCTGGTTGATTGACCTTGTTGGTCCTCAACGGCGGATGAGTCCATGGCTCTTTTATATGGATCTGTTAGTTGATCTTGCTGATCTTCAATGGAGACTCAATCTAGATTTTCTTATGTGATTATATTGCCGGGTACTATGAGCTAGGAACTATTGAAAAGGCCCCTGAGTGAACAGGTGGTGAGCGTTCTGGTGGCCAATGATGCCATAGGTACACCGATGAAGGAATGATTGGAAATTAGAATTCAAGCTAGATATTTTGTAGGATTATGATCAATGATACTATGGTTCATTAAAAGATCGAATTTGTGAAACATGCAATTTCATATTGGGTGTGTAAGTGGTGTGACTATCTTGAAGTTTGCTTGAAGCACCGGCTAGGGGACCTAGGAACTCTTTTCCCTGGTACCCGGGGCAAAACATAACTAAATTCCTAAATGGATCCTATCACTACAGTGGTTGGCTAACCCATGGGATTGGATGGGTTAGGCTGGACTGATGGATCCCTAAAATAAGACTCAATTCTATTAGGTTACAATAGTTGAAGTAAATCCCAGATAACCCTTGTTCTATGGAAAAGAATCAACGACTGTGCCTCTTGAGGAGGAAAAAACGTTGGACTCTATGATCCAAGTGCAAGACTCTTCCTTGATTTGACCATGAGACTTACGGGTTCGGTCGGATCAGTTTGTAATGACCTTGACTACGTTAGAATAAAATATCCTAGAGGAATCGCCTATGTCTGTTGGGCGAGGGAAGTCTTTTCGGGCTTGGTTTTAGAAGAACTAAGGGATTAGTCTCTTGTCTGGATATCCGTGGGTGAGGCCCCGGGTGAGGCCCCGAGTGAGAGGTTCGGCCCTGCGCAAGAACCCTGTGCAAGAAGTGCTACTTCCGCTGCTAGCACCCCGGAATTCATTGCCCGGAGGGGGCATGGATCTTTTAGGCCATCACCATCCTGCTCGGTCGACAGCTCCAACATCACCCCATCACTCGCATCATCGATCGCCTCGACCTCAATGTCCTTCGCCCATACCTCGATGCTAAGCACATCACCTAGTGGCATGATCACTCACCGAGAGCAAATACATTAGTGGCATGATCGTGGGCCTGGAAGATGTTCCACGATGAGCAATAGAAGAACCCGAAGTTACGATTCAACTTCCCATGGTTCGTGCCCTTGTCACCACAACATCTTTGTACTAAAGAATCCATGGTCATGCGCTTCCATGACTTCGACCAGGTCCCCGACCTAGCAATGATTACTACAATTCGATTCTCCAACCTCATCATCATCACCTTGTTGGAGTCCTTCCCGACATGGGACCATTACCTCGAGGGAGCCCAAGGCCTCACCTTTGACATCAACAAAGGGCCCACACTCAAGCAGTTGCTCGGCAACTACGAACAAGTCATGTGGATGCCTGCTTGGAGGCTCCAAACTTTTGAAGACATGAAGGAGACGACCTTCGGATGAGCTACCACGTCTTCCATGGTGCCCCTAATGCTCCTACCTCGTGATGGGACTTTGTCTGCACTTACTCTATCTACTACATATAACTTCTTCGACCAATTTTGAGGACGAACGTGCAATCAGAAGGGAGGTATGTTACCCACTTTGGTTAACACCACCCTTTGCATGGCTACTATACTTCTTTTGTAATTCATCTTTTTGTAATCGCGCTAAGATAAACTAGGAAGACTAGTTTTGGGCCCCCATTTGTAATTGGGTGGTTGGACATTGTAAATATGAGCTCATGTATATAGGACATTTTATGAAATATGAAAAGGGACAATCCCATTTGTCTCAATTGAGTTGTTTTCCTTCTCTCTCTCTCTCTCTCTCTCTCTCTCTCTCTTGCTAAGCTTATGGTGGCTTGCGTGCTTGTGATGCTTGCCTGCTTGTGATTGTTGGTGTATGTGAATAGGAATGGTGTTGCTCTCCCTTCTCATTGCTCCCCACCTTGTCTTGTTTGCATACGATTGGCATGAGATAGAGGTTGAGCTCTCCATAGATCCTTCCCTCTTGCTCCTACTACCTAGCTTGCTTGGATCTCTCTTTGGGTGACACAAAGAGAGTATAGAGTGAGCCCCTAGCGGCCTCACATCGGGGATTTAACCCTAATAGGGTTGGCCAAGTGCAAATCACCAGATTCGACCCTTGCATACTCTCTTCTTCTTGTCTCTTATGCTTGTGAGGTAGCATGTTAAACCATTAACAATGAGGCTTGTATGTTTTATCTTTTATAAGTTCAAGCATGGCTCTTTCTTTTTCCAAAAAGGGAAAACAACTACAACTTATTCTAGGCTTGGAATGTAGCCTTTGAATGTACAAGGGTACTATTCAAAAATAAACTTCCACACTAAAATAAGGTAAAGTATTTATTCACTTATATACAAATGTCACACATCAGAGAAATAAAAGTCTACACTAGAATAAGGTAAAGTATTTATTCTCTAATGTGCAAATGTAGCACATTTTTCTTATTATGTAATGCCTTGAACTTTATTTCACATGCACATATGCCTTTAATCACATTCCTCTTCACCTATCTCATAGACATAAATGTTAGTTTTAAATGAATTGCTAAATTTAATCAATCCTAACAAACACATTAATAAAGCACAATTGTACACCAACCAATAATTATTAGTGGAATAAGTACCCAAGGTATCACTCCCTTATACAAATCAACCTAGCAATTTGTCAAAGTTCCAAAACATGCTAATGTAATGATGGCAAAGATGATGACAAAGTCACCAAAATTTGAAATTTTTCCACACTATGATTTACCATGGTCCATAAGCATAGAGACACACTTCATTCATATTGGGGAGTGATGCTAAGTGATCAGTGTTAATGTTTATTACAAAAGGAGTGTCATTGGGTGTGATAGTCAAGTTTTTGAGTTTTTGTTAACAAAGTGAATTGTCTCATATTGTAAGATCCTTGTCCCCACCGTGCAACAATTTTAGGGGTGCTAGCAGCGGAAGTAGCACTTCTTGCATGGAGAAGGGTCCCACACTCGGCGCCTCGCCCACATATATCGGGACAAGAGACTAATCCATTTGTTTTTCCAAAACCGAACCCGGAAAAACTTCCTTGCTCGAAAAGCACGGGCGATTCCACCAGGATAACTTTTTCTTAACGTAGTCAAAAGCCTTAACTAACTGAGCTTATCTAATCGAACCCGTAAGTCCCATAGTTAGATCAGGGAAAAAGACTGTACTTGGATCATAGAGACCAACGCTTTTTTCCTCATTGAGAGGCACAACCGTTGATTCTTTTCCATAGAACAATTTTTGTTCGGGATTTACTTTATCTATTGAACTAAACAGAAATTGAGTCTCGATTTACGGATCCATCAGTCCAGCCTAACCCCACCCATCCAGTCCCATGGGTTAGCCAACCGCCCAACCACTGTAGTGATGGGATCCAATTAGGAATTTGGTTAGGTTTTGTCTTGGGTACTAGGGAAAAGAGTTCCCAGGCCCCCTAGCCGGATGTTCATGCAAACATAAAACTAGTCACACCACTTACACACCCACTTACACATCCAATATGAAATTGCCTTTTTTTTCTCAGCATCAGCTATCTTTAAAACAATCCTTTAATGAAACCATTGTGTCACTGATCACAATCCTCAAAATCTCTGGTTGAATCCTTATTTCCAATCATTCCTTCATCGGTGTACTTATGGCATCATTGGCAACCAGAACGCTCACCACCTGTTCACATAGGGGCCTTTTCGATAGTTCCTAGCTCATAGTAACCGGCAATATATTCACATAGCAAAATGGAATCTCCATGGAAGATCAGCAAGATCAACCAACAGATCCATATAAAAGAGTCATGGACTCATCCGTTGAGGACCAGCAAGGTCAATCAACCAGATCCATGCCCGGTTTCAGAAAACAACTCTTACTCCTTGATTCAATATCTTCCACGACGCACGTGTGGGTATCTTCGATGACCCAGAGCCCGAGCACGTACCCTCTAGGATCCTTCGCAGGTCACCTAGCGCTTCACTCATAGGCCGCTTCCTTGGTCCCTCATCCACCGTACCGGAAGCTCACCATTTAAATCGAACCGAGGCTGGTCAAGACCTCGGCCGACTTGTTGCTACGCGAGACGTCCTCCATTGACTCTCCATCCCAGCAGTTGCAACTTTATCACTTAGGTCTCCACGACCTTAATCACAAGATGGTCAAAATGCTTCCCCAGCATTCTTAACATAAAACAGTCATTTACAAACAGGTTACAAATACAGTTTCGATAATGAACTCTCATCTTTCCACATTATCTCTCATCAATCCACATTACTTATTCCACATTCCATTCATATGTGTACTCATTCTCATCCAATCACATCAATTTCCATCTCATCACATCAGATTCATTCATATCATCGTCACATCATTTCACATACACATTCGCATTCATTATTCCACATACACATCCACATTCGTACATCCACATCCATACAGTTACATCCATATCTGCATTCATACATACACATCCACATTCCGTATCTACATCCATACATCCACATCCACATCAACATCCACATCCATATCCACATTCATACATCCACATCCATACATCCATTTTCACATCCACATTCATGCATTCACATCCACATCCACACATCCACATCCACATCCACATCCACATCCACATCCACATTCATACATCCACATCCACATCCATATCTATACATCCACATCCATACATCCACATTCACATCCATACATCCACATCCACATCCACATCCATACATCCACATCCACATCCACATCCATATCCATACATCCACATCCACATCCACATCCACATTCATACATCCACATCCACATCCACATCTATACATCCACATCCACATCCATCCACATCCACATCCATACATCCACATCCACATCCACATCCACATCCACATCCATACATCCACATCCACATCCACATTCATACATCTATTCCCACATCCATACATCCATTTTCACATCCATACATCCATTTTCACATCCATATCCACATCCACATTCATACATCCACATCCACATCCATATCCACATTCATACATCCACATCTATTTATAAAATGTAAGAGAATTCTAATTTTTTTTTTATATAAAGATTCTTTACGCATCTAATTAGGCATAAAGATAACTTTAGTAAGAATAACGCTTTTATAAAAATCCTTTTATGCATCTATTTAGGCATAAATTCAATTTTAAGGAAAATAACACTTTCAAATTAAAAATAAACCTTTTATGCATTTAATTATGCATAAATTCCATTCTAATGAGAATAACACTTTCAAAATAAAAATCAATCTTTTATGCATCTTCCTAAGCATAAATTCATTTTAAATGAGAATGACACTTGAATAAAAAATCAATCTTTTAGCATCTTCCTATGCATAAAATCAAAATTGATGAAAATAACTCTTTTGAACTAAAAATAGTTTTCTTTATGCATCATTCTATGCATAAAATCAAAATTGATGAGAATAACACTTTTGGATTAAAATAAATTCTTTATGTATCTTTCCATGCATAAATCCAATTTAGTAGGAATTACACTTTTAGAATATAAGAATTTCTCTTATGCATCTAATTTATGCATAAAATCCATTTATGATGAAAATCACACTTTTAATAAAAAAAATCTTTTATGCATACAAATCATTTATGATGAAAATCACTCTTTTAATATAAAAGAATTTCTTTAATACATCCATTTATGCATAAAAATCATTTATGATGAAAATCACTCTTTAATATAAAAGAATTTCTTTTATGCATCCATTTATGCATAAAAATTATTTATGATGAAAATCACACTTTTAATAAAAAAATATCTTTTATGCATATGTTTATGCATACAAATCATTTATGATGAAAATCACTCTTTTAATATAAAAGAATTTCTTTTATGCATCTAATTTATGCATAAAATTCATTTATGATGAAAATCACGCTTTTAATATAAAAAAATATCTTTTATGCATATACAAATCATTTATAATGAAAATCACTCTTTTAATATAAAAGCATTACTTTTATGCATCTAATTTATGCATAAAATCATTTATGATAAAAATCACACTTTTAATATAAAAATATCTTTTATGCATATGTTTATACATACAAAGCATTTATGATGAAAATCACTCTTTTATAATCAAAATAATAATTTCACTATGCTTCCTTCTATGCATAGAATTTAATTCTAAAGAAAGTAACACTTTTTTAATAAAATATTTTTAGTATGCATTTTCTTATACTTAGGATGAAAATTAACACTTTAAGAATACATATACGATGGAAATTACTCTTTTTGAATAAAAAAGTAAAACCTATTTTACACAATTTTAGAAAATTTTGCCATAACCTCCTTTGTATGGCTGACCATTTTTCAATTTTTAATTCTCTAAAATTAATTAGAAGTTCACCAAGAGTATTTTAAATCATTCTAATGTAAACATTTTCTATTTATCAAAGAGAAACATTATGAAAAACTTGATTTTATCCATTAATCATTCATCTAGGATAAAGAATGGTTGGATTTACTAAAGAAGAGAGGGGAATGCCTTTTTTCAATGAGGCATAACATCATAATCATTTTAGAGAAGACAAAAATCATAAAAACCATTAAAATTAAGCATAAATGGGAATTAATGTATTTCCTTACTACCATTCATCAATTAACTTCAATAGCATTAAAAAGCCATTCCAATTAAGCTTCTCAAACTTGAGAGGGGTTGAGAAGAGAGAAACATTGAGAAATTATAGAAAGAGATCAAAATTCATCCTTACCCTTTTACAAATTGCTTGATTCTTTGATCAGGTAAAGGCCCCCAACCAATCAATTGGTTTGGTGTGTTGATGGAGCCACCAATGGAGATTGAAGAAGGAGGGAAGCTCCAATTTCTTCAATTTGGAGAGAATTTTAGAGAATAGTAAAAATTATCATTATTTCAGCATAATTTTGGCATAGTATAGTTCTCCTATTTTTTTACAAAGGGCTCAGGTTCTATTTATAGGAGAGGGAGGATCTAACCAAGACCAACTGATTTCTAGAATTTTCTAGATTCAGTTTGGTTGAATTTGGACCAGATTTGGACCTAGTTTGGTTCCTTTTTGATTCGGTTTTGATTCGGTTTGATCCAAGAGAGAGGAGAGATAAAAATATCACATTATTTTTGAGTTTAAAACTCATTCAAGCATGTGAAGTAGGCGCCTCCTTGAAGGGACTCCCCTTCCTTACACATGTGTCAAAATGGAATCATTATACCCAAAATATCTCATTTTTTAGTAATACTCATAGTTTTTTACTAATAACCCTTGTACATAGTCAACTCTTCATCTTATGTGAGCATTTACTCATTTTTGGGTATTTTTCTTTTACAAATTGGATTTATCTCCTCCCCACACATGGATTGATCTTATTGGCCCATAGGAACCTTAATTTAAAATTTCAAAAAAATCTTGACCCTCAGGATAAGGCCTCTTGAACAGATTATACTTGATTTCTAATGCACCTTCTGAACTTTTGTTTCAGGGGAGCTTATTTTAATAAGAAGAGATATTTTTCCATCCAAAAATATTTAAAAATTGAATTATCACTCTCTAGAAGATTTTCTCTCTCTAGGCCAAAATTGGTAGAAACGAGATCCTTTATATTTCTGAAGAGGGATTTGACTACAGGGGAAGATATTGGACATCCTGAGAGGCTGGGGAGGAATCTTACATTCTACCCCACTTAAAAAACGCGAGATGTCCTCATCTCGCAGGTGGAGTATGATCTCTTTCATCTTCTTCTTCCTCAATCACTTCCAGCGTTACTGCCTTGGAAGTGGACAGCCGATTTGGAAAGCCGATTTGGAAACAACTCTCTTTGACTTCCCCTATTCTGAGGTGGAGGTCTTGCATTACTTTGGATTGAAACTGCAGGTTGGATAGAGGGTCTACCTCTGGGATTTCCCTGATTTTGGTAGATAGAACCCTGATTACTCTGGACGGAAGGGGCTGGAGTCTAGAATCTTGATCCCTGATTTTTCTGCCTGAAAACCTTGATCCAAAAGGAGTTGGGCAATCCATGCTGCGATGTCCAAACCCTTGACAGTTATAGCATTTCACTCTCTTGTTCAAGGGTGGAACTTCTGAAGTTGAAATCCAGGGGATTGAGTTTCGGGAAAAGGACATTTCTTCCATTCTGGAACTTCCCATATCCTGGGTTTGACCTTGATATCTCTTAGGCGGAGGAAGGTTGGAGTCATCTTCTGGGAATAAAAACCTTTTGAAAGGTGATGGTGCTGGCTTTGGCGGGACTTTGACATCAAAGGCTTTGGCAAAATCCTTCGCCATCCGAACTGCTTCGGCCATGGAAACTGTCTTGGCATTCTTCACCAGGATATTCAAAGGCTCGTTCAGTCCCCGAATGAACCTGGCCCATCAGCTGTTCTTCATCCAGTAGAGGCGAGTATCTGAGGAGGAGGGCGAATGCTTGGTGATATGCTTCAATAGTTTTACTCCCCTGGTTTAACTCTAAGAATTCGTTCATCTTTGTTTCTAAAAAGCCGAGAGGACAGAACCTCGTCCTTAGGTAAATTTTGAGATCAGTCCTCCAGGTTTGGGTATTTCGATATATCGAGACAATTTGTCTCGCAGTGGTTTCTCCATGCCACTCTAGCTATCTCCACTATCTTTAGCCTTGCAAGAGCCATTTTTCTCTTCTCATTGTACCCGGTGACATCAAAGTATTCTTCCATTGATTCGATCCACTTCTCCACAGCCTCGCCCAAGTTTTCCCCTTCACCCTTGAAAGGTCCAGGCTGTGAACTATGAAGAGTTTTACGAACATCTAGGTCGAGCTCTTCTTCATCGAGTTGGGGGTTAACATTTCTACCACAACGACCTCGATCCATGTTCCTATCAATACGAAAATTCTTGTTAAGTCTCTTTATTTATGATTCAATCCGATTTTTGATTCAATTGATTCCGGGGTTCTCTAAATAGGTCGGCGGCCAGCACACATCCTATGGTAAATGCTGAGGCATCAATATGGACATGGAACATGTGATCCCAGTTGGGGGATCTAAGAATTGGAGCGCTTGCCAAGGATTTTTTGAGTGTGGTGTAGGCCTTTTGGCATTCTTCTGTCCACTCAAAATCTAAAAGTTCTTAAAGGGGTCTAGTAATATCAACGTACATAGAAATGAATCATCGATAATAGCCGACGTGTCCCATGAAGCGTTGGACACCTTTGAAGTTGGTAGGTGGGGGAAGCTTGAGAGTGAGTCGCACCTAGATGTTGTCAGTTAATATTCCTTGTCTGGAGACAATGTGTCCCAGGATCACTTTGTGTCAAACCTAGAATTGGCATTTAAGAGGATTCGACGAGATGCGGTATAGTCTGCATCACTCTAGCACACCTTGTGCAAACATGTGAGGTACTCCTTCAAGGAAGAATTGGCACATAGGCCATTCATGAAGACTTCCAGAAATTTCCAGAGATGTTCCTTG
The DNA here is from genome assembly GCF_041138505.1 of Cibotium barometz. Classification (NCBI taxonomy): domain Eukaryota; kingdom Viridiplantae; phylum Streptophyta; class Polypodiopsida; order Cyatheales; family Cibotiaceae; genus Cibotium; species Cibotium barometz. The sequence goes on from NC_141091.1 coordinate 27,946,768, forward strand.
TAAGCTATACACATTTAATGTTGGAAGGTTTTGGGGGGGCATTGGCCAACCCAAAGGGCATGACTCTATATGTGTATGTACCCCATTCAGTAGCAAAAGTAGTTTTGTGCTGGTCCTTCGGATCAATTAACACCTGGTTGTATCATCCTGAGAATCCATCTGGGAAGCTGTAAGCTTCCTTTCCCACTACTCTCTCTAGCACATGTTCAGTGAATGGTAAAGGATAGTGATTCCTTATGGTGGCGGCATTGATCTTTTTGAGGTTAACGCACACCCCGACCTTTTCGTTTTTCTTGGGTACTATCATGATCGGTGTGATACCCACTCTGTATGTTCAATTTCATAGATGAATCTGACATCGATAAGTTTTTCAATCTCTTCGTAGATCATCTTGGAGTATTTGGGGTTCATTGGGTAAGCTCGTTGTTTGACTTGCCTAGCTCCATCAACCATGGGAATGGTGTGCTGGACCACTTTTGGGGGTACACCCTTTATATCCGTGTACTTCCAAGTGAAGAAATCCTAGAATTCAATCAAGAGAGCAATGAGCTCAGCTTCTTCTTCCTTTGAAAGGTTTTGCAATGAATACGGGCCTTGAGTCTTCACTATTGGCCAGCTTTGCTATTCAAGGTAAGGCCAAAGGAACTTATCTTAGTCTAATCATCTATATAGCCAAATGCTTCACAGATCTGATTAAACATCTCCAAGTGAGTAATGGGGTCACTTGTTCCATCAAACTTTGTGATCAACTTTGAGATGTTTGCTGGTTTGGTTTGTTCCTACCTAGGTTTAACTGGTGCAGGGGGAGTAATGCCAGCAACTACCCCTCTCTATTTCCATGGCAATCCTTAACATTTTAGGTGCCAACCCTATCATGATGGGAGCGGGTGGTGCAGGTTGAGGAAAGCAAAACCGGGCATATAGTAGACCAATGGGGGTCTTAGCCCTCTAGGAGGACCAAGTTGTGGCCCACGTGGTCCTATTTGGTACACTGGTGGGTGTGCCCCTTGAGGTGGGTATTGCTGATAGACTGACAGGCCCTGTTTATGGGCGATGGGCCTGGGTAGACCCATTCTCTTTGTTATGATGTCTTGGGCCTTTGGGAAGATGGACCTGGTTCTTGGTTTAACAAGGTTTTCGGAGCTCTAAATGAGTCTAGGTATGGCTCTCCAGTGTGGTAGCTAGGTCTGGGTTTGATGGCTCTCGCTTTGGCCAACTTCCACTCTAGGGTCTAGAGATGGAGTGGGCCCACTTTTTTGAGGTTGATCCATACCTCTTACTCTGGGTTGCGGTTCTATGGACTGTGTGTTTCCTAGGATAAAATTGCAGAGCCTTGATGCAAGGCTTTGTTGAGAATGAGTTGGAGAGATAGCAGCAGGTCCCTAGACAGATGGTCTGTCCACACACTGTGGTTCGAGCTCTCTTGCCTCAAAGTCTGGAGTCCCTTGTCCACTACTGGGGAGGTCCTCACTCTCGCTAGTATTGTCAAAGACGAGCACCATTTCACCATTTCACTCCACATGGTATTTACCGATGAGTCCGATCTGATTTGCAAAGGGGTGCCTAAAGAGCTCACTTCATTGAAGAGAGGGTTATTTCTCACCAACCTACCCGAGAGTAGGTGCATGGGAATACAAAAGTACTCTGCAGAATCCTCTGAGAAAAGAAGAAAGTTTTTTAAAAAAATTAAGGAGTGGCCATACGCTTGTGAGCGAACGGGCGTACGCTCCTTAATGAGAGAAGGAACGGACGTTCGCTTCTCGACTGGCATGGCGTGTGCTTCGAAGAAATCAATATGGAACGAGCATACGCTTCTCAGTGTGAGAGAAAGAATGGACGTTTGAAATGAGATTACAAACTAGAATGGGTGTTCGCTTCAGAGGCGGGAAGGAACGGACGTTCAGAATGAAGCCGATTAGAACAGGCATGGCAAGCTGATGCCGCGGGCATCCGCTTCAAGATTGGCATGGGCTTTCGCTCTCCGAGAGGAGAAGGAATGGATGTACGAGTTTATGGGCTACATGGAACGGACGTGGCAAGCTATAATAGAGGAACTTGAACGGGCGTTCGCTCCAGGATGAGGAGAAAATGGGCGTGGCAATACTTGGAATGGGTGTTCGACTTGGAACATATGTCCGTGGCACTGTAAGGCAGGGAATTTTCAAATCTGATTGGCTTACAGGTATGACATCCATTTTGGCAGTACAAAATTCTCCTAGTTTAAATGTACTTTAATGCACATGAGGCCTAATTAAATATAATTAAAATAATTTTAATGCTCCTGCCAAATTCAGGCAGCAAATCTACCAGATTTGGGTTGCAGGTAGAAGGAACGAGTGTGATAGAGTTGGAACGAGCGTTCCCTAAACTAACCCCATGAACATTCGCTTCTCAGAAATCCTAGTAGAATGTAATTTTGCATGGAACCTCTCCAATCAACAGGCTGATTCAGGCACCTTCCCAGGGTTTTTTGATGCTTTTGTTTTTACAAGGAGCTAGAGCTAGTCTCTAGCTACTTATTGATACCTACAATGCATGGTTTAAGTTAATGTATTTAGATTAATTGAGTGATTAAATAGAAATGCAAACATGAAGAAAAAAACAAAAATTAAAGATTGCTTGAATGTTGAGGGAAAATAGGGGCACTTGCTTGCTTCTCCTTGCTCTCGGTGAAGACTTGAATGTTCCGATGCTGCTCAATCAATGATCCAAACCCTGGGTAATCTCCAACAAAACACAAAACAAACAATGTTAGTCAACCAACCGGTGGATTTGCAATTCAATCGAGAAAAATCAAGATCTAGCTAATGAATCAAGTAGAGGAACCTAAGACAAATGCCACTCCCCGGTAGCGGTGCCAAAGATGTTAATGGTTTAACATGCTACCTCACAAAGTACAAGAGAGAAGAAAAAGAGTGTGCATGCAAGGGTCGAATCTAGTGATTTTCACTTGGCCAACCCTATTAGGGTTAACTCCCCGATGTGAGGCTGCTACTAGGGGCTCACTCTACACTCTTTTTGTGTTACCCAAAGAGAGATCCAAGAAAGCCATGTAGGAGCAAGAGGGAAGGAGCTATGGAGAGCTCAACCTCTACCTCATGCCAATCGTGTATAAAAACAAGACAAGGTGGAGAGCAATGAGAAGGGAGTGAAGGAGAGAAGGGAGAGCAACACCATTCCTATTCACATACACCAACAATCACAAGAAAGCAAGCCACCATAAGAGAGAGAGAGAGAGAGAGAGAGAGAGAGAGAGAGAGAGAGAGAGAGAGAGAGAGAGAAGGCAAAACTCAATTGAGACAAATGGGATTGTCCCTTTTCATATTTCATAAAATGTCTTATATACATGAGCTCATATTTATAATGTTCGGCTGCCCAATTACAAATGGGGGCCCAAAAATAGTCTTCCTAATTATCTAGCTCTATGTACATCAATTCTGTGTATGACCCGCATTACATAAGCCATAAGCTTGGTCACCCCATGTCTCCTTTACAATTGGCACTTTGCGCAGTTACAAAAAGATGAATTACAAAGGAAGTATAGTAGCCGCACAAAAGGTCATGTTAACCAGAGTGGTTAACACTTATATTTATGTATACAAAAGTGGAATTCATGGAAGCTACTCCTTTGAAAAAATTAATGTACGATCTTGGATTAAAGTGGCTTTGCTTCAATAATATATATATACCAATGCATGGAAGAAGGCCACACGCATTAGGGGGAAGATTGTATCCATTCTTGTGTGTTGAGTTATTTTTATTTTATTTGATCTTCATTACTTTCATTTATGTTGCATATTTTGAGCAATATATTTTATTAATATGTATGTATTTTTGGTTTATATTGAATAATTTGAGCAATATATTTTATTTAATGTGCATGTATTTTTGGTTTATGTTAATTTCTCTTCCTAGTAAATAGATCCTCCCATGTGTCAGTGGTATTAGAGCATAGATCTAGGAAGGGCAGACCATGGGGCAATAGAAATATTCAATTACTATAGTTTACATTGAATGTTTTATGCAATGAAGACCATATTAGTGAGCTTTGAAAAACCCCATCACTTTGGGAATTTTCTTTTCAATCTATTTTTTTGGTGTATCTTGAGCATGCCAATTGCAAAGTTGTCAGAGAATGTGGATTTAGAACCTAGTCTTCAAGAGCTATCCAACGATATGTCATGTTAGAGGGGTTTTGCAAAATCTTATAAGGGTTCATCATACCCCCATTTTTGAATCTTGCAAAATGGGAATTGGGATCCTCCTAAACTCCCTAATATGGTCTTAATGGGTTTTATTGATATGTATGTTATGTTAATTTCTCTTTCTAATAAATAGATCCTCCCATGTCAGCATAGGTCTAGGAAGGGGAGATCATGGGGCAATAGAAAGATTCATTTAATTTATCAAATCATTCACTTCAAAGGGTAGAGAGTTGGTATTTTATCCATTATTAGATAAATATAAATTAAATTGTGTAAATACCCAATTCCAAAGGCAAGTGGTTTTGGAGATGACAAATCATATTGTAAAGCCCTCTTATGGGCAAAAGTGGTTTAAATTTGCTATACTCTCATCCTCCTCAAGTAATGAAACACCATGGATGGACTTAGAAAGTCACATAGGCTTCCTATTCACTGTATTCAGTTGAAGCAAAGTATGCAAAAAGATCTTCTTAGGCAATGATGGTGTTGGCATTTCTTCTCCCCTCATAGGTTTTTGGTAATTCACTATTCTTGCTTAATTTAAAGGCTTACATTAAATCCCAAGTATTAAGTCTTAAAGTTTTAAATATCATAAGAAAGTATTCTAAGCTTTCAAATCTTCATCAAAAGCCCATATTTTAAATCCTTATCTATATAAACCTTAATGCTCTCTATCATAGTTTCTACCTTTTCAAAGAAAAATGCTAGGGCTAAATTTGTTTTGTCCTTTACATGTTTTTGTGCACATGTTCCATGCCAATGCACATGTTTTTGTGCACATGTTCAATTCCATGCCAATGCACCAAACAAAAAAAATGCACCAAACAAAAACAATGTATATTTGTTAAGGAGGTACGATCTGACCAAATTCAAGGATTACTAGGAGAGGGTTGGGAGGTTAATGTCACATCAAGGTGATGTGTACAAGTGCAATGTAGTAGATTCTACAGTGTCTTGCAGGTTCTTGAATGCACGCTCTATTTTGTGCATGCGTCTGCACTACCAAAGATGGATGCAAAAGCACGGGAGACATGGATCCCACTTCAAGCCTCAGAAGAAGAAATTATGCTTATTGAGGTAGCTGTGATGATGCAAAATGGATGGATTGAGCAAGTGGCAGAACAGCAAGCAAGCATTGGAGCCTAACAGAACTGCGTCAACACTTTAGCATCATGGGCTTTGACAATGTGGAAGAGTCAAGTTTCAAGTTGATGAGAAGAAAGGTATATCTGATTCCACTACATGTCTAGAATTAACTCGTACACTTTTTGGTTATTGTGACACTTTCGATATTTTTTAACAGATTGGGAAGCGTAAGGAGGAGACATGATATGTATAGGAAAATATTTTGATTTTTCCTTTGATTGCAGAGGGTGGTTGAAATTGACGCATTTGCAGAGACCAGGCCAAGGTCTATTGGACATGATGTTGCATTAGCGCACTATCTTGGTCGGCTTCTTGTGGATGGCATTGCCATTATCCACAGGGACTACACCCCTCAATGTGCCTTCCCTCTCTTCTTTTTGAAAGCCCTCTTTCTAAGGTGCTCTGTGTAGCCTCTATGGCACAGAGCACCAAATGTATAGTTCTGATTAAAAAATCCCTTGCCTTTGATGTTTTTGGTTCTGGATTTAGGGGTAAGCTTCTTGCTCGTATAGGTATAGCCAAAAGCATAGGCATAGAGGATCCTCTCAAGAAATAGCCCAATCACTCCTTGAGCACACTCTGCCGCGCCCAATAGTAAGAGAAGGAAGCTCAATATTGTAAGAAAGCTTTTGTAAAGATGATGTATCACTTCTTATTATGAATACAATACAGTTTTTGAAAACTTATTTTCATTAAGTGTATCATTGTTTTTTCTAGTTTGTACCATCAATGTTTTTGTGAATGCATCAGAAATGACCCTGGGAGCCTAGGGGAGAGTGCCAGAATAGTGTGAATTTTGAGCCTGCACCGTTGCTATAGAGTCCAAATTCGCACTATTTTGGCACAGTTCCTCAGCCCTTCAGGAGCAATTGTGATGCATTGGATGATAAATAATGTATTTTTACACATGATTAAAGGTATTTTTATCTTGTAAATTACTATTTTTCATAATCAATGTACTCAACTTCATTATAAATTTATCAGAAATGATTTTGAGTGGTTGGGGGAGCAGTGCCAGAACAGTGCAAATTTTGAGCCTACACCGCTGCTGTAGAGCCCAAATTCACACTGTTCTGGCATAGCTTCCCCAGCCCTCCAGGAGAAATTCTAATGCATTGGATGACAAATAATGTATTTTTACACATGATTAAAGGTATTTTTTTATCTTGTAAATTACTATTTTTTATAATTAATGTACTCAGCTTTATTATAAATGCATCAGAAATGATCCTGAGTGGCTGGGGGAGCAGTGCCAGAATAGTGCGAATTTTGAGCTTGCAGTGCCGCTATAGAGCCTAAATTCGCACTGTTCTGGCATAGCTTCCTCGGTCCTCCACCAGGAGCAATTCTGATGCATTGGATGACAAATAATGTAATTTTACACATGATTAAAGCTGTTTTTATCTTATAAACTATTGTTTCTCATAATTAGTGTACTCAACTTCATTATGAATGCGTCAGAAAAAACGATTCTGAGTGGCTAGGGGAGCAGTGCCAGAACAGTGCGAATTTTGAGCCTGCATCGTTGTTGTAGAGCCCAAATTCGCACTGTTCTGGCATAGCTTCCCCAGTCCTCCAGGAGTAATTCTGATGTATTGGATGATAAATAATGTATTTTTACACATGATTAAAGGTATTTTTATCTTATAAATTACTATTTTTCATAATTAATGTACTCAACTTCATTATAAGTGCATCTGAAATGATCCTAAGTGGATGGGGGAGCAGTGCCATAAGAGTGCGAATTTTGAGCCAGCGCCGCTGCGCAGAGCCTAAATTCACACTGTTCTAGCATAGCTTCCCTAGTCTCTAGAAGAAATTTGCACTATTCTGGAATAGCTTCCCTAGTCTCTAGGAGAAATTCTGATGCATTGGATGACAAATAATGTAATTTCACACATGATTAAAGCTGTTTTTATCTTATAAACTATTGTTTCTCACAATTAGTGTACTCAACTTCTTATAAATGCATCAGAAATGATCCTGAGTGGCTAGGGGAGCAGTGCCAGAATAGTGAGAATTTTGAGCCTGCATCGCCATTGCAGAGTCTAAATTCGCACTATTCTGGCATAGCTTCCCCAGTCCTCTAGGAGCAATTTTGATGCATTGGATGATAAACACTGTATTTTCACACATGATTAAATGTGTTTTTATCTTCTTGTAAACTACTATTTCTCACAATTAGTGTGCTCAACTTCAGTATAAATGCATCAGAAATGATCCCGAGTGGCTAGGGGAGAAGTGCCAGAACAGTACGAATTTTGAGCCTACATCATCGTTGTTGTAGAGGTCAAATTCGCACTGTTCTGGCACAGTTTCCTCAGTCCTCCCCAGGAGCATGCCTTGGGTGACAAACTGGCCCACGTGATAGACACTCCATGTTAAACAAACATGATGACATCGAGACATTGTAAGAGAAACTTAAAATTTTAATTATCAGAAGGTTACAAATGAAAGCCAGATAGGCTTGTTACAAAGGGGGGTTTGAAACAAAAGAGTTGCTTCAAAAAGAAGGTTAACATCTAAGATCTCTAGATCATGTCTCGCTCACCTCAAATGCACCGAGCTAGTTACATGTCCTTTTGGTAGATATGGTAATCCTCTTTGCATGTATTGCAAGGAGGTTGGTGTCTTCAAAAAGCCCAACAAGGTAAGCCTCCGAGGCTTCTTGCAATGCTTCAAGGGTAATCCCCTGCACACGGAACTCTGTTCTATATTGTTGGAGAATCTCCTTCACTGTGCGAGCGAAAGGGGCTCTTCTTATTATTTAGCAACTCAGTGTTCCTCTGATAAAACTTGATTTCTTGATTTATTGTGATGTTTGCAATAATTGAGATTGGAGAATATGGGTTTGCCATGCTCCACTTGTAGAAAATCTTCTGCAGTAACAAGCCAAGCTCTCCTTCACCAACAAATTGCATAAAAGATGATAAATCGCGGAAAGGAGGGTTTGCTCTTAATGGAGGGTCAATTGGATAGAGATGCCCATCAACCCAAATCTCTACTTTTTCTCCTTAGCTATCCTACAAGCTTGGACAGATTGTGCATTAGTAGGATGGGTTTTTTTAGAGCTGCCATACTCTTCAGGAATATGAATGTGTAAATCAACCTTCCATTTTCTAGCTTCACAAGGGGCTACACACAGAGCTTGCAAAGGCTCCATAGCTAAGCAGAGGAAGAAGCTAAAGCAGAGAGATCCTCAGAGGGAGAGAGAGAGAGAGAGAGAGAGAGAGAGAGAGAGAGAGAGAGCAGCTTTTTGGAGGGAAAAAATTATTTTCATCATACATATTGGTTGGGTGGTGTTTTTTCCACCTCAAAATGTAAAAAAATAAAAAATAAAAAATTTTCACTTTTTAGGGCCAAAATGAAAAATTTTCACTTTTTAGGGCCCACCTAAATACGAGAATGTTTTGCTGATGTGGAAGGGAGATATGGTGGGAGTTAATGAGAAAGGAGATTTCAAACTGACAAAGATTCAATTTGTAGAGAGTGAAGATAAAAAATTCATTCATATTGTTTGGGTGGTGTTTTTTCCACCTCAAAATATTAAAAAAAAATATTTTTTTTTTCACTTTTTGGGACCCACCTAAATACGAGAATGTTTTGCTGATGTGAAAGGGAGATATGGTGGGAGTTAATGAGAAAGGAGATTTCAAACTGACAAGAAAGATTCAATTTGTAGAGTGAAGATAAAAAATTCAAAAAGTAAGAGAGAAAGTATGAGAAAAGTCAAAAAGTAAGAGAGAGAGTATGAGAATATTCTCTTTAAAAAGTGAAACTAGGGCGTATGGCTGATGTGGCAAGGTAAAAAATAGGGGTCATCATAGCCTTTGTCTCCCTTAAGCCCAACTTTTTAAGCTCTAATCCCTTAAACTTAGGAATCCTTAGGAGGCCCTTTTTGGGTCCAAAAAATTCCTAATGCTAGATCTCAACTGCTCTAGAATGCTCTCATGGTCATCCACTCAAAGCCGAAAACGAGGGCGAGAATTGTGTTTCCGGCTTTGTACTTGATCAAGAGTGAGCCTAGTAGCAACCACTGCTGATGAGAGAACTGAAATGCCTCTAAACACCATATTGAGGAATATGGGAATTTTCCACAAGTTTGGGACACGTGGTCAAAAGTTTGGATTAACCATAACTTGAACACCACTAATCCAAAATGAGCGCTTTATAGCTCTTTAGATTCCATTTTTCAAACGCTTTCCAACGATGATAGGTCATATGATAGGGTTTTGAGAAACTTACAAACATGTTATCCATGTCTCCTTTTTTAAGTATTCAAAAATGGGAATTGGGAAATTCCCAAATTCACTAATATGGTGTTTCTAACTCCCACTTCCACTGTTGGAACTCAAGACTCCCCCGATGAAGTCAAATCTGTTGGTAGAACCGGCTTGCCACAATCATGCTATGGGCGTCAAAAGAAAACCCATGATCATCCAGGATGCACGTTGGTCTAGTGCAACTCATGAGATATAGTAGTCTACTCCCTCGTCGCTATTGCCCCTCACCGATTATAACAGTAAATACATCATCCTCCTAACAAATCTATCAGGTCATCATAGCTGGCCACCATGAACCCAGGACTTGTGTGCTCATCGGACAACCCTGGATGTGAAGGATGCTCAGGGGAGAGGAATGTCTGTATCCATGCATATGCCCATCATCTCAAGGCACAATAATGTGACCAATCGCCATCCATACATGCTCCATATATAGAAGCATGCAAACCGTCGTGTGTAAATCATGGGGGCTGCCATGCACGTGCTCCTGATGGAATGTAAGCCCAAGGTGCTAGGTAATGTGTCACAATCATGGAAGGCTCTACAGTCAATCATGCCACCATCCACATACCAAAAAAATCTCCTGACTATCCAAGCATCACATTTGGGATATGATGATGCTGCACTCCCACACAAATGTTGGGAGCACCACTCGACTACGTGACCCGTGGCCCGCATCTCTGAACCGCTCAGCATCCTTCCACAACTGATGACGCCTGAGGGCACGTTTCACACACGCTCTCCCTTCCCATGACCAGTCTCAAAGAATGACCAAATCACTGGGATACTAGACTGCACCTGCCACCTATAAATCCATAAAACAAAGTCTTAGTTATTGTTTTCTTTAAGATGTTCTACTGAATTTAGCTTCATTTTGTAAATATAAGAGAACCATAAGTACTACCTGTAGAGCCAATAGAATTGTCATGACGACTTGAGCTGTGTGCCACAACCATCCGACCAAACCCATCGCTGGCCACGTGTGATCCCACAATCTCGTAAAAAATCATCATGGAGATGAAGACAATGTTGCACAAAATGTGCATCATGTGAATGCTCATCACTAATATAAAAATGATACTCTTGAATAATGACACGGGCCTCGAGGATACTCGTTATCCCATCTACATGGGCCTCCGCATGTCGATAGCTAATGTGGACCATCATAGCAACCTGGTGAGGTAAGCAAGAGAGACGATTAGGACACAAAAAATCAAATAAGTAATATAGCTCAAACACAAAACAAATATTATGAAATATAACCATTACTTGTTTCAAGAAGTAATACTCAGATTGTATCTCCTGAAAAGGTGTGAAGGTGTAGTTCTTTGCAAAATCAATCACACAGACAACCACACCAATAGGAAACTCTTCCAAGCATGCTCGGAATTGATGATCCTGCCACTTGGCACAACGACTGTGCTGTATATAGGGGTAGATCTGCTCCCTAAATGTGGCTGTGAAGTGACAACGTGGTGTATGTTTGTCCACGAGCTGCAACTTCCTGGACTGCCCACCACTCTAGAGCTGGTGTGTCACATACTCATAACGTTGCCATGGCACTATCTCTTGGTCACTTGCATCAAGATCTACCATCTATAGATGTGCAAGTGAACCACATGATGTGCGATTGCTCTCCACACAAGGCATCCTATGGAACTGGGCATTCTCCGTGCGTGCACACAAAAGAGAGTGGATGAAATCACGATCGAGGACTACGAGGCAACTCTGTATGCCCACTAAGAGACACATCATAAAAAAGTTTGAACTCAACATGGTAGCGACAATAATATGTGTCACGTTGATGTGAGTACCTCTCACAAACCAAGGCTTACACCCCTCACATGACCTTTGCCCAATTTTAAGCTCTGGATATGATGCCACAAACTGAGAATACAACTCTGTTTGGGTCATTTCAAGAAAGCAAGCACCGTGCTCAATGAACACTCCTGTTGTCACTCTCTTACGCAAAGCTTTCTTGAAAACTAGCGAGGCATGACAATTCTCCTTCTAAAAACTTTCTATCAAGGCTCTAGTGGTTTCATGGAGTAGGCGATCATGCCTAGCTACACGACCACTACTCACCCACAAAGCACCAACCTCATTGGCATCTAAACTTTGCCGTCTAATAGACCCAACTCTAAGTGCGTGTGGTGCTATGGAAAGGATGCGAGATGTGGCACTCATCTTACCCTTTATTTGGGAGCTACTATGGCTGCCACAATAGCCCGTCAAGCAACCAAGGCATCCGCGGAATTCCTCTTCTTATTAACTATATAGGAACGACGATCACTTTGTAGCACCGCCATGCCAGCTCTCCTCTCTCTGTTTGACCTCCAATGTTAGAAAGTGCTTTGCAGTTGGCCATGTTGGGCAGATGTATCAAAGCATCAAACACGCATGCTTGTGATGAAGGCGTGAGGTCTTTGAAATAGGAATGGAAGATTGCATGGGCACGACGATGCACCCCTGACTTTGATAGTTCTTATGGGCGCCCACCAAAGGAGGGGGGTGGGTTCTTGTGGAAGAGAAGAGGGCTCAGGAAGAGCAGGTTCATGTGGATTATCTAAACTAAGGGGTAGTGGAGGGGAAGAGGACGGAGGGAGAGGAAGTGGAAGAGGAGGAGCAAGGCTTGGATCATCGCCATCGGAAGGTGTTGCTCGTTGACATGCTCTCCACTCTCTCTTTCTCTCACGAGCTACCCTTTTCCTCGCCTCCTCTTGGTGGATGGGGGGAAGTCTAGTGCTATCATGTTTCTGACTCCTACGACTTTGAGAATCCATTCTCAACAAAGGAAACTAAGAGAGTAAAAATGATGAAAGCTCAATGATGGGATAGTACTAAAGATAAGTGTGGGATAGTACCAGAGATGTGTGATTATATAAAAAAAATAGGTTATCCACTTCAAATCTCATTGGATTTCCTATCTACGATTGATTGGATAATTAAGATAAAAATAAAGATAAACTATTATCCTCTTAAAAATTAATATTATTAATAATATTTATTAATAAGTATAAATATTTATCATTACTAGATATATAAATATATCTTTTGTTTTATAAATATATAACTGCATTTTCTTTTATAATGTATTTTTTTTAAATTTTATTCAAAGGTTTATCCTACACATAAAATATTTTCAAGAAATATTCAATTTAAAAAATTATTATTTTTTTAAATTAAATAACATGAAATTTAAAAATAATAATATTGATCTAATTCCAAAATATAATCCTTTAAAATTAGTGATTTCAAATTCTTTTATATTAATAAGTTATATATATTTTATTACTTAAAATTATATATTTTATTTCTTTAAATTACTAAATTAACTTTTTTTAAAATATTTTTTTTGAAAAAAAATGGGGAGGTGGGAAGGAGGTGCCACGTGTCACATGCATGCATAACATGTGGCATTTTCTTGACATATGGCACTACTATGGCTGATGTGGCAATTTTGTGATGTGGCATGCCATGTCACCAAAGTGCAAGGTGGCATGCAAAGGTGGCAAGAACATGTGGCATTAATGATGATTAGGATGATGAGGTGGGGAGTCAACTAGGTTGACCATGTTGACATGGAGGGTGGAGGTGGCAAGGTGAGGTGGCAAGCTGCTTATGTGGATCCTCTCGAAGCTGATGTGGACATAAAGTGGCATGCATATATAAGATTTGTGCTTACCCAAGCCTTACACATTGAATGATATCTAGGCTTTGAAGTTTACTAAGCCTAGATTTCCAAACCTAACTAGGATTGGTTTTAGACTTGAAAAGGGGAGAGTGGACACAATATGGGAATTTTCACTTGGGAGGATTGAAAATGGACCTTCCCATACTCAAATTAAGCTAAATTTTTTTAAATAAATTCATGGCAACAATTATATTTATCCCTAGAGTTTTTAGATTGAAAGATTAAATATTTGATTTCTAGAATTAAATTACAATTGATTTAATGGGCCTCTAACAGTCACAACAAATTTCCCAAAGTAAATCTACAAAAATCCAACCGTTAGATTTGCAATTTTACCTTATACTCACATTCTACTAATCTTTCCCGATCTAATCATCACTAGATCCATACAAATTGAACATTTTAAATGGTAGATGTGGTGGGAGGACAAAATAGTATGTTTTTTTAACAATTCTAATGCCTTTTAAATAATATAGAAAATAGTAGATCACATCAAAAATTACTCGATAAATCAAGTTAAGCTCTATGTTATTTGACTTTGTGATATGCAAAGTGGGAACATCATATGAGTAATAATGTAAAAGTTATAGGCAGTTTACTCACATTCAGTGTACCTGTCTAAACCTCTGATAGGGCCTGTATACAATTTTGGTTCCCAAAGAAAAGGGGATTTGGAATTATTGGATATTTGATCAGATTATAGTTTTAGGTCGCCAACTTTGCATATGATGTTTCATTAGAAGACCTTGAAGTGAAACTCCTTGGCTAACTAGAAGAGATTGGCTATTCTTCTTGAAAAAATGCATGTTTTCAGGCTAAAGCCAAGGGTGCCCACTAATAAGTGAAACTAGATAACCTCATCTTGCAACCACCGAAGATTGGATTTATGTCTTGAAAACCATGGACACTCTTCTATAGAGAATCTTGGAAATAAGGTTGGACACTCTTCTATATAGAGAATCTTGGAAATAAGGTTTACACAACTAGATAATGGAACATAATTAACATCCCTATTCATGTTAGAGGTAATTGAACTATGAACAAAAGTGGAACCTACTGGCCTTGAGCTAGAGTTCCTTGAGAAAAACTACCTAGCTATGTGGCTAGTCATCATTAACACCACCAAGTCATAACATTTTCCCTTGGGAGACATGGACCTCATTAGGCCACCCACCCCCACATGCGCGGGTACCATCACTATAGTAAACAATTCCCAATCCATGACCGTCAGTAGTTTTAAAGAAGATTTTTACATTGGAACTAAACTTGCACGACCATGGCTGTTTACAAGAAAAGAGGACATCATTCCTCCTCAAGGGATGGACTATGACCACTGATTTCATGACCACAGAAGTTATAACGAAATAGGACATCATTCCTCCTCAGGGGATGGACCACATCCACCATTGATTCCATAGTCAATTATCAAAGAAGAGCCTCTTCACCCAAGATTCCCCATGGGAAGGTTATCGTACCATTGGTGGTGGATGAGAACACCTTGAAAAATCTTAACATCCTAGGCCTAGTCTCCAATCACAAAGGCAATCACCTCATGCAACCCCTAACACTCAACTCTCCTCTCACCTCTCACCATGTCAATTGCCCCCTCGAACCAGGTGATCCAAAACCTCACCAATGGAGACGAACCTCAACAACCCTTTAGGGAGGTCTCACCAAGAAGTGGGTACTCACTAAGAGTAGCCTAGCTAGCTAAGGAAAGTACAAGGCACAAGCAAAGAAGTGGGTACTCACTAAGAGTAGCCTAGCTAGCTAAGGAAAGTACAAGGCACAAGCAAAGACCTGATAGCCACCATTTATCCAAAAGTCTATCCACTATTCAGCACCATTTAGCCAGAAGCCTATCCACCATGAGTAGAAATATGCCTAGCAAGAGCCTCAAGAGCAAAGTAGTTTTATCCACAAAAACATGAGCCTTGCTTTGGATCCCTATTAAGGTCAAGGCTTCTATGAAAGGAAACTACCTTAAGGTCTACACTCCAACCTCCTAAACCAAAGAGAGTAAAGTGGCAGTCTTCGACCCCAGTTCGAGCCCCAAGAGTCAACATTTTATTAGGTCTAAACCCCTACATTTTATTGGGTCCAAACCCCTACATTTGGGTTCCAAGGTCAAGGGAACCTATGCCACAAGTCTCTACAACCATCAAAAACTAAATGAAAGAGAGAGTGGATACCTAAAGTCATACCTTCAATGCTAGCCCCAAACTATAAGTAGGAATGGAGAGAAGTGGGGCTGCCACCTCGATTTATGCACCGACCTCCAAAGAAGTTAAAAGCTTTAGCCCCAAACTATAAGTAGGAATGGAGAGTAGTGGTGAGGGGCTACCACCTTGATTTATGCACTGACACTACCTCTAGAGAAATAAAAAACTCAATTGTTGGTAGTAAGAGGCATTACCAGGTCCATGTGCACGCAATAGCTTTACCTAACTTTGTTCCTATCAAAGAAGAGTCACCCATGGTTCCAAACCCCCAAGAGAGCCACACACCACTTTCATGGCATTGCCAAGCAACCGTAAGGCTCAAAGTGATCACCATAGTCCAAAGCACCCCCATGTGCCGTGCGATAGCACCAACTTGCTACTTTGCAATTAGAAGAATAAAGTTCAATAAAGGACACAACAAAGCCGGTGAAGGTGACATCAAAGATTTTGTCATGGATGGGTAAGCAATTTCTTGTCCTCGATCTTTAAGCTCACAAGATAAGCCAAAAGCCGTAAACCCCATTTGTACATATGTAATGTAGCACCTCATACTATTAATTATACATACACATATACATGGAAATTATTGAAAACTTAAATTTAAAAACAAAAACAACAATAACAAAAAAAAAACAAAACAAAACAATCACACATGCACACTTTCTAAAACACACCTACCAGTACATGCACACTCTCAAACAAACCTACCCGCACTGTGCACACAAACAAAAACACAACGCTCACACACGTAAAACTCAAACACCTACTCGCACGTTCACACAACCTAAAAACATAACACACGCACGCACGCATGCACACACACACACACACACACACACACTGTGAGATCCCTCTGCCCCCTCTGCGCACCGACGAACTCTCGGTAAGCTGACAGCGGAAGCAGCCCCCTCATGCGCGGGGCAGGGTTTCTCACTCGGGGCCTCGCCCATGAATGTCCGGGCACGAGACTAGGCTGGTGGTCACTCCGAAAACCGAAACCGGGAAAATTTCCCATGCCCGGAAAGCGAGGACGATTCCACCTTTTTGAATTTTCTTAACGAATTTTTCTAACGAGATCAATTCTAAACTATCCTTCACCTAAATAAACCAGATAGAAGGAAACTATCACTGATATAATTTGATCATCTGAGTAATTTCAACGCTTTTTTCCTAATCAAGATCACGCACAGCCGTTGATCCACTCAATTGAGAAATTTATCAGGGAATTAACTAGGTACTCGAATCCTAGCATAATCCTAAGATTTTTCAGTTTGATTATTAAAACTCCACTGATTCTAGCCTATCATTTGGCCCATGGGTTAGCCACCACCCTACCACTGGAATCGGTAGAACCAAGCAAGTACTCACCCACCCATAATTGAAATGCCTTTCTTAACTTTAGCTTTAGAAAATAGATACGCACACACTCCTCTTTAAAACTTTAATATAAAAAAATAATCCATTGACAAAACATATATGATTACAGATTTCATAACTCAAAATTTCCATTCAATCCCTTGTTTCACAAAAACAGTACCACTCTGGACTCTCCGTTGGGACAAGCTTGTCAGCAAACAACAACAAGATCCAGTGAGACAAATTACAATAATCATTTCATCAACATACGTATGGGTGTCCTAAGCACCGCAAGCCCGTGCATCGCCTGGTCAGAACCCTCCAGGATCCTCCTTAGGTGTCCTGGCACTTCACTCAGGGACCGCTTCGTCGGCCCTCGCCCATCGTATCGGAAGCACACCATTTTTCACCATACCCAGGCTGGTCAAGACTTGGGCAGGTTTTTGCCGTGTGAGCTGTCCCTCGAACACTCCCCGCCAACTGTTGCAACCAAACTTCCCTTAGTTAAACACATATGCCAACTGCTCCCTCTAGCATTCTGGCGTAAGACAGTCCTTTTTAAGAAAACAGGGTTTCTATGCAAGTTTTCAGTTTTGATTTTGTTTGAATACCATGAATAAATCTTAAATCCGTATCCCAATACTTCTAGATCCAGGTCTGAATTCCAAATAGAATTCCTTAAATTCTGTTAACTTGATCCTTAGATCAAAATCAAAAGTCTTAACTTAGTTTCGGATTCGGTGGGTGTTTTGAGTGCATTGTTCCTGAAGTGGGCACATCGTCATTGATTGAAACTGACAAAGGAATTAGGTCTTAGTCAATAGTCTGAATCAGAGTTTTGGGTCTGGAAAGGTTCTTCCTAAACTATCTTTCTTGAAAGGTAATATTTCAATTTCTCTTTTTCTAAATTTGGTTCATTGAATATTTGCTTACCTAATTATGAATCCTTAGGAGGAATAAAATAATCATTTATCTCGATCTCCGACTTCGATAGTTCATTCCCATCTTAGTGAATATGAAATGGTAGAATTTCCTCTCGCATATTATCTGCTTATTTATTTTTTCAATTTTTACAAAAATTAACAGAGGATTAAGGAGAACCCTTATTTAATTATAAAGATTATATATGTATCTAATTATGCATAAAATCCAATTCTGATGAAAGTCACACTTTTATCATCATAAAAATCATTTATGATGAAAATTACTCTTTTAACATGAAAGAATTTCTATGCATACAAATCATTTATGATGAAAATCACTCTTTTAATATAAAAGAATTTCTTTTATGCATATGTTTATGCATAAAAATCATTTATGATGAAAATCACTCTTTTAATATAAAAGAATTTCTTTTATGCATATGTTTATGCATACAAATCATTTATGATGAAAATCACTCTTTTAATATAAAATAATTTCTTTTATGCATATAATTATGCGTGAAAATCATTTATGATGAAAATCACACTTTTAATATAAAAAAATATCTTTTATGCATATGTTTATGCATAAAAATCATTTATGATGAAAATCACACTTTTAATATAAAAAGATATCTTTTATGCACCCATTTATGCATACCAATCATTTATGATGAAAATCACACTTTTAATATAAAAAAATATATTTTTTGCATATGTTTATGCATAAAAATCATTTATGATGAAAATCACACTTTTAATATAAAAAATATCTTTTATGCACCCATTTATGCATAAAAATCATTTATGATGAAAATCACACTTTTAATATAAAAAAATATCTTTTATGCATATGTTTATGCATAAAAATCATTTATGATGAAAATTACACTTTTAATATAAAAAATATCTTTTATGTATATGTTTATGAATAAAAATCATTTATGATGAAAATCACAAAAAATATCTTTTATGCATAAAAATTATTTATCATGAAAGTCACACTTTTAATATAAAAAAATATCTTTTATGCATATGTTTATGCATAAAAATCATTCTTTTATAATCAAAATAAAATTTCAATAAGCTTCCATCTATACATAGAATTTAATCCTAAAGAAAGTAACACTTTCTTTTTATAAAATATTTTTAGTAAGCATTTTTCTATACCTAGGATAAAAAGTAATACTTTAAGAATACATATATGATGGAAATTACTCTTTTTGAATAAAAAAGTAAAACTTATTTTTCACAATTTTAGAAAATTTTTTCCATAACCTCCTTTGTATGGCTGACCATTTTTCAATTTTTAGCTCTACAATTAATTATAAGTTCTCCAAGAGTATTTAAATCATTCTAATGTAAACATTTTCTACTTTATCAAAGAGAAACATTATGTAAAACTTGATTTTATCCATTAATCATTTATCTAGGATAAGAATGGTTGGATTTATTAAAGAAGAGAGGGGAATGCCTTTTTTCAATGAGGCATAACATCACATTCAATTTAGAGAAGACAAAATTCATAAAAAACCATAAAATGAATAGAAAAGAGAAGAATCTCCAACTTACGAAGGAATTTGAGAGCTTTCCTTTGGCTTGATGGTTTGAGGGTTCTACTCTTGTTGAAACAAGAGTGGCCACCAATCTTTAGAAGAGGGAAGGTCAAAAAACTAATGAATTATAAGTAAATTCACAGTTTTTTGGCTCTTGGGAGAAGTAGGGTAACAGTGCAAAAACACTATTAAGCTTCAAAAAAGGGGAAGGCTTCTATTTATAGGAAAAAGTGAGCTTCTAACCAAGCCAACTGATTCTAGAATTTTCCAGATCTGTTTGGTCAATTTTTGACCATTTTTGGGTCAGTTTAGTCCACTTTTTGGATCTAGTTGAAACAGGAGAGAGGAGAGATAAAAATATCTCATTATTTGGGAGTTTAAAACTCTCCCACACATGTGAAATAGGCACCTCCTTCATGAGGGGAATTCTCCCATACTGAGGTGTCAAAAATGCATCATTTCATCTAAATATCTCTCTTTTTTAACTATTAACCTTGTCCTTAGTCAACTCTTCATCTTATGTGAGTATTTACTCATTTTTGGGGGATTTTCCTTTTATTCTTCTATTTATCTCCCTATATTTGGATGAATCTTATTGGTGCATAGGAACCTTAATTTAAATTTTTTTGAAATTATGGACCCCTAGGATAATGCCTCTATACTTAATTTCTAATGCACCTTCTGGAAATCTTTTTGAACTTCTGTTTCAGGGGAACTTATTTTAATAAGATGAGATATTTTTCTATCCAAAAGTATTTTAAAACTGAATTACCACTCTCTAAAAGATTTTCTCTCTCTAGGCCAAAACTGGTAGAAACAAGATCTTTTATATTTTTGAAGAGGGATTTGATTACAAGGGAAGATGCTGGACATCTTGAGAGGCTGGGGAGGAATCTTACATTCTCTCCCACTTGAAAAACGCGAGATGCCCTCATCTCACAAACTGGGGGTAATCTTGCAATAGGTCGGCTTCATTCTCCCAAGTGGCATCTTTAAAAGGATAGAACTTCCATTTTACCAATAATTCTCTGAGAATTCTGTTCCTGAGAATCTTTTCTCGAACATCAAGAATTTCTTCAGGTTGGAGTTCCATCTGCCCTTGGGTTGAAGAGGTTAGGATTTCATCAACAAGTACATGATTTGGGCTTGGCACATATTTCTTTAGAAGGCTTACATGAAATACATTATGAACTTTGAGATGAGGAGGTAGAAGAAGCTCGTAGGCTAAGTCACCTACTTTCTTTGTAATCAGATATGGCCCACAATATCTAGGGGATAACTTCTTGTACTTCCCAAGAGATAGATAACTTCTTTTGGGCCATACTCTAATGAAGACCATATCTGCTTCTTCAAACCTTCTGTCTATCCTCTTCTTATTTGCATACTGCTTCTGTCGATCCTGGGTAGCTTTAATATCTTTACGAATTGACTGCATCTGCTGCTCCATGTCGGCAAGCATGGACATCTCGACCCTTATCAATGGGTCGGACCAAGTTAGTGGAGTTAAGCAATCTTGTCCATACAGAGCTTTAAAAGGGCTCATCCCGATACTTCGGTGATAAGAAGCATTGTAGGCGAACTCGACTAGGTGGTGCAGATAGCTTAGCCACTTCTTGGGTTCCCTGCACAGCATGACCGAAGTATATCTTCGATTACTTGGTTTACCCTTTCAGTTTGACCATCGGTCTCAGGGTGATAAGCTGTGCTGAGATCCAAGAAGGTTCCCACCACTGCTTCGAAAAATGCAGTCTAGAACCTTGAAGTAAACTTGGGATCTTGATCACTTACTATTCTCCTGGGTAGGCCATGCAATCTAAAGATTTCTTTGAGGAACACTTTGGCCACATCCACTGCAGTGTAGGTTTCTTTTACTGGGATCAGATGGGCAACTTTGGTTAGTCTGTCAACTACCACGAAAATGGAGTTGTAACCTGATTGCACTGAAGGTAATCCAGTAATAAAGTCCATACTGATACATTCCCACTTCATCTGAATGTCCAATGGATGTAATTTCCCTGGCGTTTTTACTCTTTCAGCTTTGACTTTCTGGCATGTCAAACATTGACGTACATGATTCAGTACATCCTTTTTCAGACCAGGCCAAAAGAAGCTTTTCTTTACAGACATGTAGGTTTTGATGAAACCTGGATGTCCTGCTATAATGCTATCATGGGCTTCATTCAAAATTTGACCCTTGGTTCACTCATCATTGGGAATGCATAACCTGCGATTATAATACATACTGCCATCATCCAGGCTGTACCCTTGAACTCTGTTCAACTCCTCAGGAGTTTTGCTTTCCTGCATAAGTAGGGTAGCAATAGGGCCAAAGAATCTATCCTACATGATCTTCTCTCTTGCTTCAATAATCAAAGGATTTGATACTACAGTAATTGCAAGCAAGGAGGCTTTTCTGCTGAGGGCATCGGCTACCACATTTTCTTTGCCTGGGTGGTACTTGATTTCAAAATCAAACTCCTGTAAGGTTTGCATCCACCTTCTTTGGCGCATGTTGAGGTCCTTCTGAGTAAAGATCCACTTTAAGCTCTGATGATCTATCATCAAAGTGAATCTTTTTCCCAGTAGGTAATATCTCCACAACTTTAAGGCATAGAGACTACTGAAAGTAATTTCAAGTCGTGGACAGCATAATTCCTCTCATGCGTTTTCGGGATTCATAGGCCACTGCATGACCTTCGTGCATGAGTGCACCTCCCAGGGCAAAACCACTTGCATCAATTACTACCTCAAAGGGTAGAGAGAAATTTGGCAGCTTCAGAACGGGACTGGTTAGCAAGGCGGTCTTCAGCTTATCAAAAGCACTCTGGCACCTGGCAGACCATTGAAATGGGGTATTCTTTTTGAGAAGGTTAGTTAGGGGGGAATCTATGAGAGCATACTTTGGTATAAAAATTCTATACCAACCAGTTAATCCCAAGAATCCTCTGACTTCTTTCATTGTCTTTGGTTCAGGCCAATCTATGACTGCTTGGACTTTTGTGGAATCTAGAGAAATTCCATCTTTGGATACCAGAAAGCCCAAGTATTCAACGTGGCTGGCAGAGAAAGTGCATTTGCTCTTTTTGGCAAAGAGTTGGTGCTTCCTTAGAATCTCAAGAACTTTTCGGACATGAGTCTCATGGTCAGCTGCATTCTTTGAGTAAATCAGAATGTCATCAAAGAAAACTAGAACAAATTCATCCAAGTATTCTCTGAGGATGTCCTGCATTAGGCGATTGAATGTAGCTGGGGAAGTAGTTAATCCAAACGACATGACAGTAAATTCATAATGCCCATAGCAAGTATTGATGGCTGTTTTCGGTATATCTTGATCATTGATCCTGATCTGGTAATACCCGGATTTGAGATCTATCTTTGTGAAGATCTGGGCTCCATTTAGCCTGTCCAGAAGCTCATCAATTCTTGGGATAGGATACTTATTCTTAATTGTCCAACTGATTCAGACCTCTGTCGTCCACACAGAGTCTAAGCATTCCATCTTTCTTTTTCTGAAAGAGAACCCAAGGTGAAACACTGGGTCTTACAAACCCTTGCTCTAACATCTGTCTAAGCTGTTCCTTGAGTTCAATGGCTTCAAGAACTGGCATTTTGTACGTGCGCTGAGCTCCGGGGGGGTCAATTCAATCACATGATCTAATTCTCGAATTGGAGGAATTTCAGTTAGCTCTGCTGGGAATAGATCATCAAATTCATTTAACCATTCTGGTTCTTTAGCCTTAAGCTTTGACTCTACTGGGTTCATTTTGACCATAAATTTGATGCTTCTTTCTAAGTCCTTTCAGCAACCTAGAAGCTTTTACTAACTGAAGGTCTAGGGATCCGGAAACTCCAGTTCCTTGAACTTTGTTCCTGTGAAGGTCATGGAAGGAAATGGTTTCATTGTGACAGTGTATGTCAGCTTGATTTTTGTGGAGCCAATCCATTCCAAGGATCCCGTCAAAAACTCCCAGAGGTAAGACTATGAACTGACAGTCGATTACATTACCATCTAGATTGAACTGGATAAGATCTGTCTCATGGTGAGTGAAAAGAGTCTTCCCACTAGCCAATTCAACTTGCATAGGTTTCCCTGATTTTTATTCTAAGACTAGCTTACGCAAGCATCCAGGGGAAATGAATGAATGAGAACTGCTTGAATCAATCAAAAGTTTAAAAGGCTTACCCTCATATTCTGCTGGAGTATGGATGACTGAGAACTGACGTGAGGTCCTTGGTTTTCAATTGCAACATAGATCTGCCCTCTTTCCTCTTCTACTACATCTAAAATTGTGACTGCTCTGGCTACTGCAGTCTGAGGTGGAACTCTTTCTCTTTGGTTGCCCCAGTTCTGGGAAGGAGTTCTAAGGTTACTCTGGACAGAGGCAGATGGCTGAGCTAGAGTTCTTCTAGGGTTTCCCTGGTTTAGGCGAGATAGATCCTGATTAGACTGGTATGAAGGGGTTGGTCTCTGAACTCGGGGTCCCTGACTTCCCTGTCCCCTTGACATGGCAGGAGTCGGGCAGTCTTTCAGCTGGTGACCAAAACCTTGGCATCCAAAACATTGGTTTTCACTTCTGAGCTCATCCCTCTGATTTCTTGAAAGAGTGGGGCTCCTGAGAAAGTATTCTGGGGGAAGGGTCTTCCTTCACTTCGGAATCTTCCTGCATCCTAATTTTGAAATTCTATTTCTCGAGATAAAGTGACTAAGAAATCTAAAAAATCGGCATGAAGTTCTGAAGTTCCTGGGTGAATGATCACAGAGTAGAACATGCTGAACAAGCCCTAGTCTTATTAGAATCATGGCCAAGGAAATATTTTGCCTGAGCCTCTAACGCTGACTGGTACTGATATTAATACACTATCCTCCCCAACAGAACCACATATACCGACGTCGCTCAAGAGGATCAGGAAAGTAAAGACTCTCAAAATGGCGAGCGAGTCTCACTCTGCTCATTCGGGTTGTAGCAGAGTTGATGAGGTGATCAAATGCAAAAGCTATCATATCCTGACACTCTGAGAGAGTCCAGGAATTCCAGATAGGTTCGAGGTGTCCATCTATAAATTTCCAAATCAATTTATAAGTTTTTAATTTTTTAAGTTCATTCACATAGTATTACCAAGTGAAAAACATTTCTTTCCCAGATTTCTATTAAAAATTTAGGCAATCTCTGCTGATGTTACTTAAATTTACAAGCGCTCTGATGTGAGATCCCTCTGTCCCCTCCGCGCACCGGCGGACTCCCGGTAGCTGACAGCGGAAGCAGTCCCCTCATGCGCGGGGCAGGGTTTCTCACTCGGGGCCTCGCCCACGAATGTCTGGGCACACGAGACTAGGCTGGTGGTCACTCCGAAAACCGAAACCGGGAAAATTTCCCATGCCCGAAAAGCGGGGACGATTCCACCTTTTTGAATTTTCTTAACGATTTTTTCTAAAACGACATCAATTCTAAACTATCCTTCACCTGAATAAACCAGATAGAAGGAAACTATCACTGATATAATTTGATCATCTAAGTAATTTCAACGCTTTTTTCCTAATCAAGATCAGGCAGCACAGCCATTGATCCACTCAATTGAGAAATTTATCAGGGAATTAACTAGCTACTCGAATCCTAGCGTAATCCTAAGATTTTTCAGTTTGATTATTAAAACTCCACTGATTCCAGCCTAACCCCATCCGGCCCATGGGTTAGCCACCACCCTACCACACTGGAATCGGTAGAACCAAGCAAGTACTCACCCACCCATAATTGAAATGCCTTTCTTAACTTTAGCTTTAGAAAACAGATACGCACACACTCCTCTTTAAAAATTTAATATAAAAAAATAATCCATTGACAAAATAGATATGATCACAGATTTCATGACTCAAAATTTCCATTCAATTCCTTGTTTCACAAAAACAGTATTTTTGAGTTTAAAACTCATTCAAGCATGTGAAGTAGGCACCTCCTTGAAGGGACTCCCCTTCCTTTCACTCTGGACTCTCCGTTGGGACTAGCTGGTCAGCAAACGAGATCCAGTGATAGATTACAATAATCATTTCGTCAACATTCATATATATATCTTCCTCGACATACTTATGGGTGTCCTAAAGCACCGCGAGTCCGTGCATCGCCTGGTCAGAACCCTCCAGGATCCTCCTTAGGTGTCCTGGCACTTCACTCAGGGACCGCTTCATCGGCCCTCGCCCATCGTACCGAAAGCACACCATTTTTCACCATACCCAGGCTGGTCAAGACCTGGGCAGGTTTTTGCCGCGTGAGCTGTCCCTCGAACACTTCCCGCCAGCTGTTGCAACCGAACTTCCGTTAGTTAAACACATATGCCAAATGCTCCCTTCAGCATTCTGGCGTAAGACAATCCTTTAAGAAAACACGGTTTCTATGCAAGTTTTCAGTTTTGATTTTGTTTGAATACCATGAATAAATCTTAAATCCATATCCCAAT
The DNA here is from genome assembly GCF_041138505.1 of Cibotium barometz. Classification (NCBI taxonomy): domain Eukaryota; kingdom Viridiplantae; phylum Streptophyta; class Polypodiopsida; order Cyatheales; family Cibotiaceae; genus Cibotium; species Cibotium barometz. The sequence continues at coordinate 27,972,603 of NC_141091.1, forward strand.
ACTTCTAGATCCAGGTCTGAATTCCAGACAGAATTGCTCAAGTTCTGTTAACTTGATTCTCAGATCAAAATCAAAAGTCTTATCTTAGTTTCGGATTCGGTGGGTGTTTTGAGTGCATTTTTCTTGAACTGGGCACATCGTCATTGGTTGAAACTGACGAAGGAATTAGGTGTTGGTCAATAGTCTGAATCAGAGTTTTGGGTCTGGAAAGGTTCTTCCTAAACTATCTTTCTTGAAAGGTAATATTTCAATTTCTCTTTTTCTAAATTTCGTTCATTGAATATTTGCTTACAGATTTCTAAACTAATCATGAAGTCCTGGGAGGAATAAAATAATCATTTATCTCGATCTTTGACTTCGATAGTTTATTTGAATTTTCTCATTCCCATCTTAATGAATATGAAACGGTAGAATTTCCTCTCGTATATTATTTGCTAATTCATTTTTCTAATTTTTACGAAAATTAACAGAGGATTAAGGAGAATCCTTATTTAATTATAAAGATTCTATATGTATCTAATTATGCATAAAATCCAATTCTGATGAAAGTCACACTTTTATCATCATAAAAATCATTTATGATGAAAATCAGTCTTTTAACATGAAAGAATTTCTTTTATGCATATGTTTATGCATACAAATCATTTATGATGAAAATCACTCTTTTAATATAAAAGAATTTCTTTTATGCATATGTTTATGCATAAAAATCATTTATGATGAAAATCACTCTTTTAATATAAAAGAATTTCTTTTATGCATATGTTTATGCATACAAATCATTTATGATGAAAATCACTCTTTTAATATAAAAGAATTTCTTTTATGCATATGTTTATGCATAAAAATCATTTATGATGAAAATCACACTTTTAATATAAAAAATATCTTTTATACATATGTTTATGCATAAAAACCATTTATGATGAAAATCACACTTTTAATATAAAAAAATATCTTTTATGCACCCATTTATGCATAACAATCATTTATGATGAAAATCACACTTTTAATATAAAAAAATATCTTTTATGCATATGTTTATGCATAAAAATCATTTATGATAAAAATCACACTTTTAATATAAAAAAATATCTTTTATGTACCCATTTATGCATAAAAATCATTTATGATAAAAATCACATTTTTAATATAAAAAAATATCTTTTATGCATATGTTTATGCATAAAAATCATTTATGATAAAAATCACATTTTTAATATAAAAAAATATCTTTTATGCATATGTTTATGATTAAAAATCATTTAGGATGAAAATCACACTTTTAATATAAAAAATTATCTTTTATGCATAAAAATTATTTATCATGAAAATCACACTTTTAATATAAAAAAATATCTTTTATGCATATTTTTATGCATAAAAATCATTTATGATGAAAATCATTCTTTTATGATCAAAATAAAATTTCAATAAGCTTCCTTCTATACATAGAATTTAATCCTAAGGAAAGTAACACTTTCTTTTTATAAAATATTTTTAGTAAGCATTTTTCTATACCTAGGATGAAAAGTAATACTTTAAGAATACATATATGATGGAAATTACTCTTTTTGAATAAAAAAGTAAAACTTATTTTTCACAATTTTAGAAAACTTTCGCCATAACCTCCTTTGTATGGCTGACCATTTTTTAATTTTTAACTCTTTACAATTAATTATAAGTTCTCCAAGAGTATTTAAATCATTCTAATGTAAATATTTTCTACTTTATCAAAGAGAAACATTATGAAAAACTTGATTTTATCCATCAATCATTTATCTAGGATAAGAATGGTTGGATTTACTAAAGAAGAGAGGGGAATGCCTTTTTTCAATGAGACATAACATCACATTCAATTTAGAGAAGACAAAAATCATAAAAAACCATAAAATGAATAGAAAAGAGAAGAATCTCCAACTTACGAAAGAATTTGAGAGCTTTCCTTTGGCTTGATGGTTTGAGGGTTCTACTCTTGTTGAAACAAGAGTGGCCACCAATCTTTAGAAGAGGGAAGGTCAAAAAACTAATGCCATTTATGAGTAAATTCACAGTTTTCTGGCTCTTGGAAGAAGTAGGGTAACAGTGCAAAAATAATATTAAGCTTCAACAAAGGGGAAGGCTTCTATTTATAGGAAAAAGTGAGCTTCTAACCAAGCCAATTGATTCTAGAATTTTCTAGATCAGTTTGGTCAATTTTTGACCATTTTTGGATCAGTTTAGTCCACTTTTTGGATCTAGTTGAAACATGAGAGAGGAGAGATAAAAGTTTAAAACTCTCCCACACATGTGAAATAGGCGCCTCTTTAATGAGGGCGATTCCCCCATACTGAGGTGTCAAAAATGCATCATTTCATCTAAATATATCTCCTTTTTAACTATTAACCTTGTCCTTAGTCAACTCTTCATCTTATGTGAGTATTTACTCATTTTTGGGGGATTTTCCTTTTATTCTTCTATTTATCTCCCTACATTTGGATGAATCTTATTGGTGCATAGGAACCTTAATTTAAATTTTTTTGAAATTATGGACCCCTAGGATAATGCCTCTATACTTAATTTCTAATGCACCTTCTGGAAATCTTTTTGAACTTCTGTTTCAGGGGAACTTATTTTAATAAGATGAGATATTTTTCTATCCAAAAATATTTAAAAATTGAATTACCACTCTCTAGAAGATTTTCTCTCTCTAGGCCAAAACTGATAGAAACAAGATCTTTTATATTTTTGAAGAGAGATTTGATTACAGAGGAAGATGCTGGACATCTTAAGGGGAGGAATCTTACACACACACACACACACACACACACACACACACACACACACACACACAAAAACACACACCTACCTGCATCATGTACCTGTAGACTTGGAAGAGTGCCAAGTCTACATAAGCCATCTCCTAACCATCTAGCTACATTTTGCTAAGTAGGATGCATGTACACTTGGCAAGGTACCAAGTCTACATAAGTGCCAAGTCTACGTAATCCGTCTCCTAACCATCTCGCCACATTTGGCGAGTGTCTAAATTGCAAAGTGTCAAGTATCCGGGTGCTCATACCATAATGGCTACTCCTTTTATAGAGGGCATCACAAAACATAGCACATCTATCACCCACGATAGTAGCAACAGGAGGGTGGAGCATTGAGCAAATGCTTTTCTATGTGTAGGTGAACTATCTCTTCAGTCCAACACCAAATTGATAAAGGTAGTTTGATAAAGATGGCGCTCCATCAAATCTCTCCCCAGAGCCTTCGTAAAAATATCTACCCTAATGAAACCATGTTTCCTTTTTGGGATATAAGTTTGCATTAGGAGGATTAGCCTAGTAGCAATAACCTTAGCCCCAATAGGTACTTTAAATAGTTCTTTTTTTACAAATTAAGGCTAGAAGTGTTTTGGAATAGGTACTTTTAATAGTTTGAATTGTGCTTTTTTACAAATCAAGGCTAGAATTAGTGTAGCTCAAGTAGTTTGTAAAATGATGATGTTTAGCATCTCATCGAAGGCTCCCATTGAAAATTTCTTAGGTGTCACTAATATGGAGGAAGCTAGATCTCCTTGTTTCAATTGGGAGCATGCGTAAGATGCATGTGTGTATCCCACAAGCTAATGGTTGCAAGCCTAGAAAATGTTGGATTCTTGCATATACAAAACATACTAACAATGATATAATGGGCCAAAATTAGTTTGCTTTTGAATTTCAGCCTATAAATCCGTGTTTACATTGAGATTTATGGATTGGCATAATGTTGTGTCCATTCTAGATTAATACTCGTGAGATCATTCTCTACATCTCTTGACATACACAGATACTCTTCTTCTTCTAGGAGTTCCTCGAGGTCAATGTGCATAATGTTTTTCTTTCAACTCATGTACCCTTTGTTTGATAGGTTGATGCATTAGGACACATATACCCTCATAGGTTGGTGCTCCCATGTGTCTTTCCTGTATTGCTCACTATGCACTTACCTTCCTTTTTTTTTTGGATCCATATGCATGTGCACATCCTTTGAAGTTAACAAAACTAACATAGAGAGGCTAGTTGCTTTGCTTCAGTGCATTACTTTACTTGAGGATCACAAAATCAAGATAAGCTCTGAAAAATTATTCCTGTACTCCAAAAACAATATCATGTAGCTATAATCAAGGTTAACAAGATATCATCAAACACTCTCTGGGAAAAGTACACATGTTAATATATTATTATTCAGGTATTTAGGCAATTATTAATGGGTACATAATAATGGGGGCAAACTATTATCTCCCTAGCACTTGGCTATGCTTGTCTTCTAGAGGCTAGAGTCCTCTTATTCAAGCTTCCACAAGCAAGCTCATGGCAAAGCTGGCTACATGAGCTTCATGGCACCACATCATTAACTAGCATGCACGGCTTATGTTTGAATGAACTAGTTAAAACATAGGACAACAAAGTATGTGTACTACTCCATAAGATTCTCACTCTAAAGTTCAGCATCTGCAAGCGTCTTATTTTGAGATCGCGACAAGCTGATCCCATTTCCACTACTCAGATCTTCATTCTCACCAGACAGGTCTTCAAGAGATTGGCCCTTTGTCTCTGGGATGAGGAAATATGTGCAAATCAAGCCCAAAGCATTGATAAAAGCCAATATGAGGAGAGACCTTTGAACACCAAGGCCTGGCTGATACCCTGCATCTTGTTTGCCAGGCGTTTGATCTTGGGATGCATATAGAAATCCAAAGGCCCCAACGATTGCACCAAGCTTGCCAGCCGCAGCAGAGATACCGTGACATGTAGACCGCAGTCGTGCAGGAAAAATCTCTGCAGGAACTATGAAAGTGGTGCTGTTAGGACCAAAGTTGGAGAAGAAAAATGTGAAGGCATAAAGGGTAAGGAAAAGATTTTGATTGCCACCGCAGAATCCTGATGTGCAGGGTTCCCCCCTCAATTTTTTATAGGGGATGGCCACAGCGAACATGAAGGCTGTCATCATGGCAAAACCCATGAGCTGGATGACATACCTTCCAAGGTAATCAATCAGTGCAACAGTGAACCAATATCCAGGGACAGTAGAGCACATAGCCAATAATGCTTGTGATCTTGAGATCCTGTATACCTCCTCCAAGGCACTCATTTCAACTCCTTTGGGTAGCCAACCGATGGCTGTAAAGATGTCCTTTTGAAAGAGGTTCTGGCTGTAAAATGCAATATCTAGCAGGAACCAAGTGCTGGTCGTACCAATCAAGTGTTTCCCATGCCTTCTGACAAACTCAGAAGTAAACAAGCCGTAATTATCCTCAGAGACCATCTGGTTCACCTTGTCCTGCTCAGCTGGCATCTTTACTGCCAACACCTTGGTCATGTCAAGTGCTGCTTGTGTGGCATTCCCTGCCACGAGAGCGGTGTAGCGGGCAGTCTCCGGCATCTTCATTCGCCAATAAAATGTCAATGCAGCAGGGATGGCACCCAGCATGAAGATCACTCTCCACACAAAGTCTGCTTGTGTGGCTGTGGATAATATCGGATCCACACTGAAAGGATCCCTGTGGTAGACGTTTTTGAAAATTGCAGAGACAATGATGGATACTGTGGCTCCTCCAAGGATCCCAAAGCCCTGCATGGCAAACACGGCTGCAATGAAGGCGCCTCGAGTGCGCTTGTTGGCATACTCAGACATAATAGTGGCAGAGAGAGGGTAATCTCCACCTATGCCAAACCCGAGCCAAAACCTGAAGAAGCAGATGCTGAACATCACAGACTTGGCAGTGCTGCCAAATGACAGGCCGGATGCGATCGAGCTGAAGATCATGATCATGAGGGTCATTCCATAGACACTCTTCCTCCCCACCTTGTCTCCGAGCCAGCCAAAGAAGAGCTGGCCTACAAAGGTTCCACATAGGGCAACTCCGGTCACAGCAGCATAAACAGATGGTGGCAAGACTCCGGGTTTGTTAGTGATAGGGTCATAGTAGTAGAGCCTGCCAAGCAGCTTTGTAACGGTGGATATGCAGAAGAGATCATAGGCATCGGTGAAGAAGCCCATCCCAGCAATCACAATGGCTGTGAAGTGGTACCATTGAGTCTTGGCCCTGTCTAAAGCTGAAAGTACCTCCAGCTGCTCCTTTGCCATCACGGCAGCACCTGCAGCAGGTATTATAGAGATGCCTTATGTAGGAATTATAGAGATGCATGAAAAAAATAAGGTGATAATTATCAGAGTAGCATGAGAAGGGGGCTCAACAACCCATATCATGAAAACTCATGCAAAGTCAAGCCCATTTTTCTCTGCATGCTAAGGGCTCAACAACCCATATCATAAAAACTCATTCAAAATCAAGCCCATTTTTCTCTGCATGCTCAATCACACACAGCTCCAAAATTGCAAAAAATGAAGTAAAATTAACATAGATCGCCCAGCATGCAGCTTACAGGATTCGATTTAGCAAACCTCGATAAACGTAGCTAGTTTTAATCAATCAAAGCAAAGAGAGAGGAATCAGGATCAAAGGAAATCTATGAAATCAAAGCTTGCAAACAACAGGAAAAGAAGAGTTACCTGTGTGTGTGTGTGCGCGCGCGTGTGCGTGTGTGTGGGTGGCAAGAAGCTGCAGTGATCAGTGTCTTTGGAAAGGTGAGACTTCGCCACCCGCTTATAGCCCTTAAACTGAGGGTACATTCACAGCGCATATTCCTATCTCTACGCCTTCTCCCGTTTATTTAACTATTTTGTTTTCCTCGGAGTTATACACGAGAAACTTTGTTGTCCCGCCCCCTCGCTGCCTCCGCCCTCCCACAAACGGTTCAGACAGTTATTAATGCACTTAATCAAACTTACTTAAGCAAGCTTCTCTTACTCAAATAGGCCACGTGTGTTACATGAAGATTTTTGGTAACCTTTTTCTTGTACTTACACCTAACTTCTACCTTATGGTTTATCACTTGATCTTTCTATTAGCTACTTTTGACATGGGAATTTCAAGTGGCCCTTATTGTCACATCACTTGACCTTTCTACTAGCTACTTTTGACATGGGAATTTCTAGTGGTCGGGACGTCCTCTCGTTCATGTTACTAATGAGATGAGATAAATCTTGATGCAAAAGCTAGGAAGTGTATGTTCATTGATTATCGTAAACAAAGGAAAGGCTACAGAATGTATGACCTAGTTAATTATTTCTAAAGATGTTTTTTATGAGGATGCTAAATGGAAATGGAGTACTAGTTGGCCCACTCAATAGAAAAATTCAGAGATGCCCAAAGTATGGGAAGAATAAGAAGAAAATGAAATTGATGAAGAACAGGAAGATGAGCAACTTGAAGATAAGACATGATAGCATGTAGCTCGAGAGATAGTGGGAACTCCAAGGTGGTCTCATAGAGAAAGAAAGCAAAGGTACTCCACATGTTGATTCTATTACGTATTTATGTAGTACTATAATGAGGCCATGTATTGATGCCGTGGGAACTTTTGTCCCACCACCAGGTTTTTCCCCATGGCCATCCAGGTGTAAATGGACACCTTAGGGTTAGCTAATATATAAGCAACCACATCCATTATTTAGGGTTGTTGCTCATTTCTCCTTTGTACTTGTAGAGATCTTTATCTCTCTCCTCATTGAGGTAGCTATTCACTCTCACACTCTACACCCTTAAATGTGTGTGAGTTTAGTTCTATTATGAGCTAATAGTGGTATCAGTGCTTGGAGCATTGGATATTTGGATCACACCGTCTTCTTCACCATTGCAAATCTCTTGGTTTGGGTCTCTGAGCTTTCAATGATCACAATCTATAAGGCTTCAAGCTTCTTGGAGTCTCTTTCATCTTTGCACACGATAACTTAGGAAGGATATTTCTTTCTAAGATTCATTGTAAGCTTTTCCATAGCACATAGCTTTGCTGTGTTATACTCCTAAATATTTTCATAAGCTTATCAAAAAGTTTTTTTTCCCAAAAGTTTTTTAACAAGCTTTTGCAACTCGTGTTGTAACCTCAGTTCAGATGACACACAAGGCTACATCACATGCGACTTCTATAAAGCTACCTCAACGCTTTACCAAAAAGCCTTTTAAGCTTTCATTAGTAGTTATTTTTTAGTAGAAGGCAATTTGGCTTGCTATTGCTAAAATAGGTGATGTCTACCAATAACACATCCGTGACCATTGACGACGCCATCCGCGCTGTCGTGATGTGGGCGGTATCGCTGGGAAAGTGCGAGACTTCTGGCTGTGAGAGTAGCTTCAAATCCGAGCAAGGAAACAGAATATATATCTCTTCAAGGGGCATATGACATCTCCATTTTGGTTGACATGTACATGTGCCAATTCACTTCAAAACATTCCCAAATTCAACTTGATGATTGCACATAAGTTATGTGTCAAGAGCATGACCAGCTCCAAGCATAGATCTCCTGACCCTTTATCCAAGTGCCTCATACATAACACATGTAAGCACAACACAATCTTCAAAAGTTTTCCACATACATGTGTTCATTCACATCACATATTTCATATATTGCCAACATCACCATTTCAAGATGACTCTTGATCTCATGAAGACCTGCTTTCAGATTCCAACAACTCACAAAGCAAAAGATGGCATATCGCATATATACATCATCACATTATTTCCAAAACCCAAGAAAATAAATAACATTATGATATTAGGACCTCTCCAAGCGTTTCTCTGCAGAGCAGCCCACAAACTCGCGTCTCCAATCACCAGCCCTACTGTCTCCCTCTGCAGCTATCACCAGGGTACTCTCCACAACGAGGCAGCCACCACCTTGTTAGCTTTCCACCATCACCCCGATAGCGATCATGGTCCCTGGTTGCGCACCCTTCTCTTGCTGCAGCTCTTCGTCAGCCCTTCACTCAACTTCAGTCGCCTCTAGTACCAGCCTCTGCAGTCCAGTATTCAGCCACCAGGCGGCAATTTCACTACAAGTCACCCGACTCCATGCTTCAGAGCGGCCACCTCACTGTTTCCCGGGCGTCAGCCACTCGCCTCCTCAGTCGCCGTCAGCAGCCAGTTCCCTTCATTTTTTTTGAAATTTTTAGAAAGCGCCTCATTCACAATAAAGCTTCAATTACTCTTTAATTCGAACCCCTACAAGGCTTGAACAGAAACTATATTCCAAAAACAAGATATTCTGCAAAATCGAGCTCTGGTTCTTCTCCTTCTCCCTTTCCTGCATACTTCCCCACCTCATATCTGCATTTTCCTGGTTTTTTCTAATTTTTCCCGCAAGAGATTCGGGCTGAATTCGCTTTTTTAGCCAAAAACTCGGATTTCCCCATTTGAAATACGCTGCGCCTCCTTTTTTTTGCTTAAAATTCGGATATTCCTTTAAAAAAAAACCTTCGTAATTTCGCCAGACAAGGCGCCACCCTGAGGAGTATTGACAAGCCCAAAGTCGCATATTTTCAGGTCACAGATGGCATTAAGGAGCACCACCGGGTCACCACATATTCAGTCATGAAATCCATCTCAGATGTTGTACGTGCGAGCCCAAAGTTTCTCTGGATTGCCAGAAGCTCCTCATTTCGATCATGGCCCACTACAAACTCATTCACTTGCTTGTTCACCTCTATCGAACCACTTAGCCGCTACAGATTTCCTCAGCTCTTCTACCCTATGAGTATCATCCCGCCTGCCAGCACCTGCGTAGGTATCCGCCATTAGAACACACCAAGTGCATCATTTGGCTTCATGTGAACAAGCTGCTGAAAGCATCTAAATCCTAGCTCTGCTTCCCCATGCGTTTCGCATGCACTAAGCAGAGCTACTCATATTCCTACAGATGAAGGACGTAGCATGTCAAGAAACTCCTCTACCTCATACAGTCGCCCAGACCTTGCAAGAAGATCAACCACGCAAGTAAAATGTTCTATGGTTGGTAGTATACCATATCCTTTTCTCATAACCTTAAAATACACTTGACCCTCGAGTACCAGCCTAGCATGGCTGTATGCATTCAAAAGACATATGAAGGTAACAGCATCTGCCTTCACACTTTGTACATGTATGTCGTTAAAACATTGCATAGCCAAGGAACCCTCATGGTTAATGCCGTATCCTTTTACCATTGAGCTCCATGCTACAACATCTCGAACTAGTAGCTTATCAAAGACTTCCCTTGCGTCTGAAACAGAGCCACACTTTGCATCCATGCTAATCAAACTGTTGCCAATTGAAGCATCTCTCATGAAAGCCTCTTGTGCCAGGTCTTTCAGTCTTTCTTATGCCTTCATCAAGATCAAAAACTGCAACTAATCCCTCTTTCTTGTCAGCCCATAAGAAAGTGATGCTACTTTTGGTTCATTGATAATTCGTGCTACCTCAAGGTTTACCATAAGCATAAAAAAAACTCCACAATTCACACCACACTTATGTACAGAGGCTTCGAGACCTGGCTCTCAGCTCGTCTTATTGAACCTCATTTACAATATGAACATATGTACATAGGCATCATAAAATGACTCAAGCCATGACACTTAATCCCATGCATCTAGATTTATATTTAATGGCCTCACATGCATGGTTTCACACCATAGACGTGCCATGGCACGACATCCACCCCCTCTAAACCTGCACATCCTCCGGTACGTGCCAAGTCTTCATCAAAATCCACATATAACTGGATGTCATCTTCATCTTCTACATTACCAGGAAGATCATCTTCTTCCTCTTCAACCATATCCATGCTATCACTGTCAAGCCTCTCATCCTGAGTCTCCTGTGAATCAAAAGGATTACTGTCATACCTTCTTTTAAACATCTTGATCCTTTTGCCTGCTACAAGATTCTTTATCTCTGTTCCATCAAGCTCACACAGGGTATACGTGGCATTTCCATGCACATGCTTGACAATGTAAGGGCCAAACCATCTTTTTGCAAACTTCCTTTGCACAGTGAACTGGTTGTCAAGACTACTATCATACATTAGGACCCAATCACCTTCTTCAATAGGTTTTGGCCGGAGTCTGTGTCTTCTATCAAATCTTTCTTTATTTTTCAACCTTGCATCTTTCAAACGAGCTTTAGCAAGCTCTACATCTTCAGGCCTCCTCTCCAGCTGCCTTATTCGCAATGCAAGGAGGTCTTCCCTGTTCAATTCTTCCACCCAGGGTAATACATTTCAAGTTGGAACTACTTCTTCAACTGGCATTACTGGCTTCTGACCATACATTAATTCTGCAGGCATGTATCCTGTCATCATCACTGAGCTATGAGTTGTACGGTCAGCCCACAAAGCATATGGTAGCAACCTTGGCCATTCTCGCATTCTTCCTCTGCATGCCTTAGCCAAAGCTTTAATGATTGGAGGATGTCCTTGCTCACTTTTACCATTGCCCTCAGGGTTGTAAGCACATGTTAGGGCCAATTTGATGCCAATTCTAGAGAAGAATTCCCTTGCTTCTTCAACATCTAGCTCACCCCTGTCAGCTGTTATTTTCCCAACACAACCATACCGGCAAATAACATCTTCCAAGAGAAATTTGCATACTGTTTCCGTACTCTTTGTTCTAAGAGCACGCCCTTCCACCTGATTTGTCAAATCTTCTCTTGCAAGTGCTATGTACCGCATCTGCCAAATTCCCAAAGGCATTGTAACTAGATCCACTACCCATTTGTAGTGCATGGCAGGTGGGTAGGTTGGTTGCAAGCCATCACGATGTCGCACATTTGAGTACATTTGACATATCATGCATGTTTCCACATATTGGGAAACATCCTTGTACATTTCTTTCCACCAATATCTTTCCTTTATTTTGGTAAAGGTGGCCCACACACTTCGATGTCCAGCCCAGAGACTCTCATGGAATTCTTTCATGAGCTTCCCTTGAGTCTCTTTATCACATATGACTCTCTGTGGCATAGCATTCCTCTGCTTAGGATGCTTCCACAGGTACCCATCCTTTAGAAAATACCCATATGCTTTTCTGTGGATCCTCTTAAATTCTGAGTCAGACCAATTTTCCTGTCTTGTCAAAGTACTCAAGTATTGACCAATAAGCAACCAATCTCCTTCATACATTTCCTCAGTAAAAGACTCAAGTGCATTTGATAAGCAAGTATGGTCCCCTTTTGCATATGCAGTAGTATAGAACTTTGTACCTGCATCATCAATGTCACTAATCATCCCTTCTTCATCTTCATACCTGGCTCTTGATAGCATATCTGCAACTAGGTTATCTTTTCCTGCAATATGCTCAAACTCAGGATTTAGTGACTTGATATAGGCAATCCACCTAAGCATAGCGATATCTGGAGTGGTGCAGCTTGCAATCATCCCAAGGAGTGGCAAGCAATCAGTTTCCACAAGTACAGATGCCCCAGTAAGATATTCTTTTTCACATTTTAGAGCAGTGACTATTCCCCATAACTCCCTCTTGATCTGTGGATAATTTCGCTGACGAATACCTTTGCTCCAAATCTGATTACATACCTGTGATCATCCTCATCATCTTGCCCTACTGCCCATCCTATCCCAGTAGGACTAGTATCAACTGTAACAATCACAGGCCTGCCACACTCATAATCTGTCTTCCTTAGAGTAGGTGATGATTGGAGCAGACATTTCAGCTTCCGCATAGCTTTAATATGTGCTGCACTCCACAAAAAAATTTGATTTTTTCTCAAAAGTTGATAAAGAGGATCTGCTACATGTGCATAATGTGGGATCCATATAACATAAAAGACACATGCACCAAGAAATCTCCTCACCTCTGTAACATTAATGCATATCTCTTTCATTCTTTGTATTGAATCTATCTTGGCTGGACAAGGTCGGCGTCCATTAGTACTACAAAGATGCCCCACGATTAGCACTTCACCAACCCCAAACACTGATTTCAATCCAGACAAAGTAAGATTCACCTCTTCAAGCCTGGATAGAATCATATCACAATCTTTTATACGATTTGCTACAAACTTGCGGCACCCCCTCGAATCCAAATCCCCATCTTTATCTTTCTCATCACAGCCTTTTATTGGCACATCATCCAGAAAAGGCATAGTTATTTGTGGTATGAAGTCTCGCAAGACTTTATTTATTCCATTCATCATATGCGCCACTGAGTTGGTGGCTCCCTGTGTGGTAAGGTACACATCCTTACCAATCCCAAAGGAGTTTTCATTGTGGTCAAGTCCCTGCTTTGTATATCCAGCTGGAACTGATCATATCCCGAATACAGATCACCCATAGAGTATATAGCTTTCCCTGCAAATGCTTCTGCAAACTCGTCCACAATCGGACCTGCTCCCACATTCCTGATTGTGACCTTGTTTACAGGTTGCATGTCTTGAATGAAGCGCAATGCTCCATTTCTCTTTGGCACGGTAAACCATCTGTTGGAGTATGGAGCGCATGATGGCTCCAAAATTCCCATCCTGATCTTTTCTTTTAGTAATTCCATCAGCTTTGGCAAGAGAGCCTTTGGTACTGGAATCGGCCGTCGCGTCGCAGGTTCCAGGGCACATGTGGAACAGTGAAGATCACCACCATTGGCGCTGTTACGCTTGGATCAACACAGCCTATCTCATGCGGCTGAAAAGCAAAGGCCTTCCCATGTTTTACAAGCATCTCCTCAAAGCATTCCTTTTCAACTGGCAACAGAAAATCTTTTTCACCAATCTTCAGCTCTTTTAGGGTTTCCTGTGTAAACTTATGCCCAATTTTCTTCGGAACAGTGAAGATCACCATTGGCGCTGTGGAACAGTGAAGATCACCATTAGCACATGTGGAACAGTGAAGATCACCATTGGCGCTGTTACGCTTGGATCAACACAGCCTATCTCATGCGGCTGAAAAGCAAAGGCCTTCCCATGTTTTACAAGCATCTCCTCAAAGCATTCCTTTTCAACTGGCAACAGAAAATCCTTTTCACCAATCTTCAGCTCTTTTAGGGTTTCCTGTGTAAACTTATGCCCAATTTTCTTCGGATCTTTGAGATTCGGTTGCATAGAGGCTTCATCTATTTTCTCCTTGCTTCCTGGTGGAGCAAGGGCAAGGCAACTGGTTTCACCTTCTTTGCAACCGTTTTATACTTTGTATCAACACGAGCATCCATCTCACAATACATGTTTTTACATTCCATTCCTTCAAATTCCCAGATTATATCATACATCCCCACAAATGACACCTTTACCATCTCATTCCCACCCTGTAAGCATGCGCTTTCCATAGCAAAAAGCACACCCATAGTATCCACAAATGACACCTCATCAAGCACCCCTGAAATAAACTCATTCTTCTCCAAAAGACCACACTACTCAAGACTTTTTTGTTCATTTTGTACATGTCGACGCATGCCACGCTTCAAATCCTTGCTTTTTACAAAGACCAGTGACCCATAGCTAGAAAATCCCTGAAAATTTGCTAAAAAGTTATTTACATTGATTAAGTCCTGCGAGAACTCATTTTCCCTTGTACCATTGGAATCTCGCTTTACAATGGCACCTGGCCAAAATCCCTCATCTCCCTGCAGTTCATGAATTCTCTGTTTATCTTTGGGAGTGACTGTGCTCGAAGAGACTCACGGTTCCTTTCATGGGTTAATGCAAACTGTCAAGAACTGAACAGCTTTCTTGCCATCTTTACTCCTTATTCTTGCATATGCCGAGCCATCATCCAAAACTTTTGTTTCCATCCTCACAGCTGTAATGTAGGGTTGCCCAAGGATGAGGGGATACGATGACATCTCTTGGACAAAGAAGTTCTGATCATCTTTCACATCCCCTATAGTTACCCTTACATTTGGATAGGCTGCATAGAGCTCTCCAGATGAGTTATTAGCCGCTTTAATCATCCACCCATGATCTACATCCATTGGCCACTTACATTTGTTGTAGAGATTTTCAGCCATAAGATTTATTTCAGACCCATGGTCGATTAGAGCGACATACGGCTCTTCCAAGTCACCTATCTTGACAAGGGTTTCAGTGGTGGCCCTTTCCCAATGGCTCCTGGAGTAATGACTCTTTGTAAGAACTTCTTTTTCATCATCCTCATCCACAAAGCGCACTTGTCGTGCCCCTTCAGCAGAGTGATTACATTCCACCACATTCTCTCTCTCTTCCTTTTGCTGTACCTGTACTCCATGAGTCTTGGAAGTGCTTGTCTCCCCCTGTGATGGAATAGATTCAATTATGGACTGCCTTTTCCTTCGTATAATATCAATTATCTCATCATGGAATTCTTTCTTTGCAATCCCCAAGACTTCCCCTAGTGTAAATTCCACCCTACTATTTAGAATCCTCTCTTCAAGCACCTTTTTGAGGTCTGTTGGGGCTTCAATATCAGATTGAAGCTTGTAGAGTGGACTTTTCCCTTTACCCTTCTCCTTCTCATGCTTCATTTTTGCTGGCACTTCTTCCATTGATACTTCCTGTGGAGGTTTGCTATGCGGCGGAGGCATATGTGATGGCCCAGGATCCTTCTTTTCACTACCACGAGTGACCCTTTTTGATGGTCCTCCTTCCTCATTTTCCCTCTTACGCTTTTCCTCTACCTGTGCCTCATTACATACATGTGTTCATTCACATCACATATTTCATATATTGCCAACATCACCATTTCAAGATGACTCTTGATCTCATGAAGACCTGCTTTGAGATTCCAACAACTCACAAAGCAAAAGATGGCATATGGCATATATACATCATCACATTATTTCCAAAACCCAAGAAAATAAATAACATTATGATATTAGGACCTCTCCAAGCGTTTCTCTGCAGAGCAGCCCACAAACTCGCGTCTCGAATCACCAGCCCTACTGTCTCCCTCTGCAGCTATCACCAGGGTACTCTCCACAACGAGGCAGCCACCACCTTGTTAGCTTTCCACCATCACCCGATAGCAATCATGGTCCCTGGCTGCGCACCCTTCTCTTGCTCCTGCAGCTCTTCGTCAGCCCTTCACTCAACTTCAGTTGCCTCTAGTACCAGCCTCTGCAGTCCAGTATTCAGCCACCAGGCAGCAATTTCACTACAAGTCACCTGACTCCATGCTTCAGAGCAGCCACCTCACTGTTTCCCAGGCGTCAGCCACTCGCCTCTTCAGTCGCCGTCAGCAGCCAATTCCCTTCATTTTTTTTGAAATTTTTAGAAAGCGCCTCATTCAATAAAGCTTCAATTACTCTTTAATTCGAACCCCTACAAGGCTTGAACAGAAACTTTATTCCAAAAACAAGATATTCTGCAAAATCGAGCTCTGGTTCTTCTCCTTCTCCCTTTCCTTCATACTTCCCCACCTCATATCTGCATTTTCCTGGTTTTTTCTGATTTTTCCCACAAGAGATTCGGGCTGAATTCGCTTTTTTAGCCAAAAACTCAGATTTCCCCATTTGAAATACGTTGCGCCTCCTTTTTTTTGCTTAAAATTCGGATATTCCTTTAAAAAAAAAAAACTTTCGTAATTTCGCCAGACAAGGCGCCACCCTGAGGAGTATTGACAAGCCCAAAGTCGCATATTTTCAGGTCACAGTTAGCATTAAGGAGCACCACCGGGTCACCACATATTCAGTCATGAAATCCGTCTCAGATGTTGTACGTGCGAGCCCAAAGTTTCTCTGGATTGCCAGAAGCTCCTCATTTCGATCATGGCCCACTACAAACTCATTCACTTGCTTGTTCACCTCTATCGAACCACTTAGCCGCTACAGATTTCCTCAGCTCTTCTACCCTATGAGTATCATCCCGCCTGCCAGCACCTGCGTAGGTATCCGCCATTAGAACACACCAAGTGCATCATTTGGCTTCATGTGAACAAGCTACTGAAAGCATCTAAATCCTAGCTCTGCTTCCCCATGTGTTTCGCATGCACTAAGCAGAGCTACTCATATTCCTACAGATGAAGGACGTAGCATGTCAAGAAACTCCTCTACCTCATACAGTCGCCCAGACCTTGCAAGAAGATCAACCACGCAAGTAAAATGTTCTATGGTTGGTAATATACCATATCCTTTTCTCATAACCTTAAAATACTCTTGACCCTCGAGTACCAGCCTAGCATGGCTGTATGCATTCAAAAGACATATGAAGGTAACAGCATCTGCCTTCACACTTTGTACATGCATGTCGTTAAAACATTGCATAGCCAAGGAACCCTCATGGTTAATGCCGTATCCTTTTCCCATTGAGCTCCATGCTACAACATCTCGAACTAGTAGCTTATCAAAGACTTCCCTTGCGTCTGAAACAGAGCCACACTTTGCATCCATGCTAATCAAACTGTTGCCAATTGAAGCATCTCTCATGAAAGCCTCTTGTGCCAGGTCTTTCAGTCTTTCTTATGCCTTCATCAAGATCAAAAACTGCAACTAATCCCTCTTTCTTGTCAGCCCATAAGAAAGTGATGCTACTTTTGGTTCATTGATAATTCGTGCTACCTCAAGGTTTACCATAAGCATAAAAAAAACTCCACAATTCACACCACACTTATGTACAGAGGCTTCGAGACCTGGCTCAGTCTCAGCTCGTCTTATTGAACCTCATTTACAATATGAACATATGTACATAGGCATCATAAAATGACTCAAGTCATGGCACTTAATCCCATGCATCTAGATTTATATTTAATGGCCTCACATGCATGGTTTCACACCATAGACGTGCCATGGCACGACAGCAGCGGGATTCATCATAATTCAATCGTGTGATTCAAGACCAATTCAATCAATGATTCAACTTTTACAATTGCCCAATTCTTGCATAACTGCATGGGATTCAACAAAGTTTCAATCGTGCGATTTAGGACCAATTCAATCGATGATCCAACTTGAGCGATGTGACTTCTTCAATTGTCTGATTCTACTACATCAATCAGTTCTTCTAGCATTGATCAGACTCTTGTCACCAAGGGAAAAGGCAACAAGTTATAGTAGAAGAACAATTCAAATTAATATTTTGAGGCTAAGGATGATTCCAATAAGCCAAATAAGGCTACTTGTCGATATTGTAAGAAGCCTAACCATGCAATTGAATAAGGCTTTAAATTGCAAGCTAAAGAAAAGAAGAAAAAGGAATCTAACAAAGGTTCTACCAGTTTGTCCCAAACAACCAGAGTGCCAAGAAAAAGGACTCTGTGAATGTTATGCCTTGAAGACTTCTCACTTATGGTTGTTCGTAGCTTTAATCCTAACCAATGATTCATGTCTTAGTGTAGCTACTTCAAACAATTGGTGATGTCTACCAATAACACATCCGTCAACATTGACGACGCCATCCGCGCCGTCCTTCCCTATCATCATCATAGCAAACTTACAAGTCACCGCTTCACCATGAGTTGACATGTGGGATTCATCATAATTCAATCGTGCGGTTCAAGACCAATTCAATCAATGATTCAACTTTTACAATTGCCCAATTCTTGCATAACTTCATGGGATTCAACAAAGTTTCAATCGTGCGATTTAGGACCAATTCAATCGATGATCCAACTTGAGCGATGTGACTTCTTCAATTGTCTGATTCTACTACATCAATCACTTCTTCTAGCATTGATCAGACTCTTGTCACCAAGGAAAAAGGCAACAAGTTATAGTAGAAGAACAATTCAAATTAATATTTTGAGGCTAAGGATGATTCCGATAAGCCAAATAAGGCTACTTGTCGATATTGTAAGAAGCCTAACCATGCAATTGCATAAGGCTTTAAATTGCAAGCTAAAGAAAAGAAGAAGAAAAAGGAATCTAACAAAGGTTCTACCAGTTTGTCCAAGACAACCAGAGTGCCAAGAAAAAGGACTCTGTGAATGTCATCCCTTGAAGACTTCTCACTTATGGTTGTTCGTAGCTTTAATCCTAACCAATGATTCATGTGTTAGTGTAGCTACTTCAAACAATTGGTATCTTGGCAGTGATGCTTCCAAGCACATTACTTCTCAAAGAAGTTTGGTCAATAATATGGACTCTGTGCAAGATGGTCACAATGTCATGTGTGCCAACAATTCCTCCTATCTAGTCAAAGGTAGTGGTGAGATTTCTTTAAATGTACTTTTTGTTCCAGGTATAAAGGAAATTTTTCTTTTAGTGCCCACTTTAGCAAGGGGGGGTCTTAATGTTGAATTTGCAGGATGATAAATGCATTGTCTGTGATAGAGAACATGATATGCAAATTGTGTTTACTCAAACTCTCATCCATGGTTTTTACAAATGGACATGTATGACAAGTGTGATGATGCTTGTATAGTAGACATTTAAAATCCAATGAAAGATATTGTGGCATGCTAGGTTTTTCCATACATCGATTGGTGGCTTAATGCTTTTGTAGAGACATGGATGCCTCAATTTGATCCCTCACCTAGATATGTTTATGAAGGATGTATCATTTGGTAATCTCTCCCACCAACCTCTCCTAAAGAATGCAGCATAGTAGATAGAGCTAACCACAAATTACACAATGATGTGTGTGGTCCAATAGTGTGAACTCCATCTTTGGGAGGAAATCTTTACTTTGTGACCTCTCTTGATGATTACAATCAATTTGGCTATTCTTACTCCATGAAAGAAAAATCAAAGGCTTTTTCTCATTTTCAGTACTTTCTTGCTTTGGTTGAGGATGAAACTGGTTTAAAAGTCCAATTCCTTTGGCGGGAGGGGAATATTTGTCTAATGCTTTCAAAGATTTTTTAGCACAAAAAGGGATTAAGCATCAATCCATATCTCCTTATACACCATAGAAGAATGGTGTTATTCGAGCACTGCGGGTAAGTCATCGATTCTCTGCAGAACTCTGTTTTAAGAACTGCAGGAAGACAGATTGACTGTGCAGACACTGTGGGTGCTGCAAAGAGGTCTACAATTGCCATTGGGTGTATGTATGCACATTGAAGTCACTGGTTGTGACATTTGAGAGTACTACAGTACCGCTGCAGAAAATACAGCAGTTGTGCAGGAAAAACCAGAGTGCAGATTGTGGTAAAATTGTGTGTTTGGCAAGATGTCTAATGATGGCATAACACAGATTGTGGCTGAGAAGCTGGATAAGAATAACTTCCATGCTTGGAGGTTCAGGTTAACAAATTTCTTGATGGGAAAAGGCTATTGGGACTACATAGAAGGTGAGCATGAAGAGGCACCGGAGATACCGGATATAAATCCGACTGCTGCTGTGCAGATGTGAAAGAGTTTAAAGACTGGAACCAAGGAGCCAGGAAGGTTATGTATTGGCTATCCATTAGTATACAGGACACCATGATTGGGCACATTCAGGATGCCAAGTCCCCCAAGGAGGCGTGGGACACCTTGGTAAAGCTCTATGAAACAAATACCAAGGCACGTAAGATACAGTTGAAGAATGAACTTCATACTGTGGAGAAAAAGAGCATGTCTGTGAATGACTATGCGGCGCTGAAGATAAAGGGTATTGTGGAATCCCTTGCATCTATTGGTGTGTCAGTAGATGATGATGATAAGGTGGAGGTTTGTCTACGTGGTCTCAGGCCACAATACAAGGCATTCAAGACATCTATTCAGACTCGGGAAAACATTCCCAACTTTACAGATTTGGTGTCTATGCTGATTATCGAAGAGAAGAGCTTGGGTGAAGACCAACAGTCTTCATAGAGCAAAAATAGTTCAGAGCAACAGGCCTTCTACACGAGTTCAGGAAGAGGACGAGGTAGAGGAGGCCGTGGACGCGATCAAGGAGGTGGCCGAACAGGTAATCAGAATTATGGTCAGCAGCAGGAACAACAACAACAGTCCCGGAATCAACAACAACAACAACAACACGCAGGTGGAAGAGGCAAATTCAGAGGCAGGGGGAGTCAAGGAGGCCGTGGAAATTGGCAAAGGCAATATAATGATGCACGTGAATGCTATTATTATGGTAAGCCTGGACATGTGCAGTCAGAATGTTATAAGAAGCAGG
The DNA here is from genome assembly GCF_041138505.1 of Cibotium barometz. Lineage (NCBI taxonomy): Eukaryota > Viridiplantae > Streptophyta > Polypodiopsida > Cyatheales > Cibotiaceae > Cibotium > Cibotium barometz. The sequence goes on from NC_141091.1 coordinate 27,993,461, forward strand.
CTGACATGCAAAATGGGAAAGTGCAGCAAAACAACTATGCATCCTCAAGCAGAAATAATGAGGATAATGAAAGGTTGTTTGTTATGCAGCATGTCGTAAATGCCATGTCTGAAAATGTTGATGCAGCACAAAAAGATAATGTATGGTATGTGGATTCAGGCGCTTCGAACCACATGACGAGTCATGGGGAGTGGTTCAAGGAGATGAAAAACCCGGAAAGACCAGGTTTTGTGGAAACAGGGGATGACACTGCTCATCCAATTGCCCACGTTAGAGATGTGCCATTGTCTATGCAGGATGGCAAAGTGAAGTACCTTGCAGATGTACTTCATGTACCGAACATAACAAAGAATCTGGTTTCAGTTGGCCAGATGATTGAGCAGGGTTTGCAGGTTCGGTTTAACCCTGATGGGTGTTATGTTGAAGATTTCAAAGACAAGTGCAGGTTGGTTGCAAAAGGCAACAGAGTGGGCAGAATGTTTACGTTGAATGTAGACATGCCTGAAATGAGTGCTGCGATGTTTGCAAATGGTTCAGGAATTGTTGCAGACACACACATATGGCATAAAAAGATTGGTCATGTGAATGTGCAGAGATTGAAGTCTATGCAAACAAAAGGAATTGTGACAGGGCTGCCAAAATTTAAAGTGGAAGGTATGCAGAAAATATGTGAAGCATGCCAATTTGGGAAGCAAACAAAGCATGTGTTTCCACGTAACAGATATGTGAGCAGAAATGCACTAGATATTGTGCATTCAGATGTATGGGGTCCTACGAAGACCATATCTATGGGAGGCTACAGGTATTATGTGACTTTTATTGATGTGACCACACAAGGAAAGTGTGGGTATATTTCATGAAGGAGAAGAGTGAGGAAGATCAGGGAGAGTGAAGAACCCTGTGCAGAGATTTACATATGATGGTTATGTGTCACATCACTATGCATATATGGCAAAGGTTGTGCAGGTTGTTGAGCCCACATGCATTGATGAGGCTGTGGGAAATGTGTGTTGGGAGAAAGCTATGGACGAGGAGATGGATGCACTATATGGAAATGAGACTTGGGATTTAGTGCAATTGCCTGAAGGCAAGAAAGCCATTGGATGCAAGTGGGTGTACAAAGTTAAACATAACAGTGATAGAAGCATAAACAGGTACAAGGCTAGATTGGTAGCCAAAGGATATGCGCAGACATATGGCATTGACTATGAGGAAACCTTCAGCCCAGTTGCCAAGATGGCAACGGTGAGAGTTGTGATAGCAGTGGCTGCGTCAAAGCAATGGTCTTTACATCAGATGGATGTAAAGAATGCATTCTTGCATGGGGATTTGCAAGAAGAGGTGTATATGTTGCAGCCTCCTGGTTATGAGGATGTGGGTCACCCCGAGCATGTTTGCAGGTTGAAGAAAGCCTTGTATGGCTTAAAGCAAGCACCAAGAGCATGGTCTGACAAGATTTTTGAATATCTTGTCACTATTGGCTTTCATGTAGCCAATGCAGATTTCTCATTGTATGTGAGACATGGAGATAGAGGGGTTGTGCTTGTTGTCATCTATGTAGATGACTTGATCATTACGGGGGACCATGATGCAGAGATCTTTGATGTAAAGATCCTGCTTAGACAGAAGTTTGAGATGAAGGATCTAGGGGAGCTCAGATATTTCTTGGGCATTGAGGTGATTAGGTCACCACATGGTATTGGATTACTGCAGAGACAGTATGGCTTGGACATGTTGTCCAAGTATGGTATGACAGGCTGTAAGCCTATTTCTGTGCCATTGGATCAGAATGGCAAGTTAAGTGCAGATTCAGGAGAGATCTTGGAGGATCCTACTATGTATAGGAGCATAGTAGGAAGCTTGATCTACATGACGATCACCAGACCAGATTTGAGCTATGCTATTGGGTTGGTGAGTCAGTTTATGCAGGTTCCACGGAAACCGCATTTGGATGCAGTGAGACGCATACTGAGGTATGTGAAGTCTACTTTGCATTGTGGACTATTCTATGAGACTGGGACAGAGATATGTGTACATGGGTACACAAGTGCTGATTGGGCTGGTAGTATCTCAGACAGAAGATCTACTAGTGGATTCATGTTTTCTTTGGGGAGTGCTGCTGTGACTTGGAGCAGAAAGAGGGGCCTACGGTTGCTCTATCGAGTACAGAGGCCGAGTACAGAGGAGCTGCTATGGTAGCATGTGAGGTAGCTTGGTTGAGGAAGCTACTTGCAGATTTGGGTCTATCAGTGGATAGACAAGTTGTCATTTTCTGTGACAACATTAGCAGTATACAGTTGGCCAGGAACCCAGTCTTTCATGCTCGTACGAAGCATATAGAGGTCCACTACCACTTCGTCAGAGAGAAGGTCTTGGCAGGAGATCTTGACCTTGTTTATGTCAGCACAGAGGATCAGGTAGCTGACATCTTCACCAAAGCATTGGGTACAGAGAAGCTTCGCAGATTCAGGGCTTCGCTTGGTGTACATGAGATGGAGTTGAGCTCGAGGGGGAGTGTTGAGATATCGAGCTCGTCTAGTGAGGCGGTGGCCACTGATGACCCGCCTGGGGGATAGGACCCACACTTACACCACTGGCATGGTTGGTGAGATCTTGGGTGATATGCGGCCAATGGGATGATAGGCTGTGTGACAGCCATTCTAGAGACTGGCATAGTTATAGCGCCAGCTCATTTAGTCGGGTTCACACTATAGAGAACCCGTGTATGTATTGGTTGAGTACCTTTCATATTATGTGTACTCTTATCTTGTATATGGTGTGTTGAGTGTTCAGTAGAGAAGAAGAAGATTTTCAGCCTCTCACCTTGTGTGTTCTCTATTAGGGTTTTGTGAGTGTGTGTGTGCTTGCAAGAGCTCAAGCTCTCTTCCCCCCTGCATCTTTTCAGTTATAAGGTCCCGTCGAAGCCTACACTCTCAAACTTTAAAAGGTTCCAAACCCCAGGAAGTGCTTCAAACTTTCCACCCCCAAAGAGGCAGCAAGGCCCTAATCAGAATCAAGATGCTGGGAAATTCAGAAGTGAAGGAAGACCCTGTTTTTGTTTAAAGTCTTAAAAAAGTTTAAATAATGTAATTTAAAAAAAAGGGGATAGAAAGGGTGAGATATGTGGGGAACACATGTCTCCCACATATCTCACCCATTCTGTCTCCTTTGTTTTGCAAAAAACATGTGGCTATAGTCGTGCACATCGATTCACGTTGTTGTAGACGTAGCTATATGCATTGATGTAGAAGTTGATATATGTGGTGCTGCTATAGATGTGGTTATATGCATGGTTATATGTGCTGTTGTGGCCACGTGTTGGTAGCCACATACATAGCTGCGCTTATAGCCACGTGAAGGTTTTTTTCCATTTATAAATCCTTTGTAATTTTTGTGACTCTTCACGTGGCTATTCTCTTCATTTATTTTAGTGCATCCGAAAGCAACTTAGTTTCCCTCCCAAAAGTAGTACAATTATGGCTGTAATAGGCTCATATGCCGCTAGCTATTGGGATTTGAATTAGTTCCCTTTCTAGTCACAAGCCCACACCGCTATACACCGAGTGTGGCTACTATTATGTATTACTACTAGCACTAAATTCGGACAATACTTTTGATTGATTTATGAAATAATTATTTTGAGATTTTCTTGCTTAACTTGAGAGTAAAAAAATTTAAAGGACCTAACATCAACACCCACACGAAGACGTGAGCATGAATCAATGGATCAAATTAACACATTGCTCTTAGAAATTAAGGGATTAGCAATTGCATAACTTGGGTCAAACTTTCTATGAAGGAGCGAGGAAATGGGTAGAGAGATTGTGGTGGTATCGTGTGCATGTCAATACACTACAACAAAATGAGGGTCTAGTAGAAAAAATAGCAGTGCTTCTATAAGTACAAGGGCACGGAGATGTCAGGTCTATTTTGCTGCTATTTTCACTACAACGGGATCACTCACTTTGAGCAACAAAAATTCATGCAGTGAAATATCGCAGAAAAATTTTACTACTTTGTTGAATATCGTTGCTTAGCAACGATCCCATTGTATGAAAAAACGCTAGGGCAGACTAGAGAGTTATCTGGGCAAACTGTCTTGCAAGGCACTATGTCTCATGTTTGTGGGCCATCTCCTAATGACAATGATAAGTAGTCATGTGGGCATTTTGGTTGCGCACCGCTTTTGCCTTTATCTCTATGTTTCTATGTGTTGTTTTTGGAAAAAAATTTTGCAACTAGAGACACGTATTTTGGGTTCCTTGTTTTGTGGAGTAAGATATTGATCATTTTGAGATATCTATGGTTTCCAAAGTAAATGTTTTTTTTTTCAACCTCCATAATACAAAATGAAATTTTTTATGAGATAAAGTATCGTAAGATGTCTTGGAAGAAGGCACTATGTCTCATACTAGTCAATGTGGAAATGCTCAATCTCTGTGTGGTCACATACAAAGCTTTATATGAATGGTTGTTTATTTTGCCCTTCAAAAATGTGCCTTGGATGATGTAGCTTCCAAAGGCATGGTAAGTAAGTTATCTCTCAATAATATCCATTTACAAAAATGTAATGGTTGTTTATGTGGGGGATAAACGAATTGTATAGGTAAGAAATGTAAATTTGAGCCCCAAATTAATGTGGAAATGCTCAACCTCTGTGTGGTCACATACAAAGCTCTATACGAATGGTTTTTTATTCTGCCCTTCAAAAATGTGCCTTGGATGTAGCTTCCAAAGGTATGGTAAGTAAGTTATCTTGCAATAATATCCATTCACAAAAATTTAATGGTTGTTTATGTGGGGGATAAACACATCATATAGGTAAGAAATGTAAATTTGAGCCTCAAATTAAAAAAGCTTTAAATTTCCTACAAAAATCTCTAAATTATAAGCTCACAAATTTATTATCCCTGACTTCCCAGTATGGGGTTTCACCTAAAAATATGTAAGTATAGCACATGAGTTCACATGAAGGGGTTTTTTAATTCAAAATTTTAAGGTAAATTTATAGAAATACATTTGCAAAGGGGGTTTTTTAATTGATTTTGAAAACAAAATCCATAAGTCCATAAAGAAACAGGGGTCATTTTATTCATAAAAATTTTACATGTAAGGGGTTTTTTAAATACCCCTTGAACGCACGTGATACATAGGGTTTCTTGGTAGTGCACCCCCCGAGAGTATGCCTCAACTTTTGTTTTATACACAGACAGTAAAACTTGAAAAAAAAATTAAAACTGGGAAGAATGCAAGTGGAAAAATATATTTTATATTGCTGGATTGGTAAGACCTTTGGCCATATATAAAAAAACGTAAGGAAGATATGGCTAATCTGAATCTTCATCGGGTTCCTCTGGCTCATCTTCATCTTCACTTGCTTTGCCCACTTCACGTTCATAGTTTGGATCTTCCTCTTCCTCTTCCTCTTCCTCTTCATACTATATACATGCAAAAAAGAGCAAGGTAAGTATAAAATAACATAAGACAACATATAGATAAGAGAAGGGATTATGTGTTACTTATCTCATCAGCTTGAGTCCCCAAAATGGACTCATTCAAACGCACACCTCATGTATGCATCCAAGCCCACAATTGCGGGGATGAGGGTTATATACCCATAATCGTACTCTTCTTTTGTTGGGTCACGCCCGACAACCTCCCTCTACAAAAATAATTTGAAAAAGATACAATTAGTTAAATTGAATAATATAGTTTAAAATCAAATTAGACTAAATAAAGGAGTATAGTAAAATAGACACTTACAAAGCAAGCAATAAAGGAGGATTTTCCTCCCGAGCCAAAGTGCGATGCTCCTTGCTTCTGTAGTCTTGAAGCACTTGTTGCTGCTTGTTGTTGAAAAGCACCTGGATCCTTCCCTCACAAAGCTCCATGCATGCTTCCACTCCTCTTGTGATGAGCAAACGCTTAGCTTCTCCATGTTGTTCTCAACTTCTCTCTTAATGTTTTCTTGCCTATTGACAGGAGAAGATTATCCTCTTCTTTGTCCAGTCTTTCGAGAAGGAGAGGCCCATCTGATGTGGAACATCAAACTAAGTCTTGAGCACATTAATAACATATCATTTGTGTTGAGATATCGAGCTCATCTAGTGAGGCGGTGGACACTGATGACCCGCCTGGGGGATAGGCCCCACACTTACACACCACCCTGTTGGTGAGATCATGGGTGATATGCGGCCAGTCACGATGATAGGCTGTGTGACAGCCATTCTAGAGACTGGCATAGTTATAATGCTAGCTCATTTAGTTGGGTTCACACTATAGAGAAACCTAGTATGTATTTGGTTGAGTACCATTTCATATGGTGTGTACTCTTATCTTTGTATATGGTATGTTGAGTGCTCGTTGAGTGTTGTGTGAAGAACCTGGACCTTTCAAGGGTGAAGGGGAATACTTGGGCGAGACTGTGGAGAAGTGGATCGAAGCAATGGAAGAGTACTTCAATGTCATTGGGTACAATGAGAAGAGCAAAATGGCTCTTGTAAGGCTGAAGATAGTAGAAACAGCCAGAGTAGCATGGAGAAACCACTGCGAGACAAACCGTGTGGATCGAAACACTTAGACATGGAATGATCTCAAAATTTCCCTAAGGAAGAGATTCTATCCTCCCAGCTTTTTGGAAACAAAGATGAACGAATTCTTAGAGTTAACCTAGGGGAGCATAACTATTAAAATATATCACCAAGTGTTTGCTCTCCTCCTCAAATACTCGCCACCGTTGGATGAAGAACAGCTGATGGCCAGGTTCATTCGGGGACTGAATGAACCTTTGAATATCCTAGTGAAGAATGCCAAGCCAGTTTCCATGGTCGAAGCAGTGCGAATGGCGAAGGATTTTGCAAAGGCCTTTTATGTCAAGGTTCCGCCGAAGCCAGCACCATCACCTTTCAAACGATTTTTAGCTCGAAAAGGTGATTCCAACCTTCCACCATCTAAGAGATATAAGGGTCAAGCCCAGGATATGAGAAGTTTCAGAATGGTAGAAATGTCCTTTTCTTGGGACTCAATCCCATGGAATTCAACTTCAGAAGTTCCACCCTTAAACAAGGGAGTAAAATGCTATAACTGTCAAGGATTTAGACATCGCAGAATGGATTGCCCAACTCCTTTTGGAACAGAGTTTTCAGGGTAGAAAAATCAGGGATCAAGATTCCAGACTCTAGCTCCTTCCTTCCAGAGTATTCAGGTTTCTTTTCGCCAAAATCAGAGAAATCCCAGAGGTAGACCCTCTAACCAACCTGCAGTTTTAATCCAAAATAATGCAAGACCTCTGCCTCAGAATAGGGGAAGTCAAAGAGAGATGTTCCCAAATCGGCCGTCCACTTCCAAGGCAGTAATGCTGGAAGTGATTGAAGAAGAAGAAGAAGATGAAAGAGATTATACTCCACCTATGAGATGAGGACATCTCGCGTTTTATAAGTGGGGTAGGATGTAAGATTCCTCCCTCCAGCTTTTGAGGTGTACAGGTGTAAGAACCTCCCCTTCTGATCTTGTAATTATTCCCCTCTTTCAAATAAAAGAAAGATTCTGTTTTACCCTGTTTTAGCCTAGAGAGAGAAAATGTCTAGAGAGAGGTAATCCAAAATTGAGATATTTTTAGATATAAAAATCTTCCTAGTGTCTAAAATTCAAAAAGAACTTTCCAAGGTGCATTTGGAATTAATTGAAAAGAAGTATAAAGGACCTTAGCCTAAGGGTTTAGATTTTGAGAAACTTTTGGATTATGGTCCAATTAAGGTTCCTATGGGCCAATAGGATCAATACAAGAGTGGGGAGGAGATAAATCTAATTTATAAAAGAAAAACCCCCAAAAATGAGTAAATGCTCACATAAGATGAAGAGTTGACTAAGGACAAGGTTTATTAGTAAAAAACTATGAGTATTACTAAAAAAAAAGAGATATTTTGGGTATAATGATTCAATTTTGACACCTTGGTAAGGAGAAGGGAGCACTTCAAGGAGGCGCCTATTTCACTTGTGTGATGGATTCTTAAACTCAAAAATGTTATGATATTTTTATCTCTCCTCTCTTCTAGATCAAACCAAATCAAAAGGGAGCCAACCCAAATCTTGTCCAAATTCAGCCAAACTGAACCTAAAAAATTCTAGAAACTAGTTGGACTTGGTTAGAGGCCTCCCTCACCTATAAATAGATCCTTAGCCCTTTATAAAAAAATATGAGAACTATACCATGCCAGTATTATACTGAAATAATGATATTTTCTATTATCCTCTAAAAATCCTCTACAAATTGAAGAGATTGGAGCTTCTCTCTCTCTTCAATCTTCCTTGGTGACTCCAATAACATACCAAACCAATTGATTGGTTGGGGGCCTCTACTGTGACAAAGAATCAGGTAATTTAGGAGGTAAAGTGTGGATTATTGTCTTCTTTTTCTTAAATCTCCAAATGTTTCTCTTCTCAACCCCTCTCAAGCTTGAGAAGCATTAACTTGAATGGCTTTTGAATACTATGGAAGTTCTTTAATGTATTGTAATGAAGAAATACATAAATTTCCATTTATGCTTAATTTATAATGGTTTTTAAGCATTTCTCTCTCTCCCCCAAAGGATGGTCATTCCTATGACCTATTCTCAATTCAAATGAAGCTTCTCATAAAGCATTTCTCTAATCTAAAAGTAATTTCTATGCTTGTCTAATTGGAGCTATTTAATTTATGGTAAAATTAAGAATCAATCCATAATTGGATAATGATCCAATTAGTGGTTATTCTAATCACATGAATAATATTACTTTATTTTTTCAAAGTTATTGAGAATTATCAGTAATAGTAGCGGAGCTATGGCAAAATTTTTGAAAAATAAACACATAAATCATTTTCATTCATAATATGAAATGAGAACTTCCTACCATATTCTAGGATTAATCATCCTAGATTAATTGAATGATTCTCATTATAATCATGGAAAATTTAATTTTTATGTTTATGCATAAATAGTAATTAGCAAAAGAGGAATTTCTAGTAATTCATTTTTAATGTTAAAAGAGGAATTCCATCATTGAGATGGGAAAAGAGAAATTCCTAGTATATTGGAATTAATGAATATTTTAATTAAATTCAAAGATAAAATTTAGATAAATTTATTTTATCTATGAGAAACATTTAAATGTTAAAAGAGGAATTCCAATGACATTTGGAATTTCATCATTGAGATGGGAAAAGAGAAATTCCTAGCACATTGGAATTAATGAATATTGGCATGGTATTTAAAATCCAAGAAATCCAAGAAATTAAATGGGAAGAAGAGGAAATTTTAGTATAATTTAATTTATGATTACTTTTCAAAAGTGGAAATATGGGTAGAATTGATTTCTGTAAATCCCATGAATTCTTCTATTCCAAAAGAGGAATATTGAATATAATTCATTTGAGAAATTGATAATGAATATGGAACTAAGCGTCGAGAAAAAGAACCTTTAATTAGGCCAAGCAATTGGTAAAAATTATCCCATTATCGAGATCAACCTAGAAAAAGCTATTAAATGGGAATAGCATGTGATAGGATATGTATGTGGAAGAATTGTTGTGATAGGATGTGTATGTGGAAGAATGGATGTGGATGTGTATGTGGAAGAATGGATATGGATGTGTGTGGAAGTATAAATGTAGATGTGTATGTGAAAGAATGGATGTGGATGTGTATGTGGAAGAATTAATGTGGATGTGTATGTGGAAGTATGAATGTGGATGTGTATGTGGAAGAATGGATGTGGATGTGTATGTATGGATGTGGATGTATATGTGGAAGAATGAATGTGGATGTGTATGTGGAAGTATGAATGTGGATGTGTATGTGTATGTGGAAGAATGAATGTGGATGTGTATGTGGAAGAATGAATGTGGATGTATGTGGATGTGTATGTGGAAGTATGAATGTGGATGTGTATGTGGAAGATGGATGTGGATGTGTATGTATGGATGTGGATGTGTATGTGGAAGAATGGATGTGGACGTGTATGTGGAAGTATGAATGTGGATGTGTATGTGGAAGAATGGATGTGGATGTGTATGTATGAATGTGGATGTGTATGTGGAAGAATGGATATGGATGTGTATGTGGAAGTATGAATGTGGATGTGTATGTGGATGTGGATGTATGGATGTGGATGTGTATGTGGAAGAATGAATGTGGATGTGTATGTGGAAGTATGAATGTGGATGTGTATGTGGAAGAATGGATGTGGATGTGTATGTATGGATATGTATGTGTATGTGGAAGAATGAATGTGGATGTGTATGTGGAAGAATGGATATGGATGTGTATGTGGGAGAATGTTTATGGATGTGTATGTGAAAGAATGGATGTGGATGTGTATGTGAAAGGATGTGATGTCGATATGTGAGTGAATGGATGAGATGTAATGTGATGGGAATCCGGATGTGAGTGAATGAGATGTGATGTCATATGAATTGGATGTAAATGAATGATATGGGATGTGAATGGATGAGATGTGATGTGATGTAAATCGGGATAAGAATGAATGTGATGAGATGTGAAATGAATGTGATGAGTTGTGATGTAAATTGAAATAGATGTGAATGAATGAGGTATGATGGGATGTGAATATGGGTTGATGCGAGTGGATGAGATGTGATGAGGGTAAATGAGGAAAGATGTGATGAGATGAAAAATGATGTGATTGGATGAGAATAGGAATACATATGAATTGGATATGGATTAAGTAATGTGGACAGATGTGGAACAATGTGAAAGACGAGAGTTCATTATAGAAGCTATATTTATGACCTATTTTTAAATGATTTTTTTATGTCAGGCCTTGTTGAGGAAGCATTTTGACCGTCTTGTGATTAAGGTCGTGTTGGAGACCTAACTGATAAAGTTGCAAACAGCTGACTAAGACTCAACGGAGGATGTCTCATGTAGCAAGGTCGGTTGAGCACCAGCCTCGGTTCGTCGACTTAAATGGTGAGCTTTTGGTACGGTGGATGAGGGACCAAGGAAGCGACCTATGAGTGAAGCGCTAGGTGACCTGCGAAGGATCCTAGAGGGTGCTGACCATACGGTGCTCGGGCTCTAGGTCGCTGAAGATACCCACACGTGTGTCATGGAAGATATTGGAACAAGGAGTAACAGTTGTTTTCTGAATTCGGGCATGGATCCGGTTGATTGACCTTGCTGGTCCTCAACGGAAGAGTCCATGGCTCTTTTATATGGATCCGTTGTTTGATCTTGCTGATCTTCAACGGAGATTCCATTTTTTGATATGTAAATATATTGCCGGTTACTATGAGCTAGGAACTATTGAAAAGGCCCTTGAGTGGATTGGTGGTGAGTGTTCTGGTTGCCAATGATGCCATAGATACATTGATAAAGGAATGATTAGAAAGAAGGACTCAACTGGAGATTTTGAGGATTATGATCAATGACACTATGGTTTCATTAAATGATTGTTTTAAAGATAGCTGAATCTGTGAAAAAGGCAATTTCATATTGGGTGTGTAAGTGGTGTGACTGGCATTAAATTTGCATGATTATCTGGCTAGGGGGCCTGGGAACTCTTTTCCCTCTGGTACCCGGGACAAAACCTAACCAAATTCCTAATTGGATCCCATCACTACAGTGGTTGGGCGGTTGGCGGGGTTAGGCTGGGCTGATGGATCCGTAAAATGAGACTCAATTTTGTTATAGTACGATAGATGAAGTAAATCCTGGATAGTAATTGTTCTATGGAAAAAGAATCAACGGCTGTGCCTCTCAATGGGAAAAAAATGTCATGATTTTTATTGCTTTCAAATTATATATAAAGTTACAAAATACATAAAGTGTTTATGTCCCAAAAACAAATAAAGACAAAGACACTAATTAAATCAATTAATTATCTTCGTCTTCATCTTCATCTTTGCCCGCATCTTTGCCATGTGCATGACCACCTTCATCATCTTTGCCCGCATCTTTGCCATGTGCATGACCACCTTCATCATCACCGTCACTTTCAACATCCTTGTCTTCCTACATTAAATAGTCAAACAATGCAAACACGTTAGCCACAAGCAAAACAAGTTGGGTGACAATTAAAAATCAAGTTTAGAGTCTCACCAATTTGCCCTGCCAAGCTTGTTGGATATTTGTTTCAGTGAGACCACTCCCTGGCATTTGAGCCACTCCCAAGTGTTCGCTTTGTTGTGGTGTTTGTAGTACCTATTCTCCCTAGACGTTGGGGGGCAACCTGTTGCCCTTTCCTACAAAAAAATTCAACATGCATGGAATATGAAAATCACGACAACACATGAAGTAAACTTAGAGAAAAGTGGCAAAGAGAAAACATACAAATCATGCGAGCCAACGCATCTTTCCCCTTGATCCATACTTCGTTGCACCATACTTCAGCAATTAACTCGCACACGTCTCCTTTTGTTGAGGGTGTTGAGTACCCCCCCTCGCCTTCTTCTACTCCTTAATGGAGCAGTTGGCAAGCATTTTTTTTTCATCTTTCGCGCGAGACCTCCTTGCGCGAGACCTCCTTTTATTGAGGATCTTTATAATGTGATTCCTCACCCAGTCAATAGAAAAACATGTGTGTGGTGGGTTTAGAAATTTCTCATGCAACATGCACTGAACTACATACATGAATTCTTTGTCTTTTTGTTCTCCCCATGGTTTGAAGACATCCTTATAGGTTTGGTTAAATAAATGATGAATGTTAACCTGATTAGGGTTAACAAGAGTTACCACCATTATCTTAGGAGTCACGATAGATACACCAAAGGGTCATACATTCAAGATATGAAGCAATAGTGTCCAAAGCTACAACTTGGATGGGCACCCGTAATGGTATGACGGAGTATTTATGGCGATTCCCGCTTCAAGAGCGTGTGGTAGCAAGTTAGGATGAAGTCCTAAGTGATGTACTTCATGGATATATTATGAGAGTAGTCATTGTAATAGCATTAGGCCTCTTATGAGCCTAAAGTGCCCGATCGGCCACAATTTAAGTGAGCGTGAACACTTATGGCCATGTATATAAATGAGTGTGAACACTTATGGGGCCATGTATATAAGTGAGTGTGAACACTTATGGCCATGTATATAAGTGAATATCTCTCATAATACAACATACTCTCCCATTTTGCAATTGAGTCTTGCTCTTGCTAATCTCTCTCCCTAATGCATGTTAGTGAGTGAGTGTGAGTGAAGTGAGGTGAGAGGAGGGACGAGTACCCGTAGTGCAACGTGGCGGTGTCACAACGCTCGCAAGAGGCACGGTGGAATTGCTTCTCAAGGAGTTGTAGAGCTTGGAGACCTCAGGGGTTATCAGCTCGGCCATTGGAAAGATCCTCACGATAGTTGCAGTTCACCAGGTAATCTCTTTTTGGATGTGTTTCAAGGAGGGTTAGGGTGAGCCAAAACATTTTTGGCACCCCCTGCCGGGGAACCATCCCTTGGCTTTTTCCATTGTTTTTCCTCTAATATACGCATTACCCATTTTCCATTATCTTGATTAATGGTTTCCCATAAAAAAGATGTGGATTGGATGGTGATTTGTGTGAGATTTGGTGTAGAATAGCTCTCTCTTTTGTTTTTGAAAAGAATGCTTTTTACTTAATTTTTAGATTAATTTGTTATTTTTGTGGTTTTTCATGTTCTTAGGGCTTGCACATAGTTTGTATTAGGCTTATTTTGCATCCATTACATCAAACAATGCTATAGAATGTAATTTTTAGTGAATGTTAGCTCTCTTTAGTGTTAAACATAGAACTAAGATCATTAGTTTTAGTTTAATTGTGTGTTTGTTATTGAAATTGTATGGATTAGATTGTTAGCAAGCATTAAGAGTAGCTTAATCTTTCAAAAAAATTCTTAAAACTATTAAAAAAATCCTTGAATTTGACTAATTTCTCTTAATGGACTGGTTTTTGTCATTAAGGGTGATTAATCTTGCTTAAGAGGCAAAAAAATTAGAAAATGTGTTAATTGGGGTCTAAATTGATCATATGAGTAGTCAAATTGGTGTTTTTGAGTGTTTTGAGAGCATCTAGATCCATCAAAACACCTAACCACATCAATTTTTCATCAATTGGAGAAATTTGACTCTATTTGCTTAATTTTGCCTTAATTAAGAGGAGATCATAATTAAGAGTCTAATTAATCTCCTATTTTAGATTAATTTACACATTTGTTGATGCACAAAGATTATCATTCCTTTGCTCTATCCAATGATGTGCTCAATTGTGTGAATTATTAGGGATTAGTGGTTAATTAGAGTCCTTGATTAGTGTAAAAGAGGAAAAGATTAGTAAAAAGATTAATCTTGGATTAATTCTTACTCACTTTTTCACATAACTCATTAAGGCTAATGAGCATTCAATGAGTAGATGCTCATGAGTTGTTAAATAGTCTATTTTAGGGATCATTCATGAGTTGTCAAATAGTCCATTTTGGGGGTCATTTATGAAGGGTGTAAGGGGTGTCATTAAAAGGTTAAATTTTTTGATTCCCACTTACCTTTTTGGGAAAATGCCCATATCCCTTTCATTTTAAATTCAAAAAATATCTCCCCAAAAAAGAAAAATTTGTATTTCCCACTAGGCTAAAAAAAAAATCGAATTTAATAGTTTTGTGAAGTCTAATTTACGGCGTGAACCATTTTCTGTAACTTCACGGAACTAGAGTTCACACCCAAAAGGTTCACGTCCTTGTGAACCGCGTACAAAATAAAAATAAAAAAATCAAATTTAATATTCTGTGAAGTCCAGTTCACAGGCGTGAACCATTTTCTGCAGCAGCTGCACGACGGAACTAGAGTTCACACCCAAAATGTTCACGTCCTCGGGAACACCCCTGTTTGGAGGCCCGTATCTCCTAAAGGCACAGGCGATTCCACCATACCGAGGCTGGTCAAGACCTCGACAGGCTTTGCCGAGCGACGTCCCTCGACGACTCCCCCGCCAGTTGTTACAACAATGAACCTTCTCTTAGAAAAACACATGCCAAATGCTTCCTCCAGCATTGTGGCGTAAAACACTTCTTTAAATGAAAAACAGAGATTCTAAGTAAAATTCCCAGTTTGCGATTGGTTCCACAAAACACCATTTTCCTTAATTCCTAGTTTCATAATGAGAATCCTCGATCTCTCATCAGGGTAATCTACCCATCATTTGACTGATTGTCCAACTAGATTCTTGGTGATTTCGGTCAAAGGAAAACTAGTTTAATTCAACGGTAGTCTATTCTTTGTATTTTGAAACTGGAATTGGTCACACGAAGTTTTTGCTTGATTCATATCAAGAGATGGACAAGTAGGTTTACTATCCGTCCCTCTCGTAGTCTAACCAAAATCATTCAGTTTAATTCTAACAAGGTTTTCTCAAATAAAGAACTACTGAACTTCTAATCGTAAGGAAATTTCAATTTTGTGAATTTCATTCTTTCTTTTCCATAGTAGATTAAGAAATGGTTTTATTACAGAATATTGGGCTTTAATGAAAATACTCTTCTTCCATTTAATCTATTTTTTGGTAAATACCAATTTGGTGATTTAACCACATAAAATATTTAAAGATATTCTTTCTACCATTTAATTTCTCAACCTTAATTCCCTTGGTAGAATTATGGTGAAAATTCCTCTTTTGTCATTAAAAAATAATTCAAATCTTTCTCTACTTAAATATCATAAAAATTATTCTTTTAATTAAATATAATTATCCATTTTTTAAAATAAGCTTAAAATTCCTCTTTCCCTCATTTAATGATTAGGTTCCAATTGTCGTGGGAATTCCTCTTTTATCATAAAATGAATTTATCTAAAATTTCTCTTGAAATTAAATTAAAATATGCATTATTCCAAATATACCAAGAATTCCTCTTTTTTCATTTAAATGATTGAATTCCAAATATGATGGGAATTCCTCTTTCATCATTTCAATTTATTCATGCATAAAATAATTTTAACTAAAATTTCTCTTAAAAATTAAATTATTCTTTCTACTATTTAATTTCTCAACCTTAATTTCCTAGGTGGAATTATGGTGAAAATTCCTCTTTTGTCATTAAAAATTAATTCAAAACTTTCTCTATTTAAATATCATAAAAATTCTTCTTTTAATTAAATATAATTATCCATTTTTTTTTAAATAAGCTTAAAATTCCTCTTTTCCTAATTCAATGATTAGCTTCCAATTCTTGTGGGAATTCCTCTTTTATCATAAAATAAATTTATCTAAAATTTCTCTCCAAATTAAATAAAAATATGTATTATTCTAAATATACCAAGAATTTCTCTTTTTCCATTTAAATGATTGAATTCCAAATATGATGGGAATTTCTCTTTCATCATTTAAATTTATTCAAGCATAAAATAATTTTAGCTAAATTTTCTCTTAAAAATTAAATACAAATATCCATTAATTTAAATATGACAAGAATTTTACTTTTTCCATTTAAATGATTGAATTCCAAATATGATGGGAATTCCTCTTTCATCATTTAAATTTATTCATGCATAAAAATAATTTATCTAAAATTTCTCTTTAATTTTAAATAAAAATATTCATTATTTTAATTTACCTTTTTTTTTCTTTCTCCATTGAAAATACATGGATCTCCATTATCATGGAGTTCCTCTTTTATCATAAAAATGAAATTACTAAAAAATTCTTTTTTTCCTAATTAACTATTTATGCATAAACATTAAAAACTAATTTTCCATGGATATGATGAGAATTATGCTTTTAGCATAGGATGACTAATCCTAGAATATGATAGGAAGTCCTCTTTTCACATTATGCATAGAAATGATTTATGCATTAATTTCCCAAAAATTTTACCATAGCTCCGCTGCTATTACTGATAATTTTTAATTATTTTACAAAGAATAAGACTTAGTAATACGAATATGATAGAATAACTATCATTTGGACCTAAATCTAATTTATGAAACTAATTCCTAAGTTTGTCATAATTTATGTAACATTTAAGCATAAAAGCCATTTTCTTAGCCTCTAGCTTAACTAGCATAGAGTTTGATTTTAGAATTCAGAATTTCTCCATGAGAAGCATCATTTGAATAGAGAATTGGTCATAGGAATGACCATTCTTTGGGGGAGAGTGAGATATACTTAAAAAACATCCTAAATTAAGCATAAAGATAATCTTTTTGTGATTAATCATTAGAATTCATTAGAGAGCTTCATTTGCATTGAAAAACCATTCATTTGAATACTTCTCAAGCTTGAGAGGGGTTGAGAAGTGAAAAATTTTAGAATATTAGAGAAAAAACCATAAAATCACATTTTACCTCTTGATTTGCTTGCTTCTCTTTTCTTTAGAAGAAGCCCCCAACCAACCAATTGGCTAGTATGTTGAGAGGAAAGCTCCAAGGAAGGTTGAAGAGAGAGAGAAGCTCCAATCTCTCCAAATTGTAGAGGATTTTTAGGGGATGATAGAAAATATGCTTATTCTAATGTAATACTGCCATGGTCTAGTTGACAGATGAGAATACAAAAGAATGAGGGTCTATTTATAGGTGAGGGAGGCCACTTACTGAGTCCAACTAAGTTCTAGAATTTTCCAGCTTCAGTTTGGCTGAATTTGGACAAGATTTGGACCAGTATAGCTCCCATTTTGATCTAGTTCAGGAGAGAGGAGAGATAAAAATATCTTAATATTTTTGAATTGAAAACTCATTCACATGTGTGAAATAGGCGCCTCCTTAAATTCTCCCCCTCTCCTTACCAAGGCATCAAAAATGTATCATTATACCAAAATATCTCATTTTTTTAGTAATATCTCATAGTTTTTAACTAAGAAACCTTGTACTCAGTCAACTCTTCATCTTATGCAAGCATTTACTCATTTTTGGGTATTTTTTTATTTATTTAATTTATCTCATCCCAACACTTGGATTAATCTTATTGGCCCATAAGAACCTTAACTGGACCATAATCCAAAATCTTAAAAAAATCTTGACCCTTAGGCTAAGGTCTTTTAAATCATTTTTAATTGATTCCTAATGCACCTTGGAATTTTTGTTTCAGGGAAACATATTTTTGATATTAGGAGAATTTGTTTATCCAAAAATATCTCAATATTGAATTATCACTCTCTAGAATTTTTCTTCTCTCTAGACAATAACAAGGAAAAATAATATTTTCTTGTATTCAGAAACATGGAATGATTACAGGGAATTGAAGTAAAGCTTATTCATTATTCAGGCTGAGGAGAAATCTTACATCCTCTCCCACTTGAAAAACGTGAGATGTCCTCATCTCGCAAAGTGGGGGTAATCTTTCGCCAACTCTTCTTCTTTCTCCCAGGTGGCCTCTTCAAGAGGGAAGAACTTCCACTTTACTAAAAATTCACTGAGGACTCTTCTCCTGAGAATCTTCTCCCGAACATCAAGGATTTCTTTAGGTTGGAGTACCATCTGGCCTTGAGTCGGAGAAATCAATTGTTCATCATTAAGCACGTGACTCGGGCTGTGGGTACATACTTCTTAAGCAAACCGACATCATGGAATACATTATGTACCTTGAGATGGGGAGGCAGAAGAAGTTTGTAGGCTAGATCGTCCACTTTCTTTATAACAGCATATGGTCCACAGTATCTGGGAGAGAGCTTCTTGTACTTTTCTAAGGATAAGGAACTTCTCTTTGGTCGTACTCAAATGAAGACCATATCTGATTCTTCAAACTCTCTCAGAGATCTCTTTTTATCTGCATACTATTTTTGCCTATCTTGGGCTACCTTTATATCTTTACGGATTGATTGCATTTGCTGGTCCATGTCATCAAGCATTTGTCTGGACATTTCGACTCTGATCAATAGGTCAAACCAAGTCAATGGTGTAAGGCAATCTTGCCCATACAAAGCTTTGAAAGGACTCATCCCAATGCTTCGATGATAAGAAGCATTGTGAGCAAATTCGACCAGATGCAAATGGCTGAATCACTTCTTGGGTTCCCTGCCGCCGCATCATGACTGAAGGATATCTTCTATTACTATCCAATTCACTCTTTCAGTCTTACCATTTGTTTCGGGGTGATAGGCTGTGTTGAGATCCAAGAAAGTTCTTACTGCTTCGAAGAATGCAGTCCAGAATTTCGATGTGAATTTGGGATCTCTGTCACTTATCCTCTTGGGGGGGTAAGCCATGCAATCTGAAGATCTCTTTAAGGAAAACTCTAGCAACATCCTCCGCCGCAGTGTATGTTTCTTTCACTGAAATCAGATGGGCAACTTTGGTTAGCCTGTCAACTACCACAATAATGGAGTTGTAACATGATTGCACTAAAGGTAATCCAGTGACAAAGTCCATATTGATACATTCCCACTTCATCTCAGGAATGTCTAGAGGCTGTAGTTTCCCTGGCATCTTGACTCTCTCTGCCTTGACTCTCTGACACATTAAGCATTTTTGCACATGATCAAGTACTTTCTTTTTGAGTCCTAGCCCACAGAAGAAGCTTTTCTTCACAGACATATAGGTTTTTATAAACCGTAGATGTCCAGCTATCAGGCTATCATGGGCCTCTCTCAGAATTCTTTACTTTATTCCCTCATCATTGAGAATACATAGCCGATTATTATAATACATGCATCCTTCATCCAATTTGTAACCAAGAACTCGACTCATTTCTTGAGGAGTCTTGCTTTCCTACATCAGAAGGGTAGCAATAGGGGCAAAGAATTTGTCCTGCATGATTTTCTCCTTTGCTTCACTGATCAATGGATTTGACACAACTGTAATTGCAAGCAAGGAGGCTTTTCTGCTGAGCGCATCTGCCACCACATTTTCTTTCCCCGGTCGATACTTAATTTCAAAATCGAATTCCTGCAGGGTCTGCATCCATCTCCTTTGACGCATCCATCTCCTTTGACGCATGTTGAGATCCCTTTGGGTGAAGATCCACTTCTGACTTTGATGATTTGTCATCAAGGTGAACTTTTTCCCGAAATATAATGTCTCCACAACTTCAGAGCAACATAAACTACTGAGAGTAACTCCAAGTCATGAACGGCATAATTTCTCTCATGTGTTTTGAGTTTTCTGGATTCATAGGCCACTGCATGACCTTCTTGCATAAAAGCATCGCCTAAGGCAACAAACCCAGTGGCATCAGTAACTACCTCAAAGGGTTTGGTAAAATCTAGCAATTTAAGGACAGGGTTGGTTACTAAGGCTGTATTCAGTTTATCAAAGGCACTCTAGCACATTGCAGTACACTGAAAAAGTGTCCTCTTCTTGAGAAGGTTAGTTAAAGGGGATGCTATCTGAGTATACCTGGGTATAAAGATCCTATACCATCCAGTTAATCCTAGGAATCCTCTGACTTCCTTTATCGTCTTCGGTTCCGGCCATTCTACGACTGCTTGGATCTTTGCGGGGTTAGGAGAAATCCTATCTTTTAACACTATGAATCCCAAGTATTCCACCTGGTCAACAGAGAAAGAACACTTGCCCTTTTTTACAAAGAGTTGGTGTTTCCTTGGGATTTCCAGGGCCTTGTGCACATGATCTTCATGATCTGCAACATTCTTTGAGTATACCAACATATCATCAAAGAAGACAAGAACAAAATCATCCAAGTATTCTCTGAGAATATCCTGCATAAGACAATTAAATGTCACCAGGGCATTAGTCAATCCAAACAGCATGACTGTGAACTCATAATGCCCATAGCGAGTATTGAATGCTGTCTCATCGGGATGTCCTGTTCCTTGATTTTGATATGGTAGTACCCGGATTTGAGATCTATCTTTGTGAACATTTGGATCCCACGTAACCGATCCAGAAGTTCATCAATCCTAGGAATAGGATACTTATTCTTAATTCTTAATTGATTCAATCCTCTGTAGTCAATACAGAGTCTTAACGTTCCATCTTTCTTTTGAAAGAGAATGGGCACACCCCAAGGTGAGACACTGGGTCTGACGAATCCCTGCCCTAACAGTTGTCTTAACTACTCCTTAAGTTCTATGGCTTCAGGGACTGGCATTTTGTATGCATGCTAGGCCATTGGCTGAGCTCTGGGGATTAACTCGATCTCATGATCTACTTCGTGAGACGGAGGCATCTAAGTCAACTCTTCAGGGAACACATCTGCATACTCACGTAACCACTCTGGTTCTTTAGCCTTGCATTTTATGTCTACTGGATTCATCTTAACAACATAAATAGCTTGCCTCTTTCTAAGCCCTTTTAATAATTTGGAAGCCTTGACTAATTGTAGCACTAGGGATCTGGAAATTCCAGTTCCTTGAACTTTATTCCCGTAGGACTCTGAACTCGCACTCTATTATGTTCCCATCTAGGCTAAACTGAATAAGGTCTGTCTCAAGGTGTGTGAAAAGAATCTTTCCACTGGCCAATTCCACTTGCATAGGTTTCCCTGATTTTTGATTTAGGACTAATTTACGCAGACATCCTGGGGAAATAAAAGAATGAGTACTACTTGAATCAATCAAAAGCTTGAATTGCTTACCCTGGTACTCTACTGGAGTCTGGAGGATTGAAAATTGACGGTTATTCCCCTGATGCTCTATTGCTGCATAGATTTGTCCTTTTTCTTCCTCCACTTGCTCAGCTATAGTAACAGCTATGGCTGCTACAGTCTGAGGTGGAACTCTCTCTCTTTGGTTACCCCATTTCTGGGAGGGAGTTCGGAGACTACTTTGCATGGAGGCTGCAGGCTGAGCTGGCACTCTTCTGGGGTTACCCTGATTTTGGCGTGGGGGACCCTAATTGGACTGATATGAAGGAGTCTATCTCTGAATTCTGGGACCCTGGCTTCCTTGGCCCACAGAAGGAGATGGAAAATCCTTGAGCTGGTGCCCAAACCCCTAACATCCGAAGCGCCTGTTCTCACTTTGAAGCTCTTCCCTTTGCATTTTTGAAAGAGCCAGAGTTCCTGAGAAAGACCTTCGAGGGAAAGGTCTTCCTTCATTCCTAAAACTTCCCGTCTCTAGATTCTGGTTGGGACCTTGGTGTCTCTTTGGAGGTGGAAGGTTGGAAGAACTTCCTGGTGTCTGAAATCTTTTAAAGGATGAGGGAGCTGGTTTTGGCGAGAATTTCACAATGAAGGCTTTGGCGAAATCCTTCACCATTCTGACAGCTTCTGCCATGGACACTGGCTTGGCATTCTTGACCAGTGTGTCTAAGGGTTCGTTCATTCCCCAAATGAACCTGGCCATAAGTTGCTCTTTGTCTAGAGGTGGTGAATACTTGAGTAGAAGAGCAAATGCCTGGTGATATTTTTCGATGGTTTTGCCACCCTGGTTTAGCTCTAAGAATTCATTCATTTTGGTTTCTAAGAACCCGGGGGGACAAAACCTCTTCCTTAAATAGGCTTTAAGATCGTTCCAAGACTGGGTATTCCTATCCAGATGGCTGGTGTCACAATGGTTCCTCCATGCCAGCTTGGCTGTTTCCACAATTTTCAGCCTGGCAAGAGCCATTTTGCTCCGCTCATTGTAGCCTGTGACATCAAATTACTCTTCCATAGCTTCCACCCATTTCTCCACAGCCTCGCCCAGGTCCTCCCCTTCTCCTTTGAAGGGTCTTGGCTAAGTTCTGTGAAGAGTCGGGGTCAAGCTCTTCTTCATCAGCAGAGAGAGAGGGTCTGGCTGACGACCACGTTTTCCTCGCCTCATGATTCTGCCAAAAATGATATATTATTAAATTTTTATTTTGATATCATCCACGAGATCCTAAGATTTAAGAGGTTTGAAAAATAATTTCTTAAACAAGTTAAATGATCTTATTGGAGATCTATGACATATGTTCGATAACAGATTTTACTTCATCAATTCGTCAATAAACAATCACTTATACAATAGAAAGGTTATTGGAGATCTATGACATATGTTCGATAACAGATTTTACTTCATCAATTCGTCAATAAACAATCACTTATACAATAGGGAATTTTTCCACAAAACATTTCTTTATTTATAGAAAGGTTGCAATATGTACATAGAGCAGCTCGGCTCCAGAAGTCAAAATCTCCGCATAAGACAACGGTACTGGGCTATAGACATGCCCTAATACAAATGTTCCCTTACTGCGAAGGGAGCTACTATCCTCTCCTCACAGGAATAAAGCGACTAAGGAGTCTGTAGATTTGGCAAGAAAGTCTGAAATTTCGAGGCGTTGAGTGATAAAATAACACCATGTATCACTTTCAGCCTCATCAAAATCATGGTTAATGAGAGATTCTGCCTCAACATCGCACGACGCTGGTCGCAAGAGGCATGGACATATTGCCCTACAAACCACTTATGCTGCCGTCTTTCTGCTGGGTCAGGGAAATATAGATCGTCGAAATGGCCTGCGAGTTTGGCTCGGCTCGTTCGAGTTATAGCGGAAGAGATGAGATGATCGAAGGCGAACGCAGTCATGTCTTGTGAGTGACTAGGTGAGGTCGGGAACACCAGATAAGTGTGGAACTTCCATCTATGAAACCAAATTCTTTGATTAAAATTCTTCGTTTATGAAGCTTACAGAATGAAAATACAATATGTAAAAGCTCTTTCTGAGTTTTTATTATCAATTTCTGATAAGAATTCATTTCTCCTTATTAGCTTTTAACAAAGCTCTGATACCAGCTGTGAGACCTCACTCCGCGGTGCCCCCTCCGAGAGAACTGGCCACAGAAGCAGCATCAGCCCCTCGCACGGGGCAGGGATCCACACTCAGGGCCTCGCCACCACAGATGTCCGGACAAGAGACTAGTCCGGCGGTTCCTCCGAAATCGAGCCGGAAAAAACTTCCCTCGCCCGGAAGGCACGGGCGATTCCACCATGGGAAAATCTTCTAAGGGGGGAATTAATCTAACAAGTCAAGTCTTAACTAGTTAAACTGATCCGACCGAACCTGAAGTCACATGGTCAGATCAAAGAAGAGACTTGCACTTGGTCCATAATATCACTGCTTTTTCCCTCCTTTAACGAGGCACAGCTGCTTCTGCTGATTCCCTCCCACAGAACAAGGGTCTTTTAGGACTTAATCTAACTAACGTAACTAATCGTAACTTAACGAGGCACAGCTGCTTCTGCTGATTCCCTCCCACAGAACAAGGGTCTTTTAGGACTTAATCTAACTAACGTAACTAATCGTATCTTACTTGTTTCGCAAGAATTCCCCGATCCAATCGGCCCATGGAATGCCAACCACCCAACCACTGTAGTATTGGTGGGATTCTTTTAAAAAGATTTGGTTATGTTTTGCCCGGGTACCGAGGAAAAGAGTTCCCTGGCCCCCTAGCCGAGGTTTCATGCAAAAATTAAGGTAGGCATTCCACATACACATCCAATATGAAATTGCCATTTATAACAGATTCGACTATCTTTAAAACAATCCTTCAATGAATATCATAATATTACTGATCATCATCCTCCAAAATTTTGAGTCCATTGTATTACAAAATATGTCATCTGGACTCTCCGTTGAAGACCAGCTGGCCAACTAATGAGATCCAATATCAAAATTTGATTCACAAAAGTCATTCTTTTTAGTCCATTTGAATCTTCCTCGATGCACACATGGGTGTCCTAGCAACCATGAGCCCATGCATCACCTGGTCAGAACCCTCTAGGATCCTACTTAGGTATCCTAGCACGTCACTCAGGGGACCGCTTAGTCGGTCCTCACCCATCATATCGAAAGCGCACCATTTTAATCGTACCGAGGATGGTCAAGACCTCGGCAAGCTTTCCTGTGAGTGACGTCCCTCGACGACTCCCCGCCAGCTATTACAACGTACCTCCTCTTAGTAAAACACATGTCAAATGCTTCCTCTAGCATTCTGGCGCAAAATAGTCCTTTAAATGAAAAACAGAGGTTCTATGCAAGTAAAATTCCCAGTTTGAGATTGGTTCCACAAAACCCCTTTTTCCTTAATTCCCAGTTTCATAATGAGAATCCTTGATCTCTCATCAGGGTAATCTACCCATCATTTGACTGATTGTCCAACTAGATTCTTGGTGAGATTTCGATCAAAGGAAAACTAGTTTAATTCAACGGTAGTTTATTCTTTGTATTTTGGAACTGGAATTGGTCACACGAAGTTTTTGCTTGATTCATATCAAGAGATGGACAAGTAGGTTTACTATCCGTCCCTCGTAGTCTAACCAAAATCATTCAGTTTAATTCTAACAAGGATTTTCTCAAATAAACAACTACTGAACTTCTAATCGTAAGGAAATTTCAACTTTGTGAATTTCATTCTTTCTTTTCCATAGTAGATTAAGAAATGGTTTTATTAGAGAATATTGGGTTTTAATGAAAATACTCTTCTTCCATTTAATCTATTTTTGGGTAAATACCAATTTGGTGATTTAACCACATAAAATATTTAAAGATATTCTTTCTACCACTTAATTTCTCAACCTTAATTCCCTAGGTGGAATTATGGTGAAAATTCCTCTTTTGTCATTAAAAATTAATTCAAATCTTTCTCTACTTAAATATCATAAAAATTCTTCTTTTAATTGAATATAATTATCCATTTTTTTAAATAATCTTAAAATTCCTCTTTCCCTCATTTATTGATTAGGTTCCAATTGTCGTGGGAATTCCTCTTTTATCATAAAATGAATTTATCTAAAATTCCTTTTAAAATTAAATAAAAACATGCATTATTCCAAATATACCAAGAATTCCTCTTTTTCCATTTAAATGATTGAATTCCAAAAATGATGGGAATTCCTCTTTCATCATTTAAATTTTTTCATGTATAAAATAATTTTAACTAAAATTTCTCTTAAAAATTAAATAAAAATATCCATTAATCTAAATATGACAAGAATTCCACTATTTCTATTTAAATGATTGAATTCCAAATATGATGAAAATTCCTCTTTCATCATTTAAATTTATTCATGCATAAAAATAATTTATCTAAAATTTCTCTTTAATTTTAAATAAAATATTCATTATTTTAATATACCTATTTTTCTCTTTCTCCATTGAAAATACATGGATCTCCATTATCGTGGGAATTTCTCTTTTATCATAAAAATAAAATTACTAAAAAATTCTCTTTTTCTCTGATTAACTATTTATGCATAAACATTAAAAATTATTTTTCCATGGATATGATGAGAATTATTCTTTTAGCATAGGATGACTAATCCTAGAATATGGTAGAAAGTCCTCTTTTCACATTATGCATAGAAATGATTTATGCATTAATTTCCCAAAAATTTTACCATAGCTCCGCTGCTATTACTGATAATTTTTAATTATTCTAAAAAGAATAAGACTTAGTAATATGAATATGATAGAATAACTATCATTTGGACCTAAATCCAATTTGTGGAATTAATCCCTAAGTTTTTTATAATTTATGTAACATTAAAGCATAAAAGCTATTTTCTTAGCCTCTAGCTTAACTAGCATAGAGTTTTATTTTAGAATTAAGAATTGCTCCATGAGAACCATCATTTGAATAGAGAATTGGTCATAGGAATGACCATTCTTTGGGAGAGAGTGAGATATACTTAAAAAACATCCTAAATTAAGCATAAAGATAATCTTTTTGTGATTAATCATTAGAATTCATTAGAGAGCTTCATTTTCATTGAAAAACCATTCATTTGAATACTTCTCAAGCTTGATAGGGGTTGAGAAGTGAAAACATTTAGAATATTAGAGAAAAAACCATAAAATCACATCTTACCTCTTGATTTGCTTGCTTCTCTATTCTTAGAAGAAGCTCCCAACCAATCAATTGGTTAGTATGTTGAGAGGAAAGCTCCAAGAAGGTTGAAGAGAGAGAGAAGCTCCAATCTCTCCAAATTGTAGAGGATTTTTAGGGGATAATAGAAAATATGCTTATTCTAATGTAATACTGGCATGGTTTAGTTCACAAATGAGAATATAAAATAATGAGGGGCTATTTATAGGTGAGGGAGGCCACTAACTGAGTCCAACTAAGTTCTAAAATTTTCCAGCTTCAGATTGGCTGAATTTGGACAAGATTTGGACCAGTTTAGCTCCCATTTTGATCTAGTTTGATTCAGGAGAGAGGAGAGATAAAAATATCTTAATATTTTTGAATTAAAAACTCATTCACATGTGTGAAATAGGTGTCTCTTTAAATTCTGCCCCTCTCCTTACCAAGGTGTCAAAAATATATCATTATACCAAAATATCTCATTTTTTAGTAATATCTCATAGTTTTTAACTAAGAAACCTTGTACTCAGTCAACTCTTCATTTTGTGTGAGAATTTACTCATTTTTTGGTATTTTCTTTTATTCATTTGATTTATCTCATCCCAACATGGATTAATCTTATTGGCCCATAGGAACCTTAATTGGACCATAATCCAAAAATTTCAAAAAATCTTGACCCTTAAGCTAAGGTCATTTTTTATTGATTCCTAATGCACCTTGGAAAATTTATTTTGAATTTTTATTTCAGGGAAACATATTTTTGATATTAGGAGAATTTGTTTATCCAAAAATATGTCAATATTGAATTACCATTCTCTAGAATTTTTCTTCTCTCTAGACAAAAACAAGGAAAAATAATATTTTCTTGTATTCAGAAACATGGAATGATTACAGGGGATTGAAGTAAAACTTATTCATTATTCAGGCTGAGGAGGAATCTTACACGACCAATAGCCTCAAAATTTGACCCAAAAATCGAGGCAAAAAACAATCCAAAAAACCACGAAAAATTGTTAAAAAAAAAAGGGCGAAAACGACAACGAGCCATATTCGAGCTACTTTTTGAAGGTCTAAACGAGAAACAAAGTTGTAGTACTCCACAAATACTACAACTCCCTCATGCAGAGTTTTTTAAAATTCCTTTTGGAACACCCTCAAAAACGTGCTACGAAAGAGGGAAAAAATTCTTGAATTTTTTTTTGTCTTGATACAGTGATGGAAAATAGGTTTTAGGACCTCCTCTCCCATCTGGGAAGTTACCTGCATACACTTTTTCCAGAAAATTATCTTCATGTACGTATAGCACCTAAGCTATTTAGGGTGAACGAACATCTGTTTTGATCCAACGAAGAGTACGCCAAGCCTCTTGAGGTTGTAACAGGCTATGGGAGAATATAAAAAGCAAAAAAAAAAAACTGTGTTTGCTCAGCATTTAGGCGCTCCGACATGGCCATGATAGAGGGAGTGCTAAGGATCACACAAGGAACTAAACCCAATGGCTGACATCTTCGAGCCATTGAGATCTATGCCGTAAATTCACCTCCCCATACCATTGGCCATGCCTAATACAAGTGTGTCATCGAGTTTTACACCCCCTATCACTTCGATCCCATTGGGCTTTGGTCCCTTATCTAACATTCCCATAAATCCTATAAGTACCAACCCTTTCCTGGATGCCCACACCTTGGACATACTGACTAGTCTAGGAAGGGGGTACCCCAAGGACTTAGTCAGGCTCTCCCAACAAGAGCACTCACATATGGCCTTAGTAACTCATACAGAAATATGGTCGTACAAATTTTCAAAATTATGGGCAAATATGACGGAACAACAGACCCTCTTCAATTCATTAAAATGTTTGAATAGAGATGTGAAGCCTTGGAAATCCCAACTGTCCCACCAAGGTACATGCGTTGAACCTATGCTTAGAGGGAAAAGCTAGTCGATGGGTCATCACATTGATGCCTGCGAGGATTAAGACCAACTTCAAAACCTTGAAATTAGCCTTTATACATGGCTTTTCTAAACAAGGTGATCGGTGGAGTGCAGCAACAAAACTCTATTCAATTGAGCGTCAACCAAATGAATCCATTAGAGATTTAATCCTTCGAATAAAACTCTTGGACTCACATTGTGAGTCATGGGAAAAATTAAACGATGTTCAATTGAAGAGATGTTTCAAGATGGCTTGAAGAATAACAACTTACACAACTTGATTATTGTATCCAATCCGGAAACATTGGATCAATGTTGTAAAGAAGCAATACGTTTAGATGACAACATGCTGGAAGATGATCATGCTACGAGGTGTTCCTCATCTAAACCAAATGAAGCAATGGCAAAAGAAAGATTGATCTCGGAATTGACATTCCCCAAACTCTATAGAGCCTTGCTTAAAACCTTCCAACAATCAACATATCTAAGAGAGAATGAAAACCTTCAAAACCAGACATCTTTAATGGCTCTACAAGTGAGGAACGAAATGCCTTGTGTTGAGTGCAATCACTACAACCATCCCAATCCCCGTTGTGCATACAAGGTAACTGTTCTTCTATATTACATATATTGTAATATCTTTGACCATGATACTAAAAAGTGTTCCGCTTCATCCACAATTGACTCAAAACCTCCATCTCTCGTGCACCAAACTGAAACCCTCCAAAAGGTAGAAATTGCTCAGGAAGCAGTTAATCAAACACTTCAGTGTTTCTATTGTCGTGGACCTCACAAGGTGGAAGAGTGCACAGTTTGGAATACTTCTATGCCCATAGTCATTAACCCCTTGCAACCCATGTGTGAATGATGTGGCATTGAACACATGTTCCAAGATTTCCCAAGATAAGTTGCGTCAATGCAACTCGTCTCACAAAATACAACTCTTAACATCTTAAGTGTACAAAACAGGCAATTATCCACAGTGCCCTTGAATGTGCTTACACGTTTACAAGCCAAGGCATGAGAAACAATAAAAAAGAATGCAAAAGACAATACCTCAACATGGGTAGAAAAACATGCTTTAAAGCAGAATCCAAAAGGAAAAGAAAAACCTCCTAAGCCCAAGAAAAACAAGGGACACCAAACTATCAAAACCAAGGTTGAATTAAAGGATAGGGAAAAGGGGCTTGTGGAGGACATAAACCCAAAAGGGGACATAAACACAAAACACAAAAGTGCTAAAAGCTATACAGGATGCAAAAGCATCCACATCAAAAGCCACCACACAAACCACAACACCCATATGTGTGACACAGGATACAAAAGCCCAAAAGAAAAATCAATCTCGTCGCATGGGTAAAAATAATGAAAAACTAACAAACCAAAGAAAGTCAAAAAATGAAACAAGTTCTAGTACATCACTAAGTGAGGATGAAACAAGTTCTTACTCTTCACTCAGTGCACCACATAGACCAATCAAGAAACTAGAACCCACCCAACCACCCCAAATAGATAATAATGATCACATGACATGCGGAACACAAAATGCAAGCTCAAGAGAGCATTCTTAGCTTGGTTGAATGTCTTACAGTGTCACCGGTTGTGATTGAGCCTCATAATGCCAATCCTAAAAAAGCAACAAAAAAAAAGCCCAGAGGAGTACCGCTTCCCCTTTCAAGAGGAAGAAATACTCTCTATAGAAGAGTCATTTGAGATAGATTGCACAAACTATACGCGTGTGAAAGCATGTGAGGAATTCGATAATTCCCTTACAAGATTAAAAGAGTCTCTCAAAACCTCATTTGGAGAAATGCTCTTCTCTCATGGTTGGTGAAGCCAGCATAACATCCGCACTTGCACCATTAAGGGCTCAACTGAAGTTATACCAAGACATAAAGAACTCCATAGAACAGGACTATGAGGATTCACACATTTCCAAACATACCTCATTAAGAATTGTCAGAGGGCCAAGTGTGCCAGTATACACATTGGGTACTCTTGAAAAAGCTGAGAGCCAAACAGAGGATGAAAGTGAATGGGAGTATGAAACAGAAATAGGATCTGAAGCCGAAACAAAAACTAAAACATCCATGGCTCCTTTGGAAGATTCTATCATGGTATGGTTGGATTTCCCTACTACAGACAATGATGTTAAGCGCAAACACACACTGATTAGCCCTTGAGCTAGTCATAACATCATGACAATAGACACTTGGGTGTCATTGGGACAACCTAAACTCATCCCGGCAGACAATAGTCTTGCAAGAGGAGCCAATGGACAAAACATTAAAGTTCTAGGTTACTTTAACTACACTACTCAAACAATCGATAACGATATGGAATTCACATTCCATGTTACCCTAGATTCCCTAGAGTATGATGTTGTCCTTGGTGAAACTTGGATAGGTGAATCGTTGTATTCAATAGATGAATCCATGCAAAGAGTCACCTTGAACACCAGGCAATGTACAATTGCTATTACGAGAGGAAGAGACCTTGGAGGAGCTGGAACTTCTAACATATCTTACTGAAAAGATCCCTAGGAGTATGGTTGGATTCAAAGTCACCGTAGCTCAAGCACAGCTTTATCCAGTATGAGAACACAATCTCATGACCCTCGAGCTATGGGATTTGTTAGGTCAACCAACACTCATAGCCCATCCAAAAAGAATAAACTTTACACAAGACTTGAACATGCCATGTTTGGGGTACTTTGAACATACAATGTATATTGAAACTAACCCCCTTACTTGTAAGTTTTTGGTGGTTGAGTATGTGTTAGAAGAAGATTTGATCTTAGGGCATAAATGGACTATTGCTGCCCAAGCACCACTGTGCTTTTCTAGCGATAGAGCCATCATGTTAGTCAAAGACAAAAAGTTTATAATACCATACTGCAAGGAAGAGGATCCAACTTTAATGGATATCTATGATGCTCAATGCAAAAGGAAACAAGCCTCTTCCATAAAAGCCCCTCTACATTACCATCTATCTCAACAACTGACTCCATTAGAGTATCTACTCCTTCAACCTACTCCTTCAACCTCCATTAGAGTATCTACTCCTTCAACCTACAATCCAACTTTAATGGATATCTATGATGCTCAATGCAAAAGGAAACAAGCGTCTTCCATAAAATCCCCTCTACATTACCATCTGTGTCAACAACTCACTCCATTAGAGTATTTACTCCTTCAACCCCTCACCTACGATGTTTGATGCCAAAACTTTGTAATCAACAGCTATTCCTAAGAAGAAGTTCCCACAGCCCCCAACCATCAATCTCTAACAAGGAACTCAAAGGGAAGGCCCCGGAGCCTATGCATCTTCATCGACAAACCTCACCAAAGGAGACAACCACATGCTCAAAGGCCTCATCATCGACAGCCACTCCATAAAGGATTGTAGCCTCATCATCATCAACAATGCCCATGAGTCTCAAACCTGCAGCCTCAGCACCAACCAAAGTCAAGGAGGGCCCCAAACCTTCCACATCAACCCAAAAGAAAACTCCACCAAGGCAACCACAGTCACGGTATCTTAATAGTATCAAGATGTGGGTGGAGAAGCAGCTACTTGTAGCTCAAGGCTACTATAAAGGTGCAAATCAAATTTGGGTGCCTTGACAGTCAAAGCCTCTTCCTCCTCAACACAGCACTTGGAGACCAAGCGAGAAGAAAAGTACTCCACAACACTGTCCACAAGAGCCTATGCGAGTTCCTCAAAGAACTCCACCAAATCAACAAGTGTGGCACCAAAAACACTACTGTAGGCACATGGGCACTACCAAATATCAAAACTTGGGTACCCAAGTGCATCACAAAGTCCCCTAAGCATGCACAAAGAAGGAAGCCTCAGCGCACCAAGCACATCGGCCACCAGTCTATAATGTTCATCAAAGATGGGTGCCTGTGCATGTGCTTCAACAACAAGGATACTATAATGGTAATTCCATCATATGGTTGCTGAAATTGAACAATGTGAAGAAAACCTCACCACCGACTTCAACCCCAATGGCTTCACCGAAAGTTCAGCAAGAATGGAGGCCCAAGCAACAACAAGAAAATCACTCAACCACTCTCGTACATTCAACACCAACATAAGAGCTTGTGTGTTCAAGAAAACAATTAGTAGTCTTACCTACTGCCTCGACAACATTTGAGAAACAAATTCAAGACTCAATACCCACGTCTGTAAAAATGGAGACTTATGAGTGCTTCAAGGACAAAATAACAATGCTCGTGTCTCCCCTCTAGATGTGAAAAATAAGTGCACAAGAAGCTGTTGCTCACAAGTCATGACCTAGCTAACCCATAAAATCAATTAAAATCAAAAAACTATCAGGGTCAAAACATGCAACTTCACGAGGTCAAAACCTGCAATCTCACAAAATTTCATCACGGCCTAAACTCACGGAATTCCATCTCACGGAACTACATCTCACGGAAGTGCACTTTCACGGAATTCCATCTCACGGAATTACATTTCACAGAATTCCAGTTCACGGCCTGCACTTTCATGGAAACACCATTTCATGGGATTAACTTTCACGGGTTTAGGCATCTCACGGAATAACCCTTTTCACGGTCAAAAAACCTACAATCTCATGGGATTAGGCCATCTCATGGAATATCCCTTCACGGCCAAAAAAAAAATTGCAATCTCACGAGTTCAGGTTTCTCACAAAAGATAGTCTCACGGCTTAAGAACCTGCACTCTCACAATTTAAGCCTCATCACGAATTAAGCCATGTCACGCATTAACACTTTCCCAACGATCTTCAATAGCCATTATATATTTGTTAAGCTTATTGCTTACTATTTCCTTTGGCTAAATTAATGTAGTAGCTGCTCCATGAGAAGTACATATCCATACTCATGCACTGGAGAACATTTGCACCAAAGCCTCACCATTTACAACTTCCAGGTACACCCCTGGATGGGGGAGCCATGGTGGGCAAAAGCCTGGTCGATGGTACAACCCATCGCTTGGAATTTTCCTTCAAAATATAAACGACGCTACCATCTTCACAAATCAATGATCTTCAATCCTTCATGAAGATATCTGTATTAGCCTCTCGCAAGTCGATGGAATTCTTTCAATCCTCACCAACAAGTGGCTAATTTAACACAGAGAAGTTCAATAAGAGTCTATATGACTCAATTCTTGTACTTCATGTAAATCTACTTCATATAAGAGCACTTAAATATACATAAAAACATAAAAAAGCACATGGGCAGAAGAAGACATGAACATGTCCTTCTCAACAACATTTCACAAAAATCCTGCCACACAAAGGGACATCATCAAAAGCCAATTACTTGAAATGATGAATGTCACTTCAATGAATCAAATGAGGAACTAAGAATCACCATCTTGTTCTGATGATTAAGTCTACATTCCTCTAGATCCTTCCCTCTCTTCTCTCCCATTATTAATGTCTCTTAGTGTCCCCACTTACAAAACAATCACATGTAACCTTGCCGATGATTGCCAAAAATTTTTAAAAAAGGGGGCTCTCACACATATAAAAATGCAATCATTCGCAAAAAACCCCACCCCCCACCCTGTTAGGAATTCCCAATACACCAGTAACCTCTTCATTCATTTACTAGCTTTTCTTATTCCTTCCGGAGGAATAAAGACCATTGAACGTCACTCAACATCAAAGCCATCGACAAAGCTTGTTCATTTTTCCCACACAAAGGTCTTCAACGTGATCGCCATCAGGAAGGGGGGGGATGTTAACCCAATTCTAGGTTTAACAAGATCTACCACCATTATCTTACATCAAGGAGTCACGATAGATACACCAAAGGGTCATACATTCAAGATATGAAGCAATAGCCCGTAATGGTATGACGAAGTATTTATGGCAATTCCCACTTCAAGAGCATGTGGTAGCAAGTTAGGATGAAGTCCTAAGTGGTTTACTTCATGGATATATTATGAGAGTAGTCATTCTAATAGCATTACGCCTCTTATGAGCCTAAAGTGCCCAGTCGGCCACAGTTTAGGTGAGTGTGAACACTTATGGCCATGTATATAAGTGAATATCTCTCATAATACAACATACCCTCCCATTGATGTTAACCCAATTCTAGGGTTAACAAGAGCTACCACCATTATCTTACATCAAGGAGTCACGGTAGATACACCAAAGGGTCATACATTCAAGATATGAAGCAATAGTGTCCAAAGCTACAACTTGGATGGGCACCCGTAATGATGTGGCAGACTATTTATGGCAATTCCACTTCAGGAGCGCGTGGTAGCAAGTTAAGATGAATTCCTAAGTAATGTAATTCATGTATGTATTATGAGAGTAGTCATTGTAATAGTATTAGACCTCTTATGAGCCTAAAGTGCCCGGATGGCCATAGTTTAAGTGAGTGTGAACACTTTATATGGCCATGTATATAAGTGAATATCTCTCATAATACAATATACTCTCCTATTGATGTTAACCCAGTTCTAGCGTTAATAAGAGCTACCACCATTGCCTTACATCAAGGAGTCACAATAGATATACCAAAGGGTCATACATTCCGAAGATATGAAGCAGTAGTGTCCAAAGCTACAACTTGGTGGATGGACGCCCGTAATGATGTGACGGAGTATTTATGGCAATTCCCGCTTCAAGAGCATGTGGTAGCAAGTTAGGATGAATTCCTAAGTGATGTACTGCATGGATATATTATGAGAGTAGTCATTATAATAGCATTAGGCCTCTTATGAGCCTAAAGTGCCCGATCAGCACAGTTTAAGAGAGTGTGAACACTTATGGTGGCCATGTAAATAAGTAAATATCTCTCATAATACAACATACTCTCCCATTGTGCAATTGAGTCTTGCTCTTTCTAATCCTCTTGCTAATCTCTCTCCCTAATGCATGCTAGTGAGTGTGTGTGAGTGAAGTGAGCTGAGAGGAGGGATGAGTACCCGTAGTGCAACGCGACGGTGTGATAATGCTCGCGATGGGAGAGGCACAGTGGAATTGCTTCTCAAGGAGTTGTAGAGCTTAGAGACCTCAAGGGTTACAAGCTCCGCCATTGGAAAGATCCCCACGATAGTTGGCGGTTCACCAGGTAATTTCTTTTTGGATGTGTTTCAAGGAGGGTTAGGGTGAGCCATAACAACAGAAGGTATAATAAACCCTCTATCGTGTGTCATCCATATAAGGCCCACTCTCCTCATCTAGGTAATAGTAAGCCCCACTCTTCTCATCTAGGGTATAATAAACCCTCTGTCCCATGTCATCCTTCTAGGCCCGCTCTCCTCATCTCTAGATCCGTACTTTGTTGCACCATCACCATACTTCAGCATTTGACTCATGCACATCCCCTTTTGTGTTGAGGGTGTTTAGTACCCGCCCTGGATTCCTTCTTTGCCTTCTTCTAGGCCTTAATGCTACCGTTGGTGGGAATTTGTTTTCCATTTTTCACATACCTCCTTATGCGATACCCCCTATTATTGAGGATCTTTATAATGTGATTCCTTGTCCACTCATCAAAAAAACGTGTGTGTGGCGGGTTTGGAAATCATTCATGCATGCACTAAACTACATACATGAAGTCTTTGTCTTTTTGTTCTCCCCATGGTTTAAAGACGTCCTTATAGGTTTGGTTAACTAAATGACATAAGGTATAATAAACTCTATGTCCCATGTCATCCATATAGGGCTTGCTCTCCTCATCTAGGGAATAGTAAATCATCCCACCCTCCCTAGGGATAAGCCCAAGTGACTCAATTGCTTCATCCCACACCTAAGTTTCCACTCGGGGGGTGCACTTCTAAAAAATCATATGTATCACGTGCGTTCAAGGGGCATTTAAAAAACCCCTTAACAAAAAAGTTTCCCCTAATAAAACCATCCCTCTTTACTTATGAACTAACGGATTTTTTTTTGAAGTTGAATTAAAATACCCCTCCTGTTATTGTAATCCTGTTAAAATTTTTCCAAAATTTGAATTAAAATACCCCTCCTTTTGATTGCACGTGGTACACTAAATTTTTTTGAGGTGAATCACCCGAGGATTTCCAGCGATTCCAAGCCGCTTGTGCCTCTAAAACACACTACAAATCTGGTTCATTTATGGGTATGGGCACGGCACTAGAGGATGCCCCTCCATATATCCAATCTTAGTCCGTTGGTGATGAACGGCATGATGGCCACATCTATATGCATAAAAACATTACATAATAACATAGAAACATAGTCACATAGAGCATACATTAGATAAAAAGCTTTATGCATAAAAACTTTACATAACTCACAATAGAGCATACATAGCTTAAAGCTTATAAATTACATGAAATTTTAAGATTAATGTAGGCTTAATACATTAAATAAAAAGCTTAATACATAGGCTTAAGGCATTAAGCCTATGCATAAGCTTAAAGCATTAATCCTAATGTATAGTCTTAACTCATCAAGCATAATACATAAGGTTAATGCATATAGCCTATGCATAAGCTTAAAGCCTACGCATTAAGACTATGCATTAAGCCTATGCATAAGCTCAAAGCTTAAATCCTTTGCATAGTCTTAATGCATTAAGAATAATGCATTCGGTATAATGCATAAGCTTAAAGCTTAAAGCCTAATGCATAGTCTTAATGCATTAAGCATAATGCATAAGGCTTATGAATTAAGCCATAATACATAAATCTTAAAGCTTATGCATAGTTTTAATGCATTTAAGCAGTAACACTATGCACAGTCTTAATGCATTAAGCGTAATACCTAAGCTTAAAGCCTATGCATAATATTAAAGCTTAAATTTTATGCATAGTCTTACTTAAGCCTATGCATAAGCTGAAAGCTTAAAGCCTAATGCATAGTCTTACTTAATTGATTATAAGCATAATGCATTAAGTCTATACATAAGCTAAAATCTTAAAACCTAATACATAGTCTTTATGCATTAAGCATAATGCATAAGGCTTATGCATTAATCCATAATACATAAGCTTAAAGCTTATGCATAGTCTTAATGCATTAGGCATAAAGACTATGCATAGCCTTAATGCATTAAGCATAATACATATAGCCTATACATAAGCTCAAAGCTCAAAGCCTATGTATAGTCTTAATGCATTAAGCATAATGCATTAAGCACAATGTATAAGCTTAAAGCTTAAATCTTAATGCATTAAGCCTATGCAAAAGATTAAAGCTTAAAGTCTAGTACATAGCCTTAATGCATTAAGCATAATAAATTAAGCCATATGCATAAGGCTTATGTATTAATCTTAAAGAATTCAGCCTAGCGCATTAAGCTTATACTACCAAGGCTTAATGCATTAATAAGTCTTATTCATAAGCTTAATGCAATCTTAATGCCTTAGTAAAGCTTATGCATTAAACCTATGCATAAGCTTAAAGCATTAAGCTTAATGCATAGTCTTTATTGATACGTTTTTTGGCTTTATGCATAAAGCCTTTGCATAAGCTCATGCATAAAGCTTAATAAAACTTATGCAAAAAAATTTATGCATAATCCCATGCATAAAGCTTATGTATAAAGGTTTATGCATAAGCCCATATATAAGCCTTTTCTTATGCATGCATGCTTTATTAAAGCATGTATGCATAAGAAAGGTTTATGCATAAAGGTTTATGCATAAGCCCATATATAAGCCTTTTCTTATGCATGCATGCTTTATTAAAGCATGCACGCATAAGCTTCAAACAAAAATGTATTAAAGAAAAAAGGCCCGAAATCCGAAGGTGCTATGAAAACATGAATGAAAGAAGGGTGATCACCTCTAATTCTTGCAAAGAAGGCACCATTTCTTGAGAGAGATTCAAGTTACTAAGAGTGAATTCTCTTAACCTAGCCACACAAGAGAAGAGATTAGTAAACTAATCATTTATTATGTTATAGGTGAACATTAAGCCTATACATTAATCTTATGCATTAATAAAGCTTATGCATTAAGCTTATACATTAATCTTATGCATTAATAAAGCTTATACATTAAGCTTAATGTATTAAGCCTATACATTAAGCTTAATTCATAGTCCTAATGCATTAAGCTTATACAAGCCTATGCATAGGCTTAATGCATTAAGATATTAAGCTTAAAGCATTAAGCTTATACATAGACTTAATGCATTAAGCTTATGTATAAGCTTAATGCTTTAAGATTTTGTATTAACCTTATACATATGCTTAATGCATAAGGCTTATACATAGGACTAATGCATTATAAGTCTTATGCATAAGATTAATGCATTAATAAATCTTATGCATTAATAAGTCCTATACATAAGCTTAATGCATTAATAAAGTTTATGCATTAGCATATGTATAAGCTTAATGCATAGTATGAATGCATTAACCTAATGCATAAGCTTAATGAATTAAGCTTTTACATAGGTTTAATGCATTAAGCCTATGCATAAGGTTAATGCATTAAGCTTAATACATAGGCTTAAAGCATTAAGCCTATGTGTATAAGCTTAATACATTAAGCCTATGTATAAGCTTAATATATTAAGCCTATGCATAAGCTGAAAGCATTAAGCTTAATGCATAGTCTTAATGCATAGAAGGAGAAGATGAGATATGTGGCGGCACCGCGGAGAGGATTTAAAATCCTAAAATTATAGTGCATAGA
The DNA here is from genome assembly GCF_041138505.1 of Cibotium barometz. Taxonomy (NCBI): domain Eukaryota; kingdom Viridiplantae; phylum Streptophyta; class Polypodiopsida; order Cyatheales; family Cibotiaceae; genus Cibotium; species Cibotium barometz. Next base: position 28,032,696 of record NC_141091.1, read on the forward strand.
TATAGCCACATGACTGCACACGATAGCCATGTGTATAGTCGCGTACCATGCGCACGCCCTCTCGCACTACTTTCTCTCATCCTTGCGCGGCTATGCTCTCCCCCTAGGTGATGGGAACTCCCTACTCAAGGCCAGATGACCAAGGTTCCTTCGAAGTTGTTACTACATAAGGATCTACTCTTTATGAGCTTATATAGAAATTAGGACCATGCAGTTCTACCCTCATTGTAGTTAGTGTTCTCATTCATTAATGGTGGATAGGCTGTCTTCATTATTACAAGTACACACCCTTTTACTGGCATAACTTGAGCAAACAATATGAAATATGTTAATCGTGGAGAATAAACAAAATATCATTTTGTTCATCATGAAAACATTAGTGTCGTTATTGTGCCAAAAGGTATTACATATGGAGTCCAAGATAGCTCACTCCCCTTCTTTTAGGCTTAGGTGGTGTTGATTTTGGGTCACGTCAATTGTTTACACTTTGACGTTATGTAAATACATCTAAAATTGAAACTTTATACACAAGTGTACTTTAAAGCAATTTTTGTAGATATTAGAACTATGTAACGCTACCCTCAATCATAGGTAATGTTTCATTCATTGGTGGGATAGGTGGGCATTCTTATTGGTACAAGACGCCCTAGTGGAGAGAAAACCAAAATTATACTTTGTTTCATCATATAACATTATGCTCATCATTATGCCAAAAGGTGAGGGTGTCATCCATTCATGTATGACTCTCTCCCCTCCTTTGAGGCTTAGGTGTAAGGATAAGGGGTTAGTGGCAATCTGTTCATACATCTCATGCTCTACTACTTGGCACATTGCAAAGAAAGTGAGAGGAAGGAATACATCTTATGCTCTACTACTTGGGACATTGCAAATTATCAAAGCTTGTTATACTAGAGGAAAGAAAGTGAGAGGAAGGAAAATGAAGGCCCTTAATCATATGATAATACAGGAGACTGTAGAGCTTTATGTATCTCCGAGACTTCATGGTCCAGGAAGTGGATCTTTGGGGGGCATCGATTAGATTCGAGCAAGCGAGATGCTAACCCTAGCTCTATGAGCCGGATCAAGGTCTTGCGATCAGCCAGGATGCTCTCACAGACTTGAGAGCAACGAGAGATTTGCCAACTATTGAGCCTGCCAAGCCTCTGATGCGCTTCTCTAAGAAGAGTTCTGAGCTTGTCTTGGACGGCGAGGCTATCGAGTATTACATACTGAAGCGCTTCTCTCACCAGAGAGTGCTTCGCAGCATCCCCATCAAGTGGTGGGCAGCTGCAGATCACTTTGGATACCTCATTTATCATTACAATCTGCCTCACCATTGCTTCAATCTCAAAATCACAGTTCCTTACCCTCTTCCAAGCCTGCATCCTCTCTTGTAGAAACTTGGCATACCATTGCACCCACGACGAAGCTTGCACAGCCGCAAAGCTCCTGCTCTTGTCTTCAAACGAGGCTAGATCCAAGCAATCTGGCTGCGAAATCAAGCCTCCATAGAGGACCTCAAAGCTTTTGTGGATCAGAATGAGACATTTCAGAGCCACAGCCCAGTTGCTTGCCTTGCGCAATCTGTTGGCGAGCAGGGCGATGCAGGTGGTGGGATTCGAACCCACCTCGGTGATCGCAGACAGCGCCGACTGCAGCTGCTCTTCGCTTGCGGGGGCCTCCTCATGGCTGGTTGCACGAATCACAGCTATCTCGAGCTTTACATCGCTTAAGCTCTCCCGTGTGCTCAATAATTGAGCTAACCTAATGGCTAAACCATCCCTCACACACCCCCACGCTCTCCTGAAATTCATCACTCCATTGCCATCAAAGGCATTGACAACTACAAAGAAATCCTCTCTTCTCCAATGCACAAAAAGATTAAACAAAGGAATCTCTTTAATAAGGTGAAATTTCAACCCTTCACATTTCATGTGATCCTCTATATAGGAAGAAAAAAATAAAAAATGGACCCCACAATTGCTAATGCAATATGAAAAGTCCTCGTTGCATTTCACGTTGCCTAAAAGGTAACAATGACATCCCCCCATTGCTCACAATCTACATAATAAAGTGAAAAGATGATCCCTCTCCAACCACATATAGGTCTATCTTCCCCACTTTGAGTAACCTAGAAAATGGTACCTTGTAGACTTTTATCTGCCTCTAATCACACTTACGATGAAGAAATTGTCATAGGGATTGGGAGTCGGTTGGGTGTGGAAGGTGTGAAAAGAGACCCTCTGTAAACGGCAGCTTTTATCTTATAACTATAAATATATATTGTTCCCCGAAAAAAAAGAAGTTGTCAATAGTGGATTTATCCTGCAACTCCTCATTATATACAAAACTTAAGAAAATGTGATCTGTACTATCCTTTTTAGACTTGCAGTTCTCTCAAGTAAAATAGCACTCTTGCAATTCAAAAGCTCTAGTGTTGTAGTAAGTAAAATAACACTCGTACAATTCAAAAGCTCTAGAGTTGTACAAGTTTGGGAGTACAAGAGTGTGGTGATAGTACAAGTTTGGGAGTGCCACATGCAAAGTGTACTATAGTGTTTTATTTTAGTTTTTACAAATAAATATTAGGCTTGCTAGTTGGCCACGCTCATTAAAATACTATCAACAAACACAAAATGGCCCTTCAAGGCAAGTTGAGGCATATTACAACTCTCTATATTTCTAGAATTATTGACATTCATATTTATTTGATCCCTCATCTATTAACAATCTTGGATAGTAAAATTTTAGCTCTTCTTTAAGATCACTATTAATAAAAAATCCTTGTTGATTTTTCAAAATGTGTACTTCTGTATAAAAGCCTTGATTAGTAATCAAATAGAGTTCTAAATAGGCATAATTGTTAGCATGGACACTATACACAAGCAAGATGTTGCAAGCTAGTTATGGGTAAAAAGTAAATAATAAGGAGAAAATAATAAGAGGACACATAATTCTCATCGTATTATGTGTGTGCACGTGCGCGCACGTACATATGTGCACACACACACACACACACATGTACCTGTATATACATATAATATGCATAGTATGTGTATATGTTTGCATGTATGTGTGTATATGTTTGCATGTAAGCATGTATGTGTATGTGTATATGTTTGCATGTAAGCATGTATGTGTATGTGTTTGCATGTAAGCATGTATTTGTATGTGTATGTGTTTGCATGTCACACATATACCTGTATATACATATAATATGCATAATATGTGTATATGTTTGCATGTATGTGTGTATATGTTTGCATGTAAGCATGTATGTGTATGTGTTTGCATGTAAGCATGTATCTGTATGTGTATGTGTTTGCATGTAAGCATGTATGTGTTTGCATGTAAGCATGTATGTGTGTGTGTATGTGTATGTGTGTATATGTTTGCATGTAAGCATGTATGTGTATGTGTATGTGTATGTGTATGTGTATGTGTATGTGTATGTGTATGTGTATGTATACATATACATAATGTGTGTGTCACACAGATAAGAAGATCAGTTCAAGTGGTGGAATTCGAACCCTCGAGGTGATCGACAATTTCGACTACAACTACTCTTTGCATTATGGGGGCCTTCTCATGGCTGGTTGCATCATGAATCACAACTATCTCAAGATTTGCATTATGGGGGCCTTCTCATGGCTGGTTGCATCATGAATCACAACTATCTTGAGATTTGCATTATTTGATCTTCCTTATATGCTCAATAATTGAGCTAACATTATAGCTAAACCATCCTTCCCAAACCCTTATGCCCTCCTCAAATTCATCACTCCATTGCCATCAACAAATACATTGAGAACTCCAAAGTCTCTCTAACCTTCCCACACTAACGATTGCCCCTCTTTGGCTCAACAAAATCCTCTCTCTCTCATTGCAGTACTATTTCACAAAAAGAAAAAAATTAATCTCTTTAATAAAGTGAAATATCAACCCTTCACATTTGCCGTGAATCTCTATATAATTCACAAAAAGCAAAAAACAAATCTCTTTAATAAAGTGAAATATCAACCCCTCACATTTGACGTGAATCTCTATATAAATAGAGAGTTTTATAATGGACCCCACAGTTAATGCAATACGAAAAGTCCTCCATGCATTTAACATTGCCTAAAAGGAGCCTAAAAGACAATAATGACATCGCCTACAACATGATCCATTGGTCACGATCTAGATAATAAAGTAAAAATATTATCCCTATGCAAATACATCTAGGTTTAACTTCCCCACTTTGAGTAACCTGGAAGTCCCCATAATATAAGAAATTATCCCTTGTAGACTTGTAGGTGTCTCCAATCACACTCTTATAATGAAAAAGTTGACAATAGGAGATTTGTATTGTAAATTCTCATTAGATATAAATTTTAACAAAATGTAATTTGTACTATCCTTTTTATACTTCTAGTTCTCTCAAGTAAAGTAACAATCTTACAATTCAAAGGCTCTAGTGTTAAAGTACAAGTTTGGGAGTATAAGAGTGTGGTGATAGTATAAACTTGGGAGTGCTACATGTCAGGTGTACTACAGTGTGTTACTTTAATTTATGCAAATAAATATTAGGCTTTCTAGTTGGCCTTCCTCATTAAAAAAAGTATCAACAAACACACAATGGTGCTTCAAGGCAAGTTGAGACCGAGATTGAGACATAGTACCACTCTCGATATTTCTAGAATTATTAGCATTTGTATTTATTTGATCCCCGATCTATTGATAATCTTGGGCACTAAAAATTTTATCCCTTCTTCAAGGTCACTATTAACAAGAAATCCTTGTTTATTGTTTTAAATGTGTACTTCTATATAGAAGCGCTAATTAATCAAATAGAGTTCTAAATATGCACAGTTGCTAGCATGGACACTGTACACAAGCAAGATGCTACAAGCTAATTATAGGTAGAAAGTAAGTAACAAACAGGGGTAAAAAATAACAAGACATATAATTCTCATTGTTGCGTGTGTGTGTGTACATGTACGTATGTGCACATGCACACACACACACGCACGTATATATACACATATGCATATGTGTATATGTTTGTATGTATGTGTGTATATGTTTGTATGTATGAATGTATGTATGTGTGTGTATATATATATGTATGTGTGTATGCATCTATATATATATATGTATGTGTGTATGCATCTATGTATATATATGTTTTCACTTATGTGTGTGCATGCATGTGTGTATGTTTATGTATACTGCATGTATGTGTGTGGTGTGCAGATTATAATTCTGTGTATATATACACATGCATACATATATGATAAATAAAGCACTTTAGTTCAAAATGAACCAATAGATTGGGAAAAAGTGAAAAGAAAAAAATGTAGATTACAATCTACTCCACATTCTCACTATTTCGGACTTGGAAGTTTATGTTGTTTCCTATCTTGTAAGATATATTGCATGGCTTCTTCTCTTGCTTCTTATTTACATGAGACAAACACACTCACATATCATATCACATCACATATTATTTAGCCTTGGTGATCGAAGGGTCATTTACACGACTTACTATAGTGCTAATCACTCAATATTCTTGTGGTAGAAGCTACATGTACTTTCAACCTAATCCATTATAATGTTGTAGTGGTCTTGTACAAATTTGGGAGTGCTACATATATTAAAGTGTATTACAATGTGTTATTTTAATTTGTGCAAATAAATATTAGGCTTTCTAGTTGGCCCATGCTCATTAAAATAGTATCAAACAAACATGAAATGGACCTTCAAGGAAGTCCATACATAGTACGACTCTCAATATTTCTACAATTATTGACATTTGCACTTATTTGATTCTGATCTGTTGACAATTGGGGACTTAAATTTTTGTTTTTCTTCAAGATCACTACTAACCAAAAATCCTTGTTTATTTTTTTAAATGTGTAATTCTATATAGAATCCCTAATTAGTAATTAAATAGAGTCCTAAATATGCATAATTGTTAGCATGGACACTATACACAAGCAAGATGTTGCAAGCTAATAATGGGAAGAAAGTTAGTAAGAAGAGGCAAAAAGTAAGAGGACATATAATTATCATTATTTTGTGTGTGTGTGTGTGTGTGTGTGTGTGTGTGCATGTACATATGTGTACATGCACATGCACATACACACACACACACACACCTATATGTACATACACACACACACACACACACATATGTACATGCACACACACACACACACACACACACACATATACCTATATATACACATATGCATACACACATGCATACACACACACACACACACACCTATATATACACATATGCATATGTGTATATGTTTGTATGTACGTGTATATGTTTATATGGTTGGGCAGCAATAGTCCATTTATGCCCCAAGATCAAATCTGCTTCCAACACATACTCAACCACAAAAAGGGGGTTAGTTTCAATATACATTGTATGTTCAAAGTACCCCAAACATGGCATGTTGAAGTCTTGTGTAAAGGAAATTCTTTAAGGATGTGCCGTGAATGTTGGTTGACCTAACAAATCCCATAGCTCGAGGGTCGTGAGATTGTGTTCTCGTGTTGGATAAAGTTGTGCTTGAGCTATGGTGATTTTATTTGAAATTTCCAATCCAGCCAGAATCCGTAATTTACTGTGAGATCCCTGTTCCCACCGCGCAACGGATTCGGGGTACTAGCAGCGGAAGTAGCACATCATGCATGGGTAGGGGTCTCACACTCGAGGCCTCGCCCACGGATATCCGGACAAGAGACTAATCCGTCGGTTTGTCCAAAACCGAAACCGAAACCCACGGATATCCGGACAAGAGACTAATCCGTCGGTTTGTCCAAAACCGAAACCGAAAAAACTTCCTTTACCCGGAAAGCATGGGCGATTCCACCAGGATAACTCTTTACTCTAACGTAGTCAAGATCATTACGGATCAACTGATCTGACTGCACCTTTAACGGTACTTGGTCAAATCAAGGAAGAAACTTGCACTTGGATCATTGGGATCAACGCTTTTTTCCCCATCAAGAGGCACAGCCGTTGATTCCTATCCATAGAACAATTTCTATCCAGGATTTACTTCATCTATCGTAATAATAGAAATTAAATCTCGATTTACGGATCCATCAGTCCAGCCTAACCCCATCCGATCCCATGGGTTAGCCAACCGCCCAACCACTGTAGTGATGGGATCCAATTTGGAATTTGGTTAGGTTTTGTCCCGGGTACCAAGGAAAAGAGTTCCAAGGCCCCCTAGCCGGAAGTTCATGCAAACATAAAACTAGCCACACCACTTACACACCCAATATGAAATTGCCTTTTTCTTAGCATCAGCTAACTTTAAAACAATCCTTTAATGAAACCATAGTACCACTGATCACAATCTTCCAATTTATCCGGTTGATTCATAATTTCCCATCATTCCTTCATCAGAGTATCTATGGCATCATTGGCAACTAGAACGCTCACCACCTGTCCACACAGGGGTCTTTTCAATAGTTCCTAGCCCATAATACTCGGCAATATAATCACTTATAAAAATCAAGATGGACTCTCGTTGAAGATCAGCAAGATCAACCAACAGATCCATATAAAGAGCCATGGACTCATCCATTGAAGACCAGCAAGGTCAATCAACCAGATCCATGCCCGGTTTCACAAAACAACTCTTACTCCTTGTTCCAATATCTTCCTCGACGCACGCGTGGGTATCCTAGGTGACCCAGAGCCCGAGCACCGTATGGTCAGCACCCTCTAGGATCCTTCGCAGGTGACCTAGCGCTTCACTCATAGGCCGCTTCCTTGGTCCCTCATCCACCGTATCGGAAGCTCCCCATTTAAATCGAACCGAGGCTGGTCAAGACCTCGGTCGACCTTGCTACGCGAGACGTCCTCCATTGACTCTCCGTCAGCAGTTGCAACTTTATCAGTTAGGTCTCCACGACCTTAATCACAAGACGGTCAAAATGCTTTCCCAGCATTCTTGACATAAAACATCCATTTACAAACAGCATTTACAAACAGTTTACAATTACAATTTCTATATTAACTCTCATTTTTCCACATTATCCCTCATATAATCCACATTACTTATTCCACATTCCATTTATATGTGTACTCATCCAATCACATCATTTTCCATCTCTTCACTTCAGATTCCCTCACATCACATATCATATATTCACATCCATATCCACATCCATACATCCACATCCACATCCACATTCACATCCATACATCCACATCTACATGCTTATCTCCATTTTCACATCCTCATTTATACATCCACATCCCATATCCACATTCATACATACACATCCATATCCGCATTCATACATACACATCCATATCCACATCCACATGCATACATTCATTATCACGTCCTCATTCATACATCCACATCCACATACATACATACATCCACATCCACATTCCCACACATCTATACATCCATATCTACATGCACATTCACATCCATACATCCACATCTATACCCTCATTCACATCCATACATCCACATTCATGCATCCACATCTACATGCATACATCCATACATACACATCCACATTTACATTCATGCATCCACATCCACATCCTCATTCACATCCATACATCCACATTCATACATCCACATCCACATCCACATTCACATCCATACATCCACGTCTACATGCTTATCTCCATTTTCACATCCTCATTTATACATCCACATCCCATATCCACATTCATACATACACATCCATATCCACATCCACATGCATACATACATCCACATCCACATTCCCATTCACATATATACATCCATATCTACATGCACATTCACATCCATACATCCACATCTATATCCTCATTCACATCCATACATCCACATTCATGCATCCACATCTACATGCTTATCTCCATTTTCACATCCTCATTTATACATCCACATCCCATATCCACATTCATACATACACATCCATATCCACATCCACATGCATACATATATCCACATCCACATTCCCATTCACATATATACATCCATATCTACATGCACATTCACATCCATACATCCACATCTATATGCTGATTCACATCCATATATCCACATTCATGCATCCACATCTACATGCATACATCCATACATCCACATCCACATTTACATCCATGCATCCACATCTACATCCTCATTCACATCCATACATCCACATTCATACATCCATACATCCACATTCATACATCCACATCCATACATCCACATTCATACATCCACATCCACATTCATACATCCATACATCCACATTCATACATCCACATCCACATCCACATTCACATCCATACATCCACATCTACAAGCTTATCTCCATTTTCACATCCTCATTTATACATCCACATCCCATATCCACATTCATACACACATCCATATCCACATCCACATGCATCTTATCATATCTTATCACTTCCCATATCTTTTATGCATACCTCTATGCATGAAATTCAATTATGCTAAAAGTAACACTTTTATAATAAAATATTCAACTTTTATGCATACCTCTATGCATGAAATCCAATATAATAAAAGTAACACTTTTGATATAAAAAATTCTTCTTTATGCATACTTCTATGCATGAAAATTAAAAATGATAAAAGTAACACTTTTAATATAAAAAATTTATCCTTTATGCATACTTCTATGCATGAAAATTAAAAATGATAAAAGTAACACTTTTGATATAAAAAAATTTTCTTTATGCATACTTCTATACATGAAAATTAAAAATGATAAAAGTAACACTTTTAATATAAAAAATTTATCCTTTATGTATACTTCTATGCATGAAAATTAAAAATGATAAAAGTAACACTTTTGATATAAAAAAATTTTCCTTTATGCATACTTCTATGCATGAAAATTAAAAATGATAAAAGTAACACTTTTAATAAAAAAATTATCCTTTATGCATACTTCTATGCATGAAAATTAAAAATGATAAAAGTAACACTTTTGATATAAAAAAATTTTCTTTATGCATACTTCTATGCATGAAAATTAAAAATGATAAAAGTAACACTTTTAATATAAAAAATTTTCCTTTATGCATGATATTAAAATTTAATTTCTCCATGATTATAATGAAATTCTTTCAATTAATCTAGGATGATAATTCCTAGAATATGGTAGGAAGTCCTCTTTTTATGCTTTGAATGAAATTATTTTATGCATAATTTTTATAAAAATTTTGCCATAGCTCCGCTGCTATGATTGATAAATCTCAATATTTTCTAAGGGATAAAGCTTATCATTAAGGAAATAATTAAAATGATCTCTAATTGGATTATTAATCTACAATGGTCATCAATATGCATAAACTAAAAGCATAGAAAAAAGCCATTAATTTGGCCTCAAGCATAGCTTAATCTTGGATTAAGGAAAAGCTTTATGAAAAGCTTCATTTGGATTGAGAATGGGTCATGAGCATGACCATTTCTTGAGTGAGAGAGAGAAATTACATAAAAACCATTAGAATTTAAACATAAATAAAAATTAACTTCAATAGCATTTATAAATTATGTAACTCTTCACTACTATTCACCAATTAACTTTAATAGCATTTAAAAAACCATACCAATTAAGCTTCTCAAGCTTGAGAGGGGTTGAGAAGAGAGAAACATTGAGAAATTATAGAAAAGATCAATATTCACTAATTACCTTACAATTTGCTTGATTCTTTGTTCACGGTAGAGGCCCCCAACCAATCAATTGGTTAAGTATGTTGATGGAGCCACTAATGGGGATTGAAGAAAGAGGAAAGATCCAAAAACTAGTGAATTATTAAATGAATTCACAGTTCTTGGCTTAGGTGGAGTAGAGTAACGATGCATAAACACTATATATTTTTCAACAAGGGGGAGGCTTCTATTTATAGGAAAAATTGAGCTCCTAACCAAACAAATTGATTCTAGAATTTTCTAAATCAGTTTGGTCAATAATTGACCATTTTTAGGTCAGTTAAGCTAACTTTTTGGAACTAGACTTGAATGAGGAGAGAGGGAGAGATGAAATATCTCAATTTTTATGAGTTTAAAACTCATTCAAGCATGTGAAATATGCACCTCCTTTAAAGAACTCCCCTTCCTTACATATGTGTCATAATGGAATCATTTTAATATTGCTCATAGTTTTTTTTACTAATAAACCTTGTATATTTTCAACTCTTCATCTTATGTGAAATATGCACCTCCTTTAAAGAACCCCCCTTCCTTACATATGTGTCATAATGGAATCATTTTAATATTGCTCATAGTTTTTTACTAATAAACCTTGTACATTTTCAACTTTTCATCTTATGTGAGCATTTACTCATTTTTGGATACCCAAAATATCTCATATTTTTAATATTGCTCATAGTTTTTTACTAATAAACCTTGTACATTTTCAACTCTTCATCTTATGTGAGCATTTAAGGGACTCCCCTTCCTTACATATGTGTCATAATAAAACCATTATACCCAAAATATCTCATATTTTTAATATTGCACATAGTTTTTTACTAATAAACCTTGTACATTTTCAACTCTTCACCTCATGTGAGCATTTACTCATTTTTGGGTATTTTCTTTTTACAAGTTGGATTTATCTCCTCCCTACACATGGATTGATGCTATTGGTCCACAGGAACCTTAATTGGACCATAGTCTAAAGATTTCTGAAAATCTAGACCCTTAGGCTAAGGTTCTTTATACCTATTTTCAATTAATTCCAATTGCACATTGGAAAATTCTTTTTGAATTTCTGTTTCAGGGGAACTCATCTGAATTAGAAGAGATATTTTTCTATCCAAAAATATTCAAAATCTGAATATTCTCTCTCTAGAATATTTTTCTCTCTCTAGGCTAAAACAGATAAAAACAAGGTCTTTATATTTCTGAAGAGGGATTGATTACAGGGAAAGATACTAGACATCAAAAAGGGGGTGGGGGAGGAATCTTACATTCTACCCCACTTAAAAAATGCGAGATGTCCTCATCTCGCAAACTGGGATAATTTCGCAAGATGCACGAATATGAGACTTAGAGAAAAATTTTAATCAAGATTAACCACCAAGAAACGTCTGAAAGAGAGCAAGATTCAAAATAAGAATAAGATTTAAACTTTATTCATTCTCGGAACTTATACAGTAAAGATAGAAGAACTCTTTACACTTCCATAAGCCCGTCCATCATATGATCACAAAAGCAGTCCTCACAAGCTGCACAAGTATAAGGTAACTCATCTATGGGAATAATTCTGTTGGTTATTGCTGCACCTATCTCAGTGGTATGAGGTGATCTAACAAAAGAACCTCTGAGAGGCAAGCCAAAAACGGGATAAAGGCATATCTTCTCATGAGGAAGAAAACATGCCAGTAAGAAGACCCGCTCAGAAAACCCAAGATGCCTTGATCTCATGGCACAGTAATATCGGGGACCCAAACCCAAAGCTTCAATAACCATGGCCAAGCGGACATTGTTACGAAAGTGCTGCTGACCCCAGGGTGTTACCCTAGTTATGTTTTGATAGGTCCGCCATTTGGTTTGCGCTACAGAAGTTCCCAAGTGAGGGAAAAGTGAGCGCTCATACTGCTCTATAAAATCCTTCTTCACAGATTCACTTGCGTCTTGAAGGTGAGGAATCATTATGGATAAAACTAGTTCTTGTTGCCAAGCCATGAAGGAGATTAAGAAAGAAAGGAGATCGATGGAAGTAAGATTACTGTGAGCGACAAGTAAAAGTTACGACTTATATAAAGGAAGGAGCTAGCGTAACCTAGAAGCCAATGGTATCTTGCCACTGAAGTTTTACCGTCTTTCCATGATTTGGGTTTGGCACATATTTCTATGAAATACATTAAGAACTTTGAGATGAGGAGATAAAAGAAGCTCGTAAGCTAAGTCACTTACTTTCTTTGAATTCAGATAAGGCTCACAATATCTGGGGGATAACTTCTTAAACTCCCCAATAGATAGAGAACTTCTTTTGGGCCGTACTCGAATAAAGACCAAAACCTTGGTATCCAAAACACCGATTTTTACTTCTGAACTCATTGTTCTGAATCCTTAAAACAGGTGGAACTCCTGAGAAGTATTCTAGGAAAAGGATCTTTTTTTTTTAATAACAAAATCTTTCTTTTATTTTAGAGAGGGAATAATTATAAGATCAAAAAGAGAGATTCTTACTCCTGTATACCTCAGCCTGGGGAGGAATCTTACATTCTACCCCACTTAAAAAAGTGCGAGATGTTCTCATCTCGCAAGGTAGAGGATAACTCTATTTCTTAAGATCCAATTTTATTCTGGGGTTTCTTATATTCTGGTCAACCCAACAGAATACTGGGATAAATATCCCTTAGAACTCATCAACAATTCATTCAAATCATATCATTCATATCTTTAACATGATAATGGTCCATTAGACCGAAAAATTTCCTTCTGAACATTCCTCCACGGGAATTTTAGTCAAGTAAGTTCTCAATTTGTCATCCCTTAACTTGATCTAACGGTCAAGTATTAATAGTAGCAAACTGACAGCACAATCCACTAATCTCATAGTGATTTGCTGAAATCATTATCATCATTCCAGTTATGAATATCATCACAGGGACTCGTCCCATTCATTCTCATTGAGGTTTCGCTCATCTTATTACATTTCAACCAATTTTCAGGGATCATCATTTTTCAATCAGAATCCAAATCAATTCATCAATTCTCAAACAGAATTAAAAATCATATCAACCACATTCGAAATCATCCTCTGGATAGCATTAATGCTTATAATTTCAAGTCTTAGATTTACTCGTATATACTGTCAGTAAAGAGCTGCAGTATACTCTCGGTATATACGGGTAGTCGTGGCTCTTGGAATTATAAGGTAAATACCATCATGTCTAGGCCTCAAGCAAGTCAGGGATTCTATATAATTGCGGTACTTCTATCTGAAGACCCAATTACCAAATTACGAATTTCAGTTTGAATATCAAATTGTATGAATTATATCACACAATTACAACCTTTTTGTGTTTCTACATAACTTTTTGACATATTTGTCTTCTCAGTTCATCTTTATTAACCAATTCGCTCTGATACCAACTGTGAGATCCATGTTCCCACCGCGCAACGGATTCGGGGTACTAGCAGCGGAAGTAGCACATCATGCGTGGGTAGGGGTCTCACACTCGAGGCCTCGCCCATGGATATCCGGACAAGAGACTAATCCGTCGGTTTGTCCAAAACTGAAACCGAAAAAACTTCCTTTACCCGGAAAGCATGGGCGATTCCACCAGGATAACTCTTTACTCTAACGTAGTCAAGATCATTACGGATCAACTGATCTGACTGCACCTTTAACGGTACTTGGTCAAATCAAGGAAGAAACTTGCACTTGGATCATTGGGATCAACGCTTTTTTCCCCATCAAGAGGCACAGCCGTTGATTCCTATCCATAGAACAATTTCTATCCAGGATTTACTTCATCTATCGTAATAATAGAAATTAAATCTCGATCTACGGATCCATCAGTCCAGCCTAGCCCCATCCGATCCCATGGGTTAGCCAACCGCCCAACCACTGTAGTGATGGGATCCAATTTGGAATTTGGTTAGGTTTTGTCCCGGGTACCAAGGAAAAGAGTTCCAAGGCCCCCTAGCCGGAAGTTCATGCAAACATAAAACTAGCCACACCACTTACACACCCAATATGAAATTGCCTTTTTCTTAGCATCAGCTAACTTTAAAACAATCCTTTAATGAAACCATAGTACCACTGATCACAATCTTCCAATTTATCTGGTTGATTCATACTTTCCCATCATTCCTTCATCAAAGTATCTATGGCATCATTGGCAACTAGAACGCTCACCACCTGTCCACACAGGGGTCTTTTCAATAGTTCCTAGCCCATAATACTCGGCAATATAATCACTTATAAAAATCAAGATGGACTCTCGTTGAAGATCAGCAAGATCAACCAACAGATCCATATAAAGAGCCATGGACTCATCCATTGAAGACCAGCAAGGTCAATCAACCAGATCCATGCCCGGTTTCACAAAACAACTCTTACTCCTTGTTCCAATATCTTCCTCGACGCACGCGTGGGTATCCTAGGTGACCCAGAGCCCGAGCATCGTATGGTCAGCACCCTCTAGGATCCTTCGCAGGTGACCTAGCGCTTCACTCATAGGCCGCTTCCTTGGTCCCTCATCCACCGTACCGGAAGCTCACCATTTAAATCGAACCGAGGCTGGTCAAGACCTCGGTCGACCTTGCTACGCGAGACGTCCTCCATTGACTCTCCGTCAGCAGTTGCAACTTTATCAGTTAGGTCTCCACGACCTTAATCACAAGACGGTCAAAATGCTTTCCCAGCATTCTTGACATAAAACAGCCATTTACAAACAGCATTTACAAACAGTTTACAATTACAATTTCTATATTAACTCTCATTTTTCCACATTATCCCTCATATAATCCACATTACTTATTCCACATTCCATTTATATGTGTACTCATCCAATCACATCATTTTCCATCTCTTCACTTCAGATTCCTTCACATCACATATCATATATTCACATCCATATCCACATCCATACATCCACATCCACATCCACATTCACATCCATACATCCACATCTACATGCTTATCTCCATTTTCACATCCTCATTTATACATCCACATCCCATATCCACATTCATACATACACATCCATATCCGCATTCATACATACACATCCATATCCACATCCACATGCATACATTCATTATCACGTCCTCATTCATACATCCACATCCACATACATACATACATCCACATCCACATTCCCACACATCTATACATCCATATCTACATGCACATTCACATCCATACATCCACATCTATATCCTCATTCACATCCATACATCCACATTCATGCATCCACATCTACATGCATACATCCATACATACACATCCACATTTACATTCATGCATCCACATCCACATCCTCATCCACATCCATACATCCACATTCATACATCCACATCCACATCCACATTCACATCCATACATCCACATCTACATGCTTATCTCCATTTTCACATCCTCATTTATACATCCACATCCCATATCCACATTCATACATACACATCCATATCCACATCCACATGCATACATACATCCACATCCACATTCCCATTCACATATATACATCCATATCTACATGCACATTCACATCCATACATCCACATCTATATCCTCATTCACATCCATACATCCACATTCATGCATCCACATCTACATGCTTATGTCCATTTTCACATCCTCATTTATACATCCACATCCCATATCCACATTCATACATACACATCCATATCCACATCCACATGCATACATATATCCACATCCACATTCCCATTCACATATATACATCCATATCTACATGCACATTCACATCCATACATCCACATCTATATGCTCATTCACATCCATACATCCACATTCATGCATCCACATCTACATGCATACATCCATACATCCACATCCACATTTACATCCATGCATCCACATCTACATCCTCATTCACATCCATACATCCACATTCATACATCCATACATCCACATTCATACATCCACATCCACATCTACATCCACATTCATACATCCATACATCCACATTCATACATCCACATCCACATCCACATTCACATCCATACATCCACATCTACAAGCTTATCTCCATTTTCACATCCTCATTTATACAGCCACATCCCATATCCACATTCATACACACATCCATATCCACATCCACATGCATCTTATCATATCTTATCACTTCCCATATCTTTTATGCATACCTCTATGCATGAAATTCAATTATGCTAAAAGTAACACTTTTATAATAAAATATTCAACTTTTATGCATACCTCTATGCATGAAATCCAATATGATAAAAGTAACACTTTTGATATAAAAAATTCTTCTTTATGCATACTTCTATGCATGAAAATTAAAAATGATAAAAGTAACACTTTTAATATAAAAAATTTATCCAGTATGCATACTTCTATGCATGAAAATTAAAAATGATAAAAGTAACACTTTTGTTATAAAAAATTTTTCTTTATGTATACTTCTATGCATGAAAATTAAAAATGATAAAAGTAACACTTTTAATATAAAAAATTTATCCTTTATGCATACTTCTATGCATGAAAATTAAAAATGATAAAAGTAACACTTTTGATATAAAAAAATT
Source organism: Cibotium barometz (assembly GCF_041138505.1). Classification (NCBI taxonomy): domain Eukaryota; kingdom Viridiplantae; phylum Streptophyta; class Polypodiopsida; order Cyatheales; family Cibotiaceae; genus Cibotium; species Cibotium barometz. The sequence continues at coordinate 28,049,927 of NC_141091.1, forward strand.
TTCCTTTATGCATACTTCTATGCATGAAAATTAAAAATGATAAAAGTAACACTTTTAATAAAAAAATTATCCTTTATGCATACTTCTATGCATGAAAATTAAAAATGATAAAAGTAACACTTTTGATATAAAAAAATTTTCTTTATGCATACTTCTATGCATGAAAATTAAAAATGATAAAAGTAACACTTTTAATATAAAAAAATTATCCTTTATGCATGATATTAAAATTCAATTTCTCCATGATTATAATGAAATTCTTTCAATTAATCTAGGATGATAATTCCTAGAATATGGTAGGAAGTCCTCTTTTTATGCTTTGAATGAAATTATTTTATGCATAATTTTTATAAAAACTTTGCCATAGCTCCGCTGCTATGACTGATAAATCTCAATTTTTTCTAAGGGATAAAGCTTATCATTAAGGAAATAATTAAAATGATCTCTAATTGGATTATTAATCTATAATGGATTGAATCATCAATATGCATAAACTAAAAGCATAGAAAAAAGCCATTAATTTGGCCTCAAGCATAGCTTAATCTTGGATTAAGGAAAAGCTTTATGAAAAGCTTCATTTGGATTGAGAATGGGTCATGAGTATGACCATTTCTTGAGTGAGAGAGAGAAATTACATAAAAACCATTAGAATTTAAACATAAATAAAAATTAACTTCAATAGCATTTATAAATTATGTAACTCTTCACTACTATTCACCAATTAACTTTAATAGCATTTAAAAAACCATACCAATTAAGCTTCTCAAGCTTGAGAGGGGTTGAGAAGAGAGAAACATTGAAAAATTATAGAAAAGATCAATATTCACTAATTACCTTACAATTTGCTTGATTCTTTGTTCACGGTAGAGGCCCCCAACCAATCAATTGGTTAAGTATGTTGATGGAGCCACTAATGGGGATTGAAGAAAGAGGAAAGATCCAAAAACTAGTGAATTATTAAATGAATTCACAGTTCTTGGCTTAGGTGGAGTAGAGTAACGATGCATAAACACTATATATTTTTCAACAAGGGGGAGGCTTCTATTTATAGGAAAAATTGAGCTCCTAACCAAACAAACTGATTCTAGAATTTTCTAAATCAGTTTGGTCAATAATTGACCATTTTTAGGTCAGTTAAGCTAACTTTTTGGAACTAGACTTGAATGAGGAGAGAGGAGAGATGAAATATCTCAATTTTTATGAGTTTAAAACTCATTCAAGCATGTGAAATATGCACCTCCTTTAAAGAACTCCCCTTCCTTACATGTGTCATAATGGAATCATTTTAATATTGCTCATAGTTTTTTTTACTAATAAACCTTGTACATTTTCAACTCTTCATCTTATGTGAAATATGCACCTCCTTTAAAGAACTCCCCTTCCTTACATATGTGTCATAATGGAATCATTTTAATATTGCTCATAGTTTTTTACTAATAAACCTTGTACATTTTCAACTCTTCATCTTATGTGAGCATTTACTCATTTTTGGATACCCAAAATATCTCATATTTTTAATATTGCTCATAGTTTTTTACTAATAAACCTTGTACATTTTCAACTCTTCATCTTATGTGAGCATTTAAGGGACTCCCCTTCCTTACATATGTGTCATAATAAAATCATTATACCCAAAATATCTCATATTTGTAATATTGCACATAGTTTTTTACTAATAAACCTTGTACATTTTCAACTCTTCACCTCATGTGAGCATTTACTCATTTTTGGGTATTTTCTTTTTACAAGTTGGATTTATCTCCTCCCTACACATGGATTGATGCTATTGGTCCATAGGAACCTTAATTGGACCATAGTCTAAAGATTTCTGAAAATCTAGACCCTTAGGCTAAGGTTCTTTATACCTATTTTCAATTAATTCCAATTGCACATTGGAAAATTCTTTTTGAATTTCTGTTTCAGGGGAACTCATCTGAATTAGAAGAGATATTTTTCTATCCAAAAATATTCAAAATCTGAATATTCTCTCTCTAGAATATTTTTCTCTCTCTAGGCTAAAACAGATAAAAATAAGGTCTTTATATTTCTGAAGAGGGATTGATTACAGGGAAAGATACTAGACATCAAAAAGGGGGTGGGGGAGGAATCTTACACTAGGGATCTTTTCAGTAAGATATGTTGGAAGTTCTAGCTCCTCTATGGTCTTATTCTCCCGAGTGAGTATCGTTCAAGACTGCCTGTACCACCAAAGAAAGATAATGTTCCCACTTCGACTGCTAATCATGGCAATATGACTTGAGAACATCAAATGCAAGCTGATTATATATTTCTATCTGGCCATCTTTTTGAGGATGAAATGCACAACAACTGTAACTTGGTTCCAAAGCTACCGAATAATGCTCTCCAGAAATGTGAAGTAAACTTTGGATCCTTGTAAGATGTAATTGTCCTTGGCAAACCACGTGGAATACCAAAGGTGAAGAAACAAGCGGGCGAGTCTTGTAGAGAGTATGTCTTCCTCTTGAAAGGGGAATCGGTACTCCTCTGGGCTTTGTATTTTGGTTTTTATTAGGTTTTACATTATTAGATTCAATCACAACCGGTGATCCTGTAAGACACTTAACCAAGCTAAGCATGCTCTCCTGAGCTTGCTTTTTGCGTTCCACATGTCATATGATCATGATTTTCAATTTGGGCTGGTTAGGTGGGTTCTAGTTTTTTATGATAGTATAACCTTAATATTTAAACCTTAAATCCAATTTATGGATTTATCTCATAATATTACCATAATTTACAAGCATATAAGTATAAAAAACCATTTTCTTAATCTCTAGCTTCACAAGCCTAGAGTTTGATTTGTGAATTAAGAATTTCTCCATGAGAAGCATCATTTCAATAGAGAATTGGTCATAGGAATGCCCATTCTTTGGGGGAGAAAGAGATAAACATAAAAAGCATAAATGTAAACTTTTCTTAATTATTCATTATAACTCTTAAGAAAAGCTTGATTTGCATTATAAACACTGAATTAAGAAACTTCTCAAGCTTGAGAGGGGTTGAGAAGTGAAAACATTGAGAATAGTAGAGAAAAAACCATAAAATTACACTTTACCTCTTGTTTTTACTTGCTTCTCTATCATAGAAGAAGCCCCCAACCAATCAACTGGTTTGTGTGTTGAAAGGAAAGCTCCAAGGATGGTTGAAGATTGGTCTATGAGGTGCACTGAGTGAAGAGTTAGAATTTGTTTTATCCTCACTAAGTGACGTACTAGAACTTGTTTCATCTTCTGACTTTCTTTGGATCTCCAGGTTTTCTTTATGTTTGCCATGCGACGAGATCGAATTTTCTTTTGGGCTGTTGTATCCTGTGTCGCACACATGGGTTTTGTGGTTTGTGTAGTGGCCTTTGCGGTGGATGCTTCTACATCATGTGTATCTTTTGGCTCTTTTGTGTTTATGACCCCTTTTGGGTTTATGTCCTCCACACAGGCTCCTTTTCCCTGTCTTTTAATTCAACCTTGGTTTCAATAGTTTGTTGTCCCTTGTCTTTCTTCGGTTTAGAAGGTTTTGTTTTCTATTTTGGGTTTTGCTTTAAAGCATGTTCTTTTATCCATGTTGAGGTATTATCTTTTGCATTCTTTTTTACTGTTTCTCGTGCCTTGGCTTGTAAGCATGTAAGCACATTCAAGGATACCATGGACAATTTCCCATTTTGTACACTTAAGATGTTAAGAGTTGTATTTTGTGAGACAAGTTGCATTGAAGTAACTCGTCTTGGGCAATCTTGAAACATGTGGTCAATGCCACATCGTCCACACATGGGTCACAAAGTGTCAGTGAATATGGGCATGGAAGTATTCCAAATTTTAGCCTTTATCTTAATCAGTACATAAGGATAAATAGAGCTACTTCACATCACTTTGAATTCCATTATGGCCTCAAACCAATCAATAGCATAGTCACCATTGTCGATATGTAAGATACTTCTTTGATGTTGTGAAGGTCAATGACTTGCAGTTTCGAGTTCTTCCAACATCGAGTGGCAAAGTTACATAGTTTATTGCACTTATAGCACACGTAGAGTGAGGGTTTTCGACAATATTAGTGTTGTGACTAATAGGCTTGGGATGAATTGCATTGCTTTGATCATTAGAGTTCTTTACATTTTGAATAACAAGAGTGCGTGCATTGCTATTTCCTACCCAAGGCTTCCTATTTGCATTAGAACCATTAAAAGAACAAGATCTAATAAGAGCACTATATGGATGAGGAAAAGCTTATTGATTGTTGTTGAAACCAAAGAACTGGTGATTATTCAGCCGAAAGAAGCATTGGATTGTCAAACATGCTTACTTAAGTATTTCTTTCTTTTTTCATCATCATGAGCTCAAGCAATAGCATCATCAAGTGATGTAGGATTAAACATGTTGTATGGTTTCTTTAAGACTAGATTCATATCGACATTGAGTAGTATCTTCAAGCACCCCTTCAACCATGTGAAGTAGTTGTAGGAGAGTTTTCCAAAACCTTTTTGTGTACTAAGGTATATTCTCTCGATCGGATATGGATAAAGCATCCCATTCATGGCGAGCTTTGAGTGTAACTATGGTGGTAAAAATCTTGTTTTCACCTTGTGTTATAACTCTACTCAAGTAGTAGGCTTATTAGGATTGTTGCAAAGAACATTTCACTAAAGTGAAGCACGCTCAACCATGTGGTTGGAAGCACACTTAATCTTATATTTTTCTGAATAAGTCTCCTCAAGTAGTCATGTAATTGAATCACTAAAGTGAAGCACACTCAGGATGGAGACGAGCATTTTCTGAGCAAAAACATACGAAAAATTTGAGCGGCAAAGTGAAGGCATAGATAAGTTTCCAACTTCATAAAATAGTATTTTTCATGTAAATTATGAAAACCATGTATATAAAACCATAATTTGACATTATCCAAATCATGCACATTGAATCACCAAAATTCATTGAATCAAAGATACATATTTGAATGTTACCTTAATCAAAACATTGTTGGAATTTCTCTAATACTTATAATTTTAGAGTGCAGAGTCTCCTTGAAAAAATAGACATGAGACTCGTTGAAGAGGCTTTTGTACAATCGAGCCCTCTTCCAACCAAGAGGAAACATCTACCCCACGTGTTGGCCTTGCATGGAAGAACTATAGTAATGTTGGGCCATGAGAAATTGGTGTTGCTTTTCATTCTCTTCAACCTCTCAACTCTCGATTTTGCCATCATGGGATGTGTGACCATGTGGCACAGCTTTGCTTGGAGGGGACTATGGCACCTAATATCTTAGAGGTGGAGGATTTGAAGGAAACTATGAGGGGAGAGGATGTCTTTGGCTATTTGCAAACCCATTGCCACCTATCATGGTCCCAAAAGGAATAAGAAGGGGGGGGTGTGGAAACATGCAAACGTGCGGCACAAACGAGAGAAGCTCCCCTTTGAGAAATAAGTCCAATTCACACACATGAGTGAGAGGCCAGCTATGTATTTCGCTCACGAAATTCATATGGGATGAGGGAACTTATTGTTAATGGATTTTGCTGGTGAAACTCATTGATGGGATGTGTGACCGCTTCTTAGCATTTTCGCTGTTGAAATTCATTTTGTGGGAAGAGCCCGACTCTCTCCCTCTGATATGCATTAAGGGAATAGCCCGACTCTCTCCATCTCTCTCACTCTCTCCATTTGATCAAGTATGTGCACCTCTGCCATCTCTCTTTCTCTCTTGCCTTTGTGTGCGCCTTAGCCACTCAGCCGTTGCATTTGCCACCACTGTTGGAGTCGTCGACCATGGTCTCAGTGTACTTCTTTACTGCACCACATGACTACGCTTACTAGTGGCTTTGAACTCCACACACAAAGAACCATTTGCACCTATTTTGCTAGCGAAATAGGTGACTATCCTTTGTTATGGCTCACCCTAACCCTCCTTGAAACACATCCAAAAAGAGATTACCTGGTGAACCGACTGTCGTGAGGATGTTTCCAATGGCCGAACTCGTAATCCTTGAGATCTCCAAGCTCTACAACTCCTTGAGAAGCAATTTCATTGTGCCTCCCACGAGCGTTGTCAAACCACCGTGTTGCACTACGGATACTCATCCCTCATCTCACCTCACTTCACTCACACACACTCACTAGCATGCATTAGGGAGAGAGATTAGCAAGAGGATTAGCAAGAGCAAGACTCAATTGCACAATGGGAGAGTATGTTGTATTATGAGAGATATTCACTTATATACATGACCATAAGTGCACACTCACTTAAATTATGGCTGGCCGCGCACTTTAGGCTCGTAAGAGGCCTAATGCTTTTACAATGACTACTCTTATAATATATCCATGATGAGGAGGAATTTCACTCTGTTTACTTAGTTTTGCCTAATAGAGGAGACCAAAATTAAGAGTCTAATTAATCTCCTATTTTAGATTAATTTACACATTTGTTGATGCACATAGATTAGCATTGCCTTGCTCTATCCAATTATGTGCTCAATTGTGTGAATTAATTAAGGATTAATTTGGTTAATTAGAGTCCTTGATTAGTGTAAAAGAGAAAAAGATTAGTGAAAGGATTAATCTTGGATTAATTTTTAATCACTTTTTTTACATAACTCATTAAGGCTAATGAGCATTCAATGAGTAGATGCTCATGAGTTGTCAAATTGCCCATTTTGGGGATCATTTATGAAGGGTGTAAGGAGTGTCATAAAAAGGTTGACTTTTTTTGATTCCCACTGACCTTTTTTTGAAAATGCCCATATCTCCTTAATTTTAAATTCAAAAAATATCCCCCCCTAAAAAAGAAAATTCGTATTTCCCACTAGACTCCAAAAAAAATTCGAATTTAATTTTCCGTGAAGTCTGCTTCTTGTCAATCTCAGTTTTCCTCGAAAATAAAGATACACCATGATTGGTCTCTCTTGGTCACGTATGTTACCTCACTCGTAACATAAATCAACACACATTAGTGTGATACTAGTCTCTCTTGGGAAAATCTATTACATCCCACCACAAAGCAACACACATTTACTCTCAGGTAACTATGAAAATTCTACCCTAGGAATGCCTCTAGAATTATATCTCAGAACACAGCTATACACATGGCTTGTACCCGTGTGTATAGCCGTGTTCTAAGATTCGACGGCCCCTATAGCATTCAATATGCTTGATTAAATGGAAAGACAAACGAAGGATATAAAGCAGTGCCTTCATGCACAACAAAGCACTTTGCCATAAGCCAACAAGAAGAGAACTCCATGAGAATTTAAGTATAGTAAGATGGTGTTTTTGAAAGTAAGGCCAAAGTAGAGTATGCTTTCTCTTGGTAACTTAAAGGAGCTAGTCCCAAGCTATTTTTGGTGTGCAAAGTGGGTGAACTAGCATATGAGCTTTAACTTCTTCCTCCCATCAAAGTGTATAATGTGTTCCATGTTAGCCTACTTAAGTGGAACCTGAGAAGATTTTAAGTGTTCGAGAAAGGATTATTCAAAATCAAACCCTTTGTGAGTATTTCATTCAATGAAAGCATTACCCTATTGTAATAGATGTGGAGAATCTCTTTTTCTTCCCAAAAAAAGGTGCAAGTACAAATGTCCTTCTCAAGTAAAAGCAAGAACTCTTTATTCTTTTCTCACAAAAAGGGTTTGTGCACTCTATTCTATTCACAGCTTTCATGTATTCTTTGTTTAAAAAAACTTCAACCAAAAATCATACACTAAGGTTTATATTTGTACCTTACACACATTAAAAGTAAATATCCATCTATTTTTGACATAAGCCATGTACTTACTCTTTCTCTCCTCTCCTCTTATACATATATTATTCCTTTATGTATTCTCTCTCCTCTCCTCTAATACATATATTATTCCTTTATGCATTCTCTCTCCTCTCCAACTTATACAAATATTATTCCTCTATGCATTCTAAGGTTAAGCATACATAATAAAATATTTCTTTTGACAACCATACTTCTAATCAATTAACTCAATGCTCACACAACTCTTTCCCACACGTAATAAAATAAGTGCGTACACCAATTAAATCTTCAACCTAGGAACATAGAAAATAAATAAATTAGTAAATAAAATTAAATCATTTTCTTACAAAAGATAATGGAGTCTTACGCCCTCCCTTCCTTTAACTCAACAAGATGTCCTCATCTTGGGAACAAGGGAAACTCTAGGGTATCTTATCCTCGGTTAGCCAAGTTGCATCTCAATAGGGTAATGCTTCCATTGAATGAAATACTCATGAAGGGTTTGATTTTGAAGAATCCTTTCTCAAACACTTAAAATATTCCTTTCGAAGGGTTTGCATTCTAAGGTCAAGCATACATAATAAAATATTATTTTTGACTCAGCAACTCCTTCTCACATATAATAAAGTAAGTGCATACACAAATTAAATCTTCCATCCATAGGAACATAGAAAATAAATAAATTAGTAAATAAATAAATTTTTTTACAAAAATTTTGAATCTTCCATTCATATTCTTTTTGAATACCTCCTATCCTCTTGGGTATTTTGTAGATCCAACTATTGAATTTTTGGAGCAAGAAGACCAAGAGGAACGTAGAGGCCCCGTTTCTTGAAGAAGAGAAAGGGGAGAGAGAGAGAGACAGGTATTAACGCCGGTAGAATGCAACACGAGGGCATATACGACCAACGGTGGGACTCGGGGGAGAGAGAGAGAGAGAGAGAGAGAGAGAGAGAGAGAGAAGAAGCTTTTTTAACGTCGTAGGAACAATCCCAAGAGACCAAATATGATCTATCCGACGGGAGTGAGATTCGAACACAAGACGTGTTGAATAACAACTCCATGAGCTAACCAATCTGCCACACATTGAGTGATAGAAAGGTTAGCCTATTTTGTTTATTTATCCACACACCCATTTGAAGAAGCTCCTTTAACGTAGTAGGAACAATCCCAAGAGACCAAATATGATCTATAGGAGGAGAGTGAGATTCGAACACAAGACTTGTTGAGAGAGAGAGAGTGTGTGTGTGTTGCATTAAGAAATTGATTGATGGTGTTTGAAAGTCGAGGCGTTTATTAAGTCCAAATATTATTACAATGATTTGAATAAATGAAAAATGAGATCATCACGTAGCGAATTGCGGTGTTGCCCAGTCACGCCGACTCAGTCCTAGCGAGGTGTATGTTCGACGCGATTTCCATGCGTCGCGATGGAAAGCCCCCCCATTGAGGAGAAGCCTCTGCAGCATCATCACATAAGCAACTGTCGGTTTGTTATGAAGCTTGCCTTCAATTTTTCTGTTAGTTACAGGTTCTTAACACACTGCGAGTCCAACGGTTGAGTACAAGCAAGAAGGAAATCAGAGGTATGGAGATCTCTTCCCATCTTAAGGAAATGGCCGCAGTTTAGCTCTTAATTGATGTGATTATCTCTTAATGTGTGATTAACCAGGCCTTTGATTGCCTTCCTTGTTAGGGCCATGTCGCTGCATGTGAGAAAGGGGATGAAATTGAGGATGAGGAGAATATGCGGAATCTTGAAGGACAGAATCTCCATGGGGCGGGTGAAGGCGGGGGGGAATCGACGGCTGAAAGGCTGGCATGTGGCGCTGATCTGCGCAACAAGCCATGAGGAGGCTCCTGCAAGCGAAGAGCTGGTGGGTTTGGTGCTGCAAGCAGGCACAGGCTCTCGCATGCGAGTATCTCAGTGTATAAGCTTGCTTATGGAAAGGTTAAACAAAACAAAGAGCTGGATTGTTGCCCTCAAATGCCTTACCCTCATCCACAAGGCCCTCCATCATGGTGGCTTCATCTTCCAAGACCAATTAAGCTTCTACCCTACCCATGGTGGTAGAAATTATCTCAACCTTTCCAGATTCAGAGATAAGAGTAGCCCCTTCGCTTGGGAAGCCTCCTCTTGGATCAGATGGTATGCCAGATTTCTAGAAGCCCTCATGGAAGCTTCTAGAACCTTGGGTACATTCTTAGACTCCAACTCCAAGCTTACCCCCTCTCAGAAGGTTTCTAGCTTGCATAATGATGGCTTGATGGCAAAGATCATGGTTTTGAATGAACTCCTTCATGAGATTTGTGGATGCCCTTTGAAGAACACTGCAGCACCAAGCAACAGATTGATCAAAGACGCCCTTCAGCTTATCATCCTGGACAGCCTCATGGCCCAAGATGAGGTCCGAATCCACCTCAAAGAAATCTTCAAGAGGCTGACAGACCTTACCGCCTCCAACATCTCGGAATTGCTGCGTGTATGTGAGCAGCTCGCCACCGAGTCCATGACTCTAGTCCACCTCGTTGAGCATGCCCTTGCTATGAATTTGCTGCAGTCACATCAATGTCCAGAGAGGATTCTTTTCACGGACTATGAACTCATGAACATCAAAGAAGCTCTCAGAACACTGCGAGTTTCAGTTGCAGCGGCGGCGCCTACAGCACAGGTGAAGAAGGATCCTTCCAATGGCTCATTTTTTCATCTCAAATTGTCTTCTTTTGTTAGCTGGAAGGGTTCGCAGTCATTGCAGAGAATAGTACAAGCTGGCACAAATGCTGATTCATGATGTAGGCAAGAACAAGAAATAAATTCACAGGTTTACCCCATAGGTTTGTATGTGAGAACATATCCAAGCTCAAAAGCACACACATTAGATGAGTGAAACCTCTCTGAAGCTTACCTGTTGTTGGTGGTTCATCGAAAAAGAGCAGCCAAGGCCGTGTGAGGATTTGAACTTCTCTTGGTGTACACATCTACCTATTTTGGTCAGAATTTGAGCGAAGCCGAACTAAGTTTAGTTGCTTCTTATCACTGTCATAAGGTATCATAAAAGGTGTGCTGAAATGATGCTTCAAAGCCAAAGCCCATGCTTGTAAACACAATAAAGGCATGCTATGTTCTTCTGTTTCACAATTTGGAAAGCCGCAAGAAGCATTGCTTGATAGCTTTGATTTGCAGTGGCAATCTAATACCTTCTTAGCATTGAATTCTACTTTGGCTAAATGTGAAAGATGGAACTATTCTGCACTATTCATTTCTTTTTTCTCATTGTGAGGATGCTAACTTGCCTTTAGGTTTTAAGTGGGATATTGAACTTTAGATATGTGGAGAAATTCATGGCTTCGAGAGATTGTAGCAAACAATGAGTGAATCTTGTTTAAATTTGTGAGGTTCTGTAGTTTGAAAACTTCATGCTGAAATCTGAAAGTAAACCAAAGAGAGGGGACTCCCAGAAGGCTGACATTGCAGCCCTTTCTTTCTCCATCAAAGTGGAGGATACTCCATAGCAAATGATTGGAATACACCTCCTTTTGCAAAAATGTAATATTCTTATATTTTGACCCCCATTAGATGTGACCTTTGTTAAATTCCCTTTTGCACCATTCAAGCTTGAGTTTAGTCTATCTTCCATTGATATGGGCTAGATGCCTTAACCCACATTAAAAAATAGAGAGTAAGTTACTAGCCAACCAGGGTCATATCTTTGACGACTTTCCCTCTACTTATCAACGCCATATTTTTAACCAAAAATGCTTTGACCGTTAAAAATGGAAAGAAAAGCATGGAATAAAGATCAAACTTGCAAGAGACTAGAAAAATGTTAAGAAAATTCTTGTTCAAAATCCTTCCAAGCCATGACGAGGCGTAGGGAAAGGACACGTGGTGTCCTTTTCCGAGAGGAGCCATGTCATTGCCACTTCCAATAGCTGTGCATTCTTTCTCGGCCATCCTGGGTTAGGGGAGTGCATCCAACGAATTTCATCTCATGAGTTGTCGAAGTGTAGGTTTGGTGCACAATTATTTGCGAGCTCCTCTTGTCAAACTTGATTGCACCACAAAGCCTCACGTCTAGGCACTTCCTTTATTGAAGGTACAAATCTTGCATGGATAGTGGGGATTGCAAAGGGATGGCAAGTAATCCCACATGCAAAGGCAATGTGGAAGATGAAAGGGAATATATATTCCAAAGGGACCCCTCCTAGCTTCAACTCCCCAAAACTTGTCTTTTGTGGAAGATTGGAGGGTTGCTTAGGCAGTGGTGGGGACCAACTTCAACATGCCACAGACTCCAAAGGCCCATGATGATATCCTAGCGCGTGGCTCTAAAAAGCACATTGGGCATATGCCATTTGTGGTGTGGTATCATGCCACATCATGGGTGGCATGACAATTCTTGGATTCCAAGATAGTATCAGAGCCCCAAGGTGAAATCTCGCATGTGTAGTGGGGATTGCAAGATGGCAAAAGGGATGCCAATAAAAGGCAATGTGGAAGATGAAAATATATATAAAGTCCAAAGGGACTCCTCCATTCAACTCCCCCAAGCTTGTCTTTTGTGGAAGATTGGAGGATTGGTTAGGTGGAGAGGGGACCTACCTTAACATGCCAAAGCCTCTAGAGGACCATGCGGATGTGTGTGCCTCTTGGGGTGCTAGCAACTCTAGAAGCATACTAGGTACATATGTTGGCATCCATCTGTCATTCATAGTATGGTATCATGACACATCATGGGCGGCATGGCAACTCTTGGTTTCCAAGATCCTCACTTTCTTGTTCTCTCAAATTCTATCCTTTCTTGGAGATGCTTTAGAACTTCATTACAACTTCACCACCTCCCTTCTTGGCATTTTTCCTTCATGCTCAACTTTCTCTACAAAGACTTCATTACAACACCTTTGTCACATTACGCACCACCTTTTTCACTTTGGTGGTTACCTCCTATTAGCTCAAGAGTAAAGAGGGCATGTGTGTTAGTCTCTTCCATTGTATCACATCTTCCTTATAGTTCTGGTTCTCTTTCTTGTCTAGGTGAGTTCCTTTTTTCCATGTCACTCCATTCAACCACCATTGGTGTGCATCTTTCATGTGTAGATAATGTTATGGCTTTTTATATTCTACTTATTGATTTGTAACATTTCAATTGGCCCTACGTTTTTAATATCATGGACGTTGATGTGTCATGTTGTTATAATCTCTTTGATTTTTTTATTTAAAAAAACTCTCGTTGTTGATGTGTTTTTTTCTATTTGCTTAAAATTTTTAACTTTCTTGTTTCGCTAATGTGTCAACATTTGGCTTATAATGGGTAAATTCCTAAAATAATGCTGCCCTATTGGACGATTGGTATGACCCCTAACCATGATGTATGGAGGCTTGTGGGACCATGTGGCTAGGCTAACATGATTATTGTAAGCCTTAAAAGGCCTTTGTTTTAAGTTAAGGTGGAGGGGCTATATAGCTAAGCTAGCATGGAGGCGCTTTGCTCTGAGGCTAATGTGGCTATTGTAGGGCTTAAAAGGCCTTTTTATAAAGGTAAGGTAACTTAGAGTGTTGATTTAACAGCAAGTCTAAGACCAAAATAAATTATTTACCACTAATATAATAAATAAAAGCTCAATTCAATCGAATCCCTGGAATGTAGGTAAGGTGTGATTTTTTACCCTCTGAGAATATAACCATTGAAGGAACAACGGATATCAATAGGCCAATTTTAAGATAGTTTTTGGGAGCCATACAAGTGGCATTAAAGCTATCATCTTTCCTTGTTTAAGGTGTAGTGGAGTACAAGGCTTGTGTCATGGAAATTAAACAATCATGGAAAGGATAGACAATAACAAGGATTGATGCACAACACTCAATGATTAAGAGTTTGATTAAGAAAAATAAATGTCTACAGCATAACCTTAGCCCAATAAAAAGAACTACTTTTAGAACCATCATGAAATGTGGGAAGAGTCAAGTGTGAAAAGACACAAAATAGGAAGAAGATCTTGAGAATAAGATGAGGGGAATTAAGGGAAACTTAGATCTCATCCTAGAAAAGAAGAGGGCAACTTAGAGAGCTAGGGGTAGGGCATCAAGCAAGTCAAGACCATGGAGGATATATAACAACCATGTGTATACAAGGTTCCATGAAAGAGAAGACCCGACTGAATGTAGCCCTCAAAAAACTTAAGAAGTTCTCAAAGTAACATGAGTTTTATAATTTTATGGAGCTAGAAAGATTGGAGAAGAGATAGAGGCTTAGATTAAGGAACTTGAGGACTACTTTGACCTTAGAGAGTTTGATGAGGTGGGCAAGGTAAAAGTAGACATACTTCATCTTAAGGGAGCAACTAAGCTTTAGTGGAAGAGGGGGAAAATTCCAAAGGAGGAACCGACCTCCAATGCCACCACAAGATTAAGCAAGGAATCAAAAGATGCCATAACAATATGATCCTGAGCTCATTGTTGAAAGTGTTTTAAAATTGGGAGCATGCTAAAGATGCAATGGACCTATGGCATATGGAATTCTAATTCACAAACAAGGATCCATTCCCAAATCCTGAGCTCAAGAGAGATATGAAAGTTAAAGCTACAAAAATGAATAGCCCCATCCATAGACACCTCAAAGGAGAAGAAGATATGGTTGTATACTTATAAGGTTAAAAATAGTAATTTGGTTCATAAGTGTGGAATTTTGATACATTTTGGTAGTGTCCATTGCTTCATATCTTTAAAATTTGTTAAGAGCTTGAATCAAGAACTGGATAAAGCCTGACAGACTTGTAGAGTTGGCTAGTGGAAAGAAAACCTTCACTAGTGGAGTACTCAAGTCTTTAAACTTCAATCTAGGAAATGTCCAATCCTAAGGCAGCTTCCAAGTCATTAAACATCAATCTAGCTAATTTTCAATCCTAATTCAAATTACAAGTCTTCAAATGGGAAAAATATAATGTTATACTAGGGATGGATTAGTTAAGACCAGTCCATATAATGTGAATCTAAGAGGGTTTCGCTCATATAGGAGTTAACCAAAAACGTCTCACGACACGAGCTGAGATGGATAGCCATGCAACACCTGTATGAATTTTTCGTTTCATCCCGTTAAGGACAAGCGAGTTATATTAGGGATGGATTAGTTAAGACCAGTCATAGAATGTGAATCTAAGAGAGTTATACTAGGGATGGATTTGTTAAGACCAGTCACATAGAATGTTATATTAGGGATGGATTAGTTAAGACTAGTCATATAATGTTATACTAGGGATGGACTAGTTAAGATCAGGCATAGAATGTTATACTAGATATGGATTAGTTAAGGCTAGTCATAGAATAACATATTAGGGGGGATTTTTTTCTGGTGAGCATTTTCTAGGCGAGCGCTTTTTTGGAATCGGGCGAGCAGATTCCAAAAAGATTCCCTTCCCCTCCATCAAGAGAGAGAGGGGCAAAGAGAGTTGGAGAGAGAGGGAGAGAGAGATTCATAGCATAATTATTTAAGAGAGGGAGAAGGCGAGAGAGAGCGAGAGGGAGTGAGGGAGAAAAACATAACATTACATCCTCTAGATCGAGGTTATTTCTTCTAAGTGAAAATAAAACCAAGTTCATTCACATACAACTTCCAAATACCACTCTTTAGTCAGAATTGTTGGTACATCATCATCTTTACTTCTTTGGGCTACACTTGTCTCTGGGGTGAAGGCATAAAGAAAGCAAACAATGTTCGTTCCCTTTCGCACTTCTTCAAGCAAGAGATGCTCAGACGCATCATCAATAAACCATGGGCTTGCCATATTGTAATTAAGCCCACCACTTTGGTCTTCACTTGAGAAATATAATCATCACTACCAGGAAGTGGTAAGGATGTGAGACCTTTCCATGCTTGTGCACCATCAATGGTCTTTAGCTTAACCTCTGCATTGGTGGCCTCCCTCGCGCGATATGCATAGCAACAACTTCAATGCTAATATTTGATGAGGCCATCACGAACAATATGAAGGAGGGTTGTGGTGTACTCTACTCACGAGGCTTAGCTAAATGGTGATTAACAAAGTTCTATGGAGATTATCTCTATATTTATTGTAGTGGGAGAGGTGTACTCTAATTTTACAACAAACAAAAAAAAACACCTTTCTTCTTTTTTAATGTCAATAATAAAGGCATCTTTCCTCAAATTTCTACACCATAATAATGAAAGGCATTTTTTGTACTTTTTTGGGGAAGAGCGAGTATGTATTGTTTTTTTTTGTACATGCAATTTCAGATAAGGGTTCGTGTGCTTGCTAGCCCACCTTACCTCTCTATTCTCTCTAACTCTTTGTTCCCCTCTCATTTCCCTAAGATTTCTAATCGTTTAATGCTCAACACAAATACCATTCATCAGTAGAAGATCATGTTTTGTAATACCATACCTACTTGAAAATGTGCAATCCATAACAAGAGGAGGGGGAGGGAGGGAGGGGGAGAGAAAGATATTGCATAATCAAACCCTCTACACAATGAGATTTCTTCCACACTGAGGTCACAAAAGTCCCGAAATACCGCAAGACATGTAAAAATTCCATGCATTTAATGGTCTAAATTAGGGTAGGTTCTCCTACAAGACAAGGCATTGTAGAGCTCCAAGTCCGATAGGATAGGTTGGTGGATGAACATATTCTCGTTCTGCCTCAAGCCAAGAACATGCAAATAAATGAAATACAAGTGCTTGCATATAAGTTGCGGCTTCTTCTTGCCTTCTCTATCTACAAAATCTTCACGTAAAAAATGGTTCTTCGTTCACATGAAGATCATATTTTCCAGCATGTGCATCATCCCCCTACGATTGAACTTAAAAACTTCATGCTTGTTCTCTTGCCTCTGCACTTCTTCTACCGTAGTTTTCATTTTCAAAGCGGCCTCTATTTTTTTGTCTCTTACTTTGTTATAAAAGTGTGGTACTTGACTCTTATGCCATTTTGCATGCTTGAGCCACATACATGTGTGTTAGTAGTGGACCCATATGATGGTTCTTTATTACTTGTTATTGTAAAGGACCTTGTAGCCCCACCACTACTAGGTGGGGTGGGCATAACACCTTCTGCATTCTTGCTCTCCACTTGGTATCCACCTTCCCATAATAAATATACCTCCTCGTCTCTGTGAGGTTAGTTCCCATAGCAACTAGCCATATCTTGGGTGGTGGATTGGGCTTTAAATCTATGTTGGTGTCCACAATATAGCAATGAAGCACGTGATCATGAAAAACCACATCCATTGTCTAATGAGACCATTAGGGTGCTTGCAATAGCCTTCGAATGATGGTGCAAGCACACTCTTTGTAGATCTGGCTATGTGTTGCCCACACCTCTTACTCTCATAAGGTGTTCACTGCATGTGACCTTGCTGCCAATGTATGTCCTTCAGATTATCCACATTTCTTCATTCATCGTGCGTTTAATCCCACTAAACTCTGTGACTTCTACTATTCTTTCAGGAGTACTGGTTGTATCACGCTCCTTAAAAATAATATTATGTGGCCTCCCCATATACTTGTGGTCTCGTACATGTATTCCAAACAATGCATGGCCTCATTATCAATATCAATGACAACAGCTGGCTAGTCTCTTGTGAGATGTGCACTTTCTTTGTCTCACCGGGGTGAGGGGGATATGGGTGTTCCTTCAATTTCCTGATTAACTGTTCGGACCACTTGGGTTGGGCTTGTAGTAGACAGTCATTCTTTCAGTTTCTTCAAGCTTGGTCCTCTCCCTATGTGCTTGCCTTGAGAGTAAGAGACTGCCTTGAGAGTAAGAGACTGCCTTATTAGTGCTTTGCAAAATTGCATTTTCCATATCGGTAGTACATGCATCATAAAGAGAAATATTGCGTCTACATTCTTTCCCTGCAAGCCAACTCCTGTTAGCCTTCTGCCTCCAAGAAGTTCAGATGTGAACTGAGCTGATCATGGTCATCTTTTACCTTGTGCTAGTAGGGTTTTTTTCCCCATGAGAACACACCCTTAGTGTGTTAGCAGCCATGTGAACCCTAGTGCCAGGGCTACTTGAGTTGTATTCCAATCACTCATTATCTCGTTCGAGTACATTCCAGCTATTGCCATCGTCTCTGTTGCTTTCTGAGCTCGTGTGCGTGTTTTGTTTATGAGTCTGTGCTGAGAATATTCTTTCACATCCAGTATTGGTATCATAGTCTTGTTGTTCTACTGCTCCTGCTCTACTGATCGTCTCATTGGTGCCACGGCTTGTTTTGGGTAAGATCTTGCTCTGCGCACTTTCAATCAAATCTAGGGTTTTGCCTTCTATTGTACATTAGCATTATTTTTGTTAATACTACCGTACATTTAAGGCTCACCCCCATACTAGCTCTTCACTCAGCTTTTCACACCGAGGTTTTTAGTTGGTACTACTATTGATGATGTTTAGTCATTGAGCTTTCTTTTGACATATTACTTCTATGTTTGTCAGCTTTGAGCTGTCAGCCTCTCAGGATTCCTCTTGAGCATTTGACTTTTGCATTAGTTGATTTTGCTTAGTCAGCTCATTTAACTATGTGAGTTAGTATTACCTTATATGTAGTTCAACCCTTTGATTTTCGCATTCAGTGTCTGCCTTCTTTCAGTCTCCAACATTTAGCACTTCACTCTCACTTTCAACATGTGGCTCTTGGCTTTTAACATTCATCACTTTGCTTTACATTTAGAAATCTGTTTTCTACCACGATTTCCTATCTTCAGCGCTTCACATTTCAAAATAAGCAGTTGGTCGAGTTTACTTTTCTGGCCGAGTTTACTTTCAGCAGAGTCAAATTACACGTCTACCGACTTTGATCTACCTGATGTCGCATCATCTTTAGATCTGATGATGACACATCACCTTCAGAACTGCTGACTGCTGCACGTTAGCATCAAAATTGTTGACGACACATTAGCATATCAGAACTGTTGACTCCACATCAACTTTGGATCTGTTGACCATGTCACCTTTGGATGTGCTGACTCTATGTCAACATCAAACTTGTTGATTCTACGTTAGCTTCCATTTTACTGATTCCTCGTCGGCTTCGGATCTATCTCTCCATTAACATCAGGTGTGATGTCTCCACGTTAGCATCAAACCTACTGATTCCATGTCTGCTTTTGTCTTGCTGATTCCACGTCAGCTTTCGGTTAGCTGATTTCGACCTTCTACTTCCCCATCCGATTTCGTACTTGCCAATTCAGCAACCTGCTTCTAGTAGTTTTTCACATCTCTCTATAGACATTTGAAGTACTTTGACTCCCTTTGATGTGCAACATGTCTGGAAACACCAATAAATTGTTCGGCATGCTATCCAATTGAGGATAAGTTGGATGGAACCAAGTATCCCATGTGGGTATATATGATGCATCAAGTTCTGGTGGCAAAGAACCTGTGGATATATGTATCTGGTGCTGCCACCCGGCTAGCTGGGTCCGCATTTGCTATCAACACGTCCGATGGATCCCCTATTGGAACTAGTGAATCTAGTTCTAGTGGCAGTGTACAACCTGAACCTGTTCCTCCTACACTGGAACAACTCAGATAGGATGCCAAAGATGCAAGTTATTCCTCACATCCAATTGTGTTCCTCTGCTACTAAGAGTGCATGGGATGTCCTTGCCTCTATATCAGATCCGCAATCAAACCCAAGCTGCCTATCTTTGGGGAAAAATCTTGACTTGGAGCATCTCATAGAGAGTGAATCTATGGACGCATTTCTGACCCATGTCAAGGATCTGCAAGAATAGCTGATTGATAATGATGAGATTATTCTAGATAGTTCTCTTGTCTTTACTATTCTCAATGGCCTACTTGAATCATATCAAGGATTTTCTGCCACACTCCGCCTCCCAAATGAAGAGCAATTTAGAATTGTATACATTTTATGAGTTGGTGGCTCTCCTACTTCAGGAAGAGAAATCTCATTCCAATCGGAACAATATGCTTACTTCCACAATTAGACATTTGGTGCCTCCCATCATGGCAAAGGAAAATTTGGGGCTTCACCTTGTGTTAAGCCTAAGGGCAAAGCACCAGCCTAGTTAGATAACCCTAAGCCTAGATGAGCCAACTGAGAAGAAGAAGAGATGCAATTACTGTCAAAAATCTGGTCATGTTTTAGAGGACTATCAAAAGCGGAAGGAGAGAGAGAAGAAGAAGTAGCAGCACAAGGACATTTTCTGCCTCTTGTCTTTCCTTTTTGTTAGATGTTGACTGGTACTTTGATTTTGGTGCCACTAACCACATTACTTCCTGCAAGTAGCCGTTTTCTACCTTGAGAGATGCTCTGTCAAGTGGAACAATTTTGTGTGCTAACAATGCATCCTATGGCAATGTGGAATTAACTTCATGCTCTGGGGATCCTTATACTCTTACTGACACATTGTATGTATCTAGAATCCACAAGAATCTCATTTCTGTCTCAACACTTGCCAAAGCTGGCTTGAAGATTCAATTTTCTGATCATTGATGTTCCATTCATGACAAAACTGATTCTGATGCGCTTCTCTTATCTGGTACATTGTGTAATGGCCTATACAAGCTTGAAATGTATGGCATGAGTACTTATCCTCATGAAGATGCCTTGACTATTTCCACACCACATATTCAGTGTGACACTGAGCTTTGGCATGCTCGGTCTGGTCACTTGAATTTTCCATCTCTTCTAACGGTTATAGCATGAAGCTATGGTTCATGAGGTATCACCTATGCAACTCGCCCACAAGCATGTGTGCGACATATGTATACTAGGAAAGATGCATCGCCAATCCTTTCCTAAAGATGGCACTATCCATGATACTTGCCCATTACAGCTAGTGCACACTAATCTATGTGTTCCATGTGAGCTTCCTCATTCGGTGGGACATCTGTACTTCATGACTTTCATTGATGAAGACTACACATGCTTCTACTAGTTATATGGTCTGAAAGTCAAGTCGGATGCCTTCTCATCTTTCCATCAGTTTCTTCCTCTTGTCGAAAATGCTTGCAATCATAAGCTACTAACATTGCGTACCGATAGAGAGGGGGAATATTTATCAAATGAGTTTACTGCTTTCATGCTATCCCGTGGAATTTCTCATCAATGTACTACTCCTTATACACCACAGCAGAATGGTGCGGGTGAATGTCAAAATCGGACTCATGGAAATGGCTATGTGTATGCTCAAAAGCAAGGATCTACCTTCTAGATTTTGGCTTGAAGCAGTCATGTGTGCAGATTTATAGATTAGACAAAGAAGAATCTGACACAATGGCAACTCACATTAACAAGTTCAAGCCACTCAAGCAACAACTAGTAGGAATCAAGAAGAATATTGAAGAGGATGAAGCAGTTGTAGTTCTCCTCAATAGCGTCGACGTTCTTGTGTGTCCACACTCAAAAATGTCAACAAAACTCTAACTAAAGTTGAGTCCACTACTTGAGAACGAGTCTAAACTCAAAAACACATCAAATGTCACTTAAGGAATCAATCAAAATGCTTTGTATGCTGGAAAAGGAAAAATTGTTAGATGTAATCATCATTGTGGCAAGCTTGGTCACACCTTTGCAAATTGTCATTTCAAAAATAAGTCAAAAAGAATTTGTAATGCTTGTGGAGGAATTAGGGCACTTGGAAGAACATTGCTACTCTCAAAATAGAATCAAGAAAACAACTATGCGGAAGTATAGAATTACATACATACAACTATGTGGAATCAAGATGCCTCTAGCTCCAAAACTATCCTCTAAAACACATACACACACACACACACACACACACATACACACACACACACACACACATATATATATATATATATATATATATATATATATATATATATTGTATGTCCTACCCTTTGGCACTGATACTTGGCATAATAGCTCAAAGGTTGGGAGATAAAATTATATATCACATTGTATCGGGATAAAAGATTGCAAGAAGGCATGGAAGGAACTCAACAAAGTCTTTGGAGTGAAACCAAGAGCTCGAAGATTAACCTTTTGATGGGGGGCAGTGATGGCGGGTAGGTACAGGTCATGGGGGGGGGACTCTCAGCTCCTCATTTTGCTAGATTAAAAACTTGCCAACATTTCTCTTTTACAACAATGTATATATTATACCTATACTTCATGATCTTTGCTAATCGAGCATGAATTTTAAAATTAGAGAAAATGATTCAAATTATAAACTACAAAGGATGGATCAACCACTGTGCCTTTTTTTTCCCAAGAAAAAGATCCTTCTATTAGCTAATAAAAAACCAGCCATGAAGCGCTAAATACAACCATAAAAGGCTAGATGCAAACTAGCCTCCATGTATGGGGTAAGGATCAAAGAATCAAAATGTGGAGAAAGATGTAATTCTCCTCCGGCTGGCTTCTCTATGACGATAAGGCTATCTCATATAAGGGGGGGGAATAACCACACAGGTGGTCTGTAATGCAAGTGGGATCACCACCTCTATCTATGAGATAAAAGGGCCAAGCCACCAGAGCCTCAAGAAAGCTTCCTTTTGCTTCCACATGCCGTCAAACCCACCCTACAACTTCCCCCACTGACCGCGGAGTGTATGAATGATGTTGAGCCAAATTCTCCTAATGGACTCTGCAGGTGGAGTGTGGGTACCCTCAATGGCTTAGCTACATCTAGCTCTCCATATGCGCCAAGCGCTGCAATGCTATTGCAAATTTCCCATCTCTCACACGAGCCCAGACTCTAGTAATCAATAGACGAAACTCACACTAGTACTGCCCAAATGCGAAGGTGAGAGACCTAAAGGGCTATCCCCCCACCTTCCTCCACATAAACCATGACAACCTTAGCCTTTGTGGCCCAAGCGATAGTTCCCCATAAAATGATACAAGTTGACGTTTTGTCCATCATGAAAATGTAGAGAATCCGCTACCAAACTTCCGAAATGCAAAGGTGAGAGACCTGAAGGGCTATCCCCCCACCTTCCTCCACATAAACCATGACAACCTCAGCCTTTGTGGCCCAAGCGACAATTCCCCATGAAATGATATGGGTAGAGTTTCTGTCCATCGTGAAAATGCAGAGAATCCACTACCAAACTTGCTGAGCCTTTAGGCAATCAAAAGACATTGTCGATGATAGTTCTGAGGGTGGCCATACCTCGGACAAGCTACTAGTCGACCACCAATAACCATGTGCCAACTGCCAACAAGCTCTTATGTACCATCAGACAAAGAAAGAGGGTGATCTTTTGAGGCTGAAAACTATCCCAGATCCTCTTCCAAAAATCTAAGAGAAATCCCTGTGAGAGGCACTGTGACTGCCAATGTACTGCTGCTGCTAGGGTGCAATAAACCTCTGGCATCTAAATCCTGCAGCCTAGCCGCGTTGTGTATACAAAAAAGGGGGTATCCATAGTCTCCTCCCAATTAGTAGGATCACACCAAGTCCACTCCCCTGGGTCCCACACTGGGAGGCGCATGAGGGGCCAGCTCTCCCAAATCCATAACTGCCTGAGTCTCTCCCTCGCCACCTTGGCTAGCGGGGGTCTATGTGCCACTCACGTGGCCTGAAATTCGATCACCCTCACCCTCTATAAGGTGCAGCCACTTAAATCCTCCAAAGGGGGCTGTGATCTCTCTAATATTACATGGGGACCAATAGAAAAAGTGAGAAAACCACGCCCTCATCCATGCCATGGACTACCAAGAGAATATTATGCCTAGTAAACATGCCTAGTTTGTCCTAGTAGCATCTCTTCTTCCAAGGCACCTCCAGGTATTACAAAAACCTTACCATGGCCAAAGCTTATTTCTAGTGGAAATATTAACTTTGAGACCTCCCAAGGCCCTTATTGTTCATGTATGCATACTTTTAACTATGGCTACCATTGACTCTAGCTCTAGTTTGTTGAGGTTCACCCATGTTTCATACAAGAGTAAGTTAAGATTTTCTTCTTATGGGGATTCTTACCAATGGTCATGTATCCTTTACTCCAATACTCCCTTGCATGGATCCCTTTTTAGCCAAGGTCTTCCATGAAGTTTGAGTCCTATTCATAATATGGAAATCTAAAGAGGTTGATGCTCTATTGAGTGTAGAGCCACCAGAAACAACAAGAACATTCTTTACATGTAAACCATTACATACCACTTAAGCACACACATCAACAATACCTTTACCTTTATCTTCATAACATATTATTTCTTAGTGGCATCTATTAAATTTACAAGGGTCTTCCACCCTTTTCTTTCATTTGTCTCTTTCGAAGAGGCTTTCCTTGTTCTACATCCTTATCCTCCCTGGGTCTCTTCTCTTAAGCACACATCAACAATATCTTTACCTTTATCTTCAATAACACATTATTTCTTAGTGGAATCTATTAAATTTACAAGATTGGAGGAAGAAGAAGCTATCCTAGGACAATCTCTTTGATAATTCCCTTTGACTGAAAGCAGGGTGAGGGAAAAGCACCTTGGAAGCCGTATGCCTTACCTTACTTTAAGATTTATTAGAGTGTTTCTAGAGCTTTGAAGGTCTAAGAGATACTAAAAGCACATTACCTTATGTGGATGTGTAGTCTAAGTACCTTAAATCACCCAACAAAAGTAGTGTAAAAGGATAGCTTTTGGGTCCGCCTTATCTTGCTTTCATCCCTTTCTCCATCCATAGCATGTAATAGTGTGTGAAAGACCATGTTTCCTACATCCACTATTGTATTTTGCTAAGATATATAATGTTGAATACTAAATTACTTACATATAAGCTATATTAATTATTTTTATTGGGTTGTAGTATAAAGTGCATGATGCAGTGTGGTCAAAAGGTCTACATTTTCTCACTCAAGGTGTGGACTCCAAGAGAATCACATATGATTGTGGTGTAATGGCAAGTTTTGACCAAGATAGTCGAGCTAGTAGAAGAGATAATAATATTATAATGGAGAAACTTGAATATTGTGGAACAATTCAAGATATCTTGGTGATTGGATTTAGAGATTTTAAAGTGTTCATCTTTGATGTTAAGTGGTTCAAAGTGGTATATAGAGGTACTCAAGCAACCGCCGTCAAGAAGCATCCAAGCGGATTTTTTGAAATTGACTCAACTAAATTATGGTAAGATTCAAGAGACACATACGTTCTACCACAACATTGTGAACAGGTTTACACTTGATTTTCAATTTTGATGAATTTATAGATAAAAGGCATTGTATATATTTTCTTGTAAATATTTTGTGGTTCTTCTTTTTAGGTTGTTTTTCATCCGGACAAAAGAGATCCTAATTGTTGGTGGTATGTAATACAAGTCACTCCTCGATCTAAAAGATCAAGATGTTGAAGAAGAAATTCATGGTGGACAATCAATGGAGGATGCGACTAACAATCAATATGACGACCATGAGGACCATGATAATAATACCTCTATATCTTCTTCAAGTAGTGGAATAGGACTTTGTATTGATATAGGAGCCACAAAAATGATGGATTTAGAGATAGACCAATTGGCATGCATGGATTTATTGCAAGATGGATTTGATGATGGTAACTAAGTATATATCATCATAACATATGTACACATTGATCGGTTTGTATAACGATTTGGTGATTTTGATGTTTTATTTCAAAAATATTTGGATGTTTGTCAAGCTTTTGGATTTTAAGCTTTTATTTCCACTCCATTTCAACATTCTATTTTTTTTCTCAATGTCACTGAGGGCGGCGTTTATACCGGTGCTTATAGTGGCATTTTTATAGTAGCGACGTTTATTAAGCGTGAGCAGTGCTAACAGTAGCGGCGTTTATCCAGGGCCGCTAATAACGGTGCTTATATAGCATAACGTAAAATGTCGCTCTAATGATGTCTTCCCTTGTAGTGTTTGTTAACAATCATATTTCTTTGTTGTTGTGTAGGGAATGAAGGTAGATTGATTGTTACCTTGTGCCTAGGACTAATATGTCTGAATCAATCCATGGCAATTCGTTGAGTATAAACAATGGGATCACTTATGTGTCATTATATGATGCATGTGTCACTAACATGACTATAGCATTCTTGCAAGGTATCAAACATCCTATATGAGAGGCAAACATATTGGTGAGGGTCTAGATGTGTAGAAGCTAAGAACAAGAGAATCTATGCGGAGTAAATAATCCTATTCATATAGAAATTTTATAGTTCTTACAAATGATGTACATGGCTACAAAAATTCGAGTGGAAAATGAAGATGGGGTGGACCTTGGGAACATTATGTTGGGTATTTCAGAGTCAAGTGTCCTTAGTACACCCTCTTATTAAGGGTCAAAAGATTAGGCCATGATGCCTATAAAAGCATGTATTGGGTGGATTCATTATTATAATGAATATCATTTGAGTTGTGCAAACTTGCTCTCTTAGCTTGATTATCTCTCTCCCCCTCACTCTGTTAAAACCCTAAAGATCTCTCTAGCGAATAACTATGCATAAACATGCATAAACCAGGCATATACTCATCCACCCGACCAACCCAAAGCCCAAGGGTGCACACATAAATACAATGAAGTACCACATACCTTACCGTAGTGTCAGATACCACCAAGAGATATGACTTCACTCCAGCAGCACATAGCTCTAGGATGAAATGGCAAGAGAGTAGACACAATGCTCTACACGAGAACCTCCCTTGAGAGTGCCCCATGCCCCTATAATATACGAGGGCCTTCAAGTGACTCTTACTCTAAATTTCCATGTGTGATCCTTGGTTGCCTGACCCTAAAACCTCAACCCAAGGGAGGTTCTCTTATGTAGAGCTTGTGTCTACTCTCTTGCCATTTCATGTGTGACCCTTGGTTGCCTGACCCTAACCTCAACCCAAGGTTAGACCTAACCCTTGCCCCACTAGAGCATGTTCCCATGTTTCCATGTTTACATGCCTAGGGTGGGTTAGCCTCCTAGTATATGCACATATAATGTGCACATAACACTCTCTCACCTCGCTTTATCTTTCTTCTATGTACTCCACCATGAATATTTCATCCTCCATAGTTGTATGTGTGATCTCCTATGAAATCCAATATGGTATCAAAGTTTAGGTCACCATGGTCATCATCATCCTAAGTTTTCTGCACACGTGAAGGTTGCCATTACCATCATTAGCCTTGTATTACTCTAGTTTGTGTTTTTTGTTGTCCACCCTACTTCTCCTCCAACACCTTGTGCTTCAACTCATCTCCCCTCTGCCTCTAGTCGCACTTTGATGTTGCCTCAATCTGCCATCTCGCTATCATCATCATCATCTACACATCGTGACATTTTGATTATGTCTTGCTTCAGCATGACTTTCTAGAGCTCCACTATCGCTAGCTTGTAGTCCCTCTACTATGGTGCCAAATGCTACCGTCTCTAGTGCTACGACCTCTGCTACCAGAGCCGCCAACAGTCCCTATCTCACCGAATGGTGGGCACTGGGACTGATGATGACCACACCACTGCAAATGGCTAAACTACCTAGTTCCACCACTGGTTTGGTTGTGCCACCACTGTTGTCGACTACGCCCCCTAATGTGTCTTGTAGCTCTGCCACTTACACCATCTCATTTGGACGTCCACTCTCGTGTGTTTCTTCTCTTGGTTCCTTTGTCTAGTCATTGGTTAGATCTTTGGGGATCCTGCTCTTATGTGCCATCTACATATTCATGCCTCCATAACAGCCCTGAAACCTCTTGCATATGAGAGTAAGCTATTTAGTGCTCATATCATTAAGATTTTTGAGATGAATTATCATGGATGAGCTTATCCTTTGCCTTAGCCATCATGCCAAAAAGGATTGGAACTATCAATAGTACACTACATAGCATTATACGGGTGGTATAATGGATTTAGTACGAATAACACAAGTTATTCGTCGTTTTCTCATTTAAATAGATGAATAATTTTTTTATATTTTTTATTTTGATCGAAAAAATTATCGATCGATAACATTATCAATTGATAAATTTATCAATCTATAAATTTATCAATCGATAATTTATCGATTGAAAACAATATCGAACAATAATATATCGATCTATAAATCATAGATCAAAAAACTAGCTTTATAAGCAACCGAAAGCTTATTCAATCGATTATCTTTTCTAAAGCTTTGTGTGTGTGTGTGTGTGTGTGTGAGAGAGAGAGAGAGAGAGAGAGATAGAGAGAGAGTGAGTGAGTGAGGGATTAGAGAGAGTGATTAGAGTGCACGTTTAGGGTGATTAGCACATAATTTTTTTACTCTTTTTTTTTGTTTTTGTTTTCTTTTTATGCTTTTTTTTTAAAGCTAGTTGTGTTCACTCTAGCACCCATATGGGGTAGTTGTGACCACTCTATTTAAACAGTAGTAGTTGTTTAAGCTTACTGTGTCCACTCTGGTCTTTACCAACGAGTTGTGTCCACTTTAAGTTCAATTTTTAGGAAGCCACTTACTGTGTCCACTCTGTCTTTAGCGACCCCAGTTGTGTCCACTCTGGTCTTTAGCGACCAGTTGTGTCCACTTTACGTTATCATCAAAGAAAGCCACTTACTGTGTCTACTCTGGTCTTTACCAACCAGTTGTGTCCACTTTAAGTTATCCTCACACGAAAGCCACTTACTGTGTCCACTCTGGTCTTACCGACTAGTTGTGTCCACTTTAAGTTATCTTCACAACAACAAC
Source organism: Cibotium barometz (assembly GCF_041138505.1). Lineage (NCBI taxonomy): Eukaryota > Viridiplantae > Streptophyta > Polypodiopsida > Cyatheales > Cibotiaceae > Cibotium > Cibotium barometz. Next base: position 28,078,304 of record NC_141091.1, read on the forward strand.
GGAGCCAATTACTGTGTTCACTCTATTCTTTACTAACCAGTTGTGTCCACTTTAATTTTTCCTCACACAAAGCGACTTATTGTGTCTACTCTGGTCTTTACCAACCAGTTATGTCCACTTTAAGTTCACTATATAGGATCCCTTATCGTGTCCACTATAAGGTTAGGTATGCCCACTTTAAGATTAGATGTGTTGACCTATATTTTAGGTTCACGGGTCATACGTTGTGTCATGTGATCAATCGTATGTCATCTATAATTTTTATATTGTGGGATAAAATTATATACAATGTTTCTTGAAAAAAAATTATGTGATTAATTTCAATCTTTTACATTTTGTAGATCATGGCCGAGTCAATTAACAGGCCTCAACAAAAACTCCTTTCAGAGACTGTTTACATGTATTTAATAAACATGCCTGAAGATGAGCTTAGACCATGTTTTGATCCAAAGAGGAAGGAGCTTTTTGAGAGCATGGTAGGTGAAGTTAGCAGGAGAGCATCAGAGCTTGGGAAATTTTTGACAACCAAGTTGACTTACTAACATTAGGCAAGATCCACATAGAGTGTATGCATGCTTTGGGCCAGCTTCAGGTTAGCATTAATCACAAATTTATACAATAGCTGATGCATCGGCATCTAATGCAGAAAACAAAGAATCTATAAACTATGCACATGATGATTGGGCTTTCATTGTGCAATGCAGTTATGACCCTTTGCATAAGGATGTTTACATGGTTATTACAAATGTACGTCTAGTATTTTTTTAGTGGTACTAGTACACACATTACTTCTAATTGTCGTTTGTTCTCATCACTTGAGGGAAACACTATAACATGTATAAACAACTCGTCATATCTTGTAAAAGGAGTTGGTAAAATTGTTCTCACTACTGCAAATGGTGGAACAACCATGCTTTCTTCGTGTATTATATGTACCAGGGATCAAGAAGAACTTGTTATCTGTCTCTGCCATTACTAAGGTTGGCTTAGTGGTTCAGTTTGAGGGGATGACAGATGTATTGTTCATGATCGCAGTGTGACGGCAAGACAATTGTTGCTTTTGATACTTTATCTCATGGCCTTTACAAGCTAGATGCATATGAAAGACAAAGGCATGCTATATGTACAGTTTCTACCCCCACAAAGGTAATGGGTGATGCTAAGCTGTGGCATGCACACTTTGGTCACTTGAACTTTGGCAGTTTGTTACGTTTGCATAAACATGACATGGTGTATAAGCTGCCACATCTTGAAGCCCCTATCAAACATGTGTGTGAGGGTTGTATTCTTGGAAAAATGCAGCAAGCATCATTTCCCAAAGATGGTTTAGTTGAGCTATCCAAAAATTGTAGCTTATTGTGGTCCTATGAGGACACCATCTATTGGGGGCTACCTCTATTTTGTGACATATTCATTAATGAATATACTTGGGTATATCCATTGAAACTGAAATCAAAGGTTTTTATATGCTTTAGGCACTTTGCTGCTATAGTTCAAAATGCTTTTGCATGTAAGGTTGGTATCCTGTGTATTGATCGAGGGGGGGGGAGTATATGTCTAAGGAGTTTCATGCATACATGGCTGATCATGGGATAAAACACCAATGTCCTATGCCCTATACACCTTAGCAAAACAGTGTAGCTGAATGTAAAAACAAGTCTCTCATGGAGATGGCATGTTGTAAGGTCAAAAGTTAAGAGTTACCTCATGGTTTCTAGCTAGAAGCAGTCATGTGTGCAACATATGTTTTGAACAGGTGTCCTACAAAGGCTTTGCATAAAATTATGCCTTTTGAAGATTAGAATGATAGAAAGCTCTCTGTGGCTCACTTACGTATTTTTAGTTGTCTTGCTTATGCACATCCTTTTGAAGCTTAGAATGATAGAAAGCTCTCTGTGGCTCACTTACGCATTTTTAGTTGTCTTGCTTATGCACATGTCCTTGAGCAACTTTAGAGCAGCAATGTTGATGATAAGGGTGTAAAATGTATTTTGTGGGATACAACTCACAGAAAGTAAGGGTTACCATCCCTAGAGATGTTGTATTTGTGGAAAATACAATTCAGCCCTTGCTTTCATGTTAAAAACAACAAAATGTATGTTCGCAGGACATATTCATCGACACTCTCCTTCTATTATTCAATGCAGGACACACTAATATATAGAGCATTTGGGTAATCAAAGAAATGTTGAAAATCAACCCACCCAAGTTACAAATCAGCATGTTTTTCAGCCCATAGATCAGCCTTTTGATGAGACAAATGTGGATGATGCAGATGATTAGGTAGGAAGGGAAATTGTGGAGTAATCCTTTGCCTAGCAGAACACACGTGCAGGCTCATCATGCATCTCTTGTTGACCCAAGTTATGCTCTTACTGCGAGTTTATGTGATGAAGAGGAACCTGACTCCTTTGATGAAGCAAAGGAATCTGAAAATTGGATGATTGCTATGCAATCTGAGTATGATTCGATACTCAAAAATGATACATAGTATTTGGTAGACTTGCCTCCTGACAAGAAGGCCTTTGGTACAAAATGGGTTTACAAGCTTAAACGTAAAGCAGATGGCAGTGTTGAGCGATACAAAGCTAAGTTTGTTGCAAAGGGTTATGCACAAGAGAAATGCATTGACTATGATCAAACCTTTGCACCCACATGTCGTATGACTACCATGCAGACTATCATTGCATTTACAGCACAAAAAGGTTGTCATGTACATCAGTTGGATATCAAAACTGCTATCTTTAATGGAGATTTGCATGAGGAGTTTTATGTATCTCAGCCTCATGGTTTTGTTTAGAAAAGTCAGGAATCAAAAGTATGCAGATTGAAGAAAGCTTTATATGGTCTTAAGCAGGCTCCTAGAGCATGGTACAAAAAGATACATGCTTACTTGGTTGCACAGGGTTTTTGCAACAACCCAACTGATAGTACCCTCTATATTAAGGGGACTAAGGATGTTTTATTGGTCATCGTGCTATACGTTGATGACATGCTACTCACCAGCCCTAATGATGATCATATTTCAACTTTTATAGTAGCTAACATCATTCTCTAGTATAATCCCTAGTGCTTGTAATGCCAAAAGTTACCAATGACATTATTATAGCTTCAAGCCAAATTAATGTTGCATAAGGTTCCATACTTGGAATGTTAAGAGCCTAACCATTGCCTTGTCATCACAATTGACTTAAGTCAATTTTATTTATTTAGATGATTTAAAAGAATAGATTAAAGGCACTCCTTCTAGGTAAATACTCTTAATCCAAGATGGATAAAAACATCAACTTCTAAGAAAAGTTTGTCATGTAGGCATCGTTTACTTGTTCGTTAGACCTTAGCATGGTTATGGGTTAGCCATGCTGGGCCATTGGTACCACATAGGCTAAGCACACAAAGCAAAAGTGCTCATGTCTATTTTTCCCCCCCAAAAGGGGTAAAAAGCGAATCTAGAGGATATGCTTTTAGGCGTAGTCTTCTAAGAAGTTGTTTGAGTTAGTGTCCGCTTAAGAGGATTCGTCTAGCACAAGGGTGCAAAGCAGCATATATGCGATTCTACACATACAAATATCAGCCTAGAGCTCCATGGTCCATTGGTGGATGATGAATCAATGTGAAAGGGAGGTTATCTTTTCTTGCAAGGGTAGAGTGCCTTGACTCTCAAGAGAGTGTTTGCATGGTTGCAGATAGAGCTAGGCTTGCAAAAATCAAAAGTGTCCACGTGATATGTTTAGGTTAGAGACCGAGTGATTGAGATTGGAATCTCAAGAACAATCAAGCTGAATGAGTTCATATATGATGTCGAAGAGTCCTTGTTAGGGAAGTCACGTAATTAAAGAAAGCACACGCCCGATTATTTCATGCCCCCTTATTCAAATTGTTCTTTGTAATTATCTGGAAAGAGTGCTTATCCTTTTGTGGTGGTAGGGGATTCGTGAAATAATGATAATGTAGCCAATAGGCCACCAACATCGTGTTTCAAGTAAATACTTCGAATTTGATGTATAAACCTTTGAAGGGGTTAGGGATAAAAAAATTAATCGAAACACGATGTTGTTGTTTCCTTTTTCATTTTCGGCTCTAGATGGTTTTCCTATGCAGTGCACATGGACTCCACGTTTGGTGGGTTTTGCGAGAAAAGACGCTTCTGGTCGTGTAGAGAGCGCATGCAGCGGATTGTTGAGATATCGAGCTCATCCAGTGAGGCGGTGGGAGGGCGGTGGACACTGATGACCCGCCTGGGGGATAGGCCCCACACTTACACCACTGGCATGGTTGGTGAGATCATGGGTGATATGCGGCCAGTGGGATGACAGGCTGTGTATAGCCATTCTAGAGACTGGCATAGTTATAGCGCCAGCTCATTTAGTTGGGTTCACACTATAGAGAACCCGTGTATGTATTGGTTGAGTACCTTTCATATTATGGGTACTCTTATCTTGTATATGGTGTGTTGAGTGTTGAGTGAAGAAGAAGAAGATTTTCAGCCTCTCACCGTGTGTGTTCTCTATTAGGGTTTTGTGAGTGTATGTGTGCTTGCAAGAGCTCAAGCTCTCTTCCCCCTTGCATCTTTTCATGGTATCAGAGCTTGGTTCGTGCTAAGGGTTGAGCTGCAAGCAAGAGAACCACAGGAAGCGGTACGAGGGTAAGAGCTTCAACTACTCTTCCCTATTTGTGTTGGTGACTACACCCTTGTCGGGGGCTCTACGGGAGGCACCGGCAAACGATCTCTGATTGAGGAGCTTTCTTCGTGGGAGTAAAGCTATAGGGCCACTTTATTGTATTATTGGACGTCAAATTCTGGGCCAAAAATGCGTTTCGGGCGCGTCTGGACCTCCGATTTTCAGAAAGCAAGCGATTTCGAGCACTGCGGGTAAGTCATCGATTCTCTGCAGAACTCTGTTTTAAGAACTGCAGGAAGACAGATTGATTATGCAGACACTGTGGGTACTGCAAAGAGGTCAACAATTGCCATTGGGTGTATGTATGCATATTCAAGTCACTGGTTTTGTAACATTTGAGAGTACTACGGTACCGCTGCAGAAAATACAGCAGTTTGTGCAGGACAAACCAGAGTGTTGTTTCTGGTAAAATTGTGTGTTTGGTAAGATGTCAAATGATGGAATAACCCAGATTGTGGTTGAGAAGCTTGATAAGAATAACTTCCATGCTTGGAGGTTTAGGTTGACGAGTTTCCTGATGGGAAAAGGCTATTGGGACTACATAGAAGGTGAGCATGAAGAGGCACCAGAGATACCGGACTGCTGCAGATGTGAAAGAGTTTAAAGACTGGAACCAAGGAGCCAGGAAAGTTATGTATTGGCTCTCCATTAGTATACAGGACACCATGATTGGGCACATTCAGGATGCCAAATCCCCCAAGGAGGCGTGGGACACCTTGGTAAAGCTCTATGAAACAAATACCAAGGCACGTAAGATACAGTTGAAGAATGAACTTCATACTATGGAGAAAAAGAGCATGTCTGTGAATGACTATGCGTTGAAGATAAAGGGTATTGTGGAATCCCTTGCATCTATTGGTGTGTCAGTAGATGATGATGATAAGGTGGAGGTCTGTCTACATGGTCTCGGGCCACAATACAAGGCGTTTAAGACGTCTATTCAGACTCGGAAAAACATTCCCAACTTTACAGATTTGGTGTCTATGCTGATTATAGAAGAGAAGAGCTTGGGTGAAGACCAACAGTCTTCACAAAACAAAAATAGTTCAGAGCAACATGCCTTCTACACAAGTTCAGGAAGAGGACGAGGTAGAGGAGGCCGTGGACGCGATCAAGGAGGTGGCCGAACAGGTAATCAGAATTATGGCCAGCACAACAACAACAGCATCCTCAACAAGCAGAAATAATGAGGATAATGAAAGGTTGTTTGTTATGCAGCATGTCGTGAATGCCATGTCTGAAAATGTTGAAGCAGCACAAAAAGATGATGTATGGTATGTGGATTCAGGTGCTTCGAACCACATGACAAGTCATGGAGAGTGGTTCAAGGAGATGAAAAACCCGGAAAGACCAGGTTTTGTGGAAACAGGGGATGACACTGCTCATCCAATTGCCCATGTTGGAGATGTGCCATTGTCTATGCACGATGGCAAAGTGAAGTACCTTGCAGATGTACTTCACGTTCCAAACATAACAAAGAATCTGGTTTCAGTTGGCCAGATGATTGAGCAGGGTTTGCAGGTTTGGTTTAACCTTGATGGTTGTTATGTTGAAGACTTTAAAGACAAGTGCAGGTTGGTTGCAAAAGGCAACAGAGTGGGCAGAATGTTCACGTTGAATGTAGACATGCCTGAAATGAGTGCTGTGATGTTTGCAAATGGTTCAGGAATTGTTGCAGACACAGACATTTGGCATAAAAGAATTGGACATGTGAATGTGCAGCGAATGAAGTCTATGTAGACTAAAGGAATTGTGACAGGGCTGCCAAAGTTTAAAGTGGAAGGTATGCAGAGAATATGTGAAGCATGCCAATTTGGAAAGCAAACAAAGCATGTATTTCCACGCAACAGATATATGAGTAGAAATGCACTAGATGTTGTGCATTCAGATGTATGGGGTCCTACGAAGACCATGTCTATGGGAGGCTGCAGATATTATGTGACATTTATTGATGACCACACAAGGAAAGTGAGGGTATATTTCATGAAGGAGAAGAGAGGTGTGTTCACTCACTTTCAGAATTTCAGAGTTTTGGTTGAAAAGCAAACAGGGAAATATGTAAAGTGCCTAAGGTCAGATGGAGGGGGAGAGTACTTCTCCAATGAGTTCTCTGAATTTTTGAAGAAGAACGGTATTCGGAGACAGTTTACATGCAGATACACTCCGCAGCAAAATGGAGTTGCTGAGCAGAAAAACAGGCACATTGCTGAGATTACGCAAGCATTGATGGAAGAGAAGAATATGCCGCATAGCTATTGGACTGAGGCTGTTTCTGCAGCAGTATACATCATGAACAAGACTCCAACTACAGCCATACATGATATAACTCCAAAGGAGAGGTTTACTGGCAGAAAACCAGATTTGTCTCATCTGAAAGTTTTTGGATGCATTGCATATGTGCATGTGCCAGATGAGCTGAGAACTAAGCTGGATCCGAAAGCTGAAAAATGTGTGTCTATTGGATATTCCGTTGAGCAAAAGGGATACAGGTGTTATAACCCTGCTACACGTGAGATGAGGGTAAGCAGGGATGTTGTCTTTGATGAGATGAGCAGCTGGTATGCTACTGAAAAAGAAGCTGTTGGGGCTGATGTGAGTGGAAGTGTGGTTGCACAGAATGCAGGTCAGCAATCACAGTCTTTGAGTGGACCAGGAGAGTCCTCATCTAGTGGGTCTGTTGATAGACCATGGAGTGGCAGGCTGCGTCATAATACCAGTCCTGCAAATGTGATTAGTACATCACATAAAGGAAAAGAGAAAGTGGTTGAGCCCCTTGGTATGCCTGACATTTCTGCAACAGCAGGGCATTCTCATGTTGATGGAGAGTCTAGTGGCTCAGATATGAGCCTTAATGAGGAGCTTGGGATCCCAGCTATGAGAACACCTGGTGTAAAGAAGGCTATGGAAGCCATGAATGAAAAGCTGCGAAGATCTAGGAGAGTGAAAAATCCTGTGCAGAGATTTACCTATGATGGTTATGTGGCACATCACTATGCATATATGGCAAAGGTTGTGCAGGTTGTTGAGCCCACATGCATTGATGAGGCTGTTGGAAATGTGTGTTGGGAGAAAGCTATGGATGAGGAGATGAATGCACTATATGGAAATGAAACTTGGGACACTTGGGACTTAGTGCAATTGCCTGAAGGCAAGAAAGCCATTGGATGCAAGTGGGTGTACAAAGTAAAACATAACAGTGATGGAAGCATAAACAAGTACAAGGCTAGATTGGTAGCCAAAGGATATGCGCAGACATATGGCATTGATTATGAGGAAACTTTCAGCCCAGTTGCCAATATGGCAACAGTGAGAGTTGTGATAGCAGTGGCTGCGTCAAAGCAATGGTCTTTACATCAGATGGATGTAAAGAATGCATTCTTGCATGGGGATTTGCGAGAAGAGGTGTATATGTTGCAGCCACCTGGTTATGAGGATGTGGGTCACCCCGAGCATGTTTGCAGGTTGAAGAAAGCTTTGTATGGCTTAAAACAAGCACCAAGAGCATGGTCTGACAAGATTTCAAAATATCTTGTCACTATTGGCTTTCATGTAGCCAATGCAGATTTCTCGCTGTATGTGAGACATGGTGATAGAGGGGTTGTGCTTGTTGTCATCTATGTAGATGACTTGATCATTACGGGGGACCATGATGCAGAGATCTTTGATGTAAAGATCTTGCTTAGACAAAAGTTTGAGATGAAGGATCTGGGGGAGCTCAGATACTTCTTGGGCATTGAGGTGATTAGGTCACCACATGGTATTGGATTACTGCAGAGACAGTATGGCTTGGACATGTTGTCCAAGTATGGTATGACAGGCTGTAAGCCTATTTTCGTGCCATTGGATCAGAATGGCAAGTTGAGTGCAAATTCAGGAGAGATTTTGGAGGACCCTACTATGTATAGGCGCATAGTAGGAAGCTTGATCTATATGACGATCACCAGATCAGATTTGAGCTATGATGTTGGGTTGGTGAGTCAGTTTATGCAGGTTCCACGAAAACCACATTTGGATGCATTGAGACGCATACTGAGGTATGTGAGGTCTACTTTGCATTGTGGACTATTCTATAAGACTGGGACAGAGATACGTGTACATGGGTACACAGATGCTGATTGGGCTGGTAGAATCTCAGATAGAAGATCTACCAGTGGATTCATGTTTTCTTTGGGGAGTGCTGCTGTGACTTGGAGCAGCAAGAAGCAGCCTACGGTTGCTCTATCTCCAGTACAGAGGAGCTGCTATGGCAGCATGTGAGGTAGCTTGGTTGAGAAAGTTACTTGCAGATTTGGGTCTATCAGTGGATAGACAAGTTGTCATTTTCTGTGACAACATTAGCAGTATACAGTTGACTAGGAACCCAGTTTTTCATGCTCGTACGAAGCATATAGAGGTCCACTACCACTTTGTCAGAGAGAAGGTCTTGGCAGGAGACCTTGACCTTGTTTATGTCAGCACCACAGAGGATCAGGTAGCTGACATCTTCACCAAAGCATTGGGTACAGAGAAGCTCCGCAGATTCAGGGCTTTGCTTGGTGTACATGAGATGGAGTTGAGCTCGACGAGGGGGAGTGTTGAGATATCGAGCTCATCCACTGAGGCGGTGGACACTGATGACCCGCCTAGGGGATAGGCCCCACACTTACACCACTGGCATGGTTGGTGAGATCATGGGTGATATGCGGCCAGTGGGATGACAGGCTGTGTATAGCCATTCTAGAGACTGGCATAGTTATAGCGCCAGCTCATTTAGTTGGGTTCACACTATAGAGAACCCGTGTATGTATTGGTTGAGTACCTTTCATATTATGGGTACTCTTATCTTGTATATGGTGTGTTGAGTGCTGAGTGAAGAAGAAGAAGATTTTCAGCCTCTCAGCGTGTGTGTTCTCTATTAGGGTTTTGTGAGTGTATGTGTGCTTGCAAGAGCTCAAGCTCTCTTCCCCCCTGCATCTTTTCACGGATACGGCACCAAATTCATTGGTTCGAGGAAAAATATTTCTACTCAATTTTGTTATCTTCCTGAAATAGGCATGTCCCTCTCTCTGTCGACTTGCAAAGAGGTCTCTCTTAGGCAAGTTCTCAACACCTCCTTGCTCTCAAGCATAGTTCTCTCGAGCAAGTTCTCAACACCGCCCTGCTCTCAAGAACAACTCTCTTAGATCACAACTGCTTGAGCACCATCCTATTCCTCCACCACAAGCCTCAACTCTCTTTCGTTCTTTAGCATGCAACTGTCTGTAGAGTCTAGCCTCAAGGATTCTCTTTCTCTACCCCTGTATATAGTTACTTTTCGTGTCTTGCGTGCAAGGGAAAGGAGTAGTTCTCAACATAGAGAAAGCAGGGAGCAAGCAAGGGGTTGTGCCCAACGAGATCCTCTGTTTGCCCCACTTTGTCCTCACTAGCACTAATCTTGTCTTGCACTCCACTACTGCAGTTTCTTACTGTGTGGTTGGCTCTAGGTCGTTGGCTAAGGAAGAGGAGGTCGCGGTGTTTAGGGGAGGAAGGAGGAGGAGGTTAGTTTACAACGCATACCTATTCTACCCTTAGGGAGGCCTTTGCTTACATCCCCCTCTATTCGGGCGAGGGCCCAATTAATTAATTAGTCCCAACCGCATCAAGGTTTAAATTAATCAAAAGCTAAGGTTTATTTGATCGTCGTTTTGTCTCTCTCTCGTCGAACTCAAGGTTTAAATTACGTCTTGACTCTGTCTCGTCGGACTCGCAACAAGCAAGAAAACAAATGTATAAAAAAATATATTTACATCTCGCATTCGTCTTCCTCTCTCTCGCTCTGCGTCTCTATATACATTGCGCTCTCTCTCGCTAGGGCGCTCTCTCTCTCTCTCTCTCTCTCTCTCTCTCTCTCTCTCGGGCTTTGCCGCCCCGGCTTAAATACAAGGCAACGTTGGGCTTTTAAACCCTTGATCAAATACTCCAAAAAGTTGGTGGTCGGGAAGAATAGAGTTACTTTTTAAAAAATAAATTTACAATTGTTCTAAGGTCTGATCGAAGAGAGGCAGGCATTGCATTAATCGCATGTAAGTGTGTGAGAAGCCTAGCCTTTATGCGAGAGAGAGCGAGAGAGAGAGAGAGAGAGAGACCCCTTTCCCAGCAACTACTGTCTATTGAACCAAGATCAATCGAGATTTTCTCATCTAAAATTTGAGAGGATATTTTGCAAACCTTGTTCCAAAAAAAAACACCCCAAAATTTGAAGTTTTTTTTTAAAAAAATACATTAATTTTTGGGCTCAAATAGAAATACAATTTCTTAGATTTTACAAAATAAAATAAAATTTACAGGTGAAAACAAAAATATTATAGGTGCATTGTATTTAGTTTGCAGGTTTTCTGTGAACACGTGGTGAAGTGTACTTCCACACTATCATTGCTTTTTGTAGAGGAAAGTCCAAGATGAGAACCTCTAGAATGCATGTTGAGCTTAGAAAGTATAAAGTGCCCAACATGGTCCTGTACCCTCTTCCCAAGTCAACTATGGGGACAAGTAAATTTGTACTTGTTGGAGGATGCCCAATGCCCATTCCCATCAAAGTGGTACAAGGGAATAAAACTTTTCTCCAAAAAGTGATGAGATTTGAGATCGGATCTGTGATGTGGCGCGAGAGGAATGGGGGAAAAGGCACCACAAGGTACCACCTTTTTTTCAGTTTCTGCACAAATCCCAGCTATGGCTCGGGAGCAATATCACCAATGGGGCAGGGGAAGGTACCACTTTTGCTTATCCAACTAGAACTGATGCCCCCTGCCTTGGTATCCAAATGTCACTTTTCACCATGTGGTATATGGTCACCGTCTGCGCGGCGAACTAGAGGCAGAGGCAAACTAGACTTTGCCCCAAGAGATGTGGTGAATAAAAAATTGTGAGAGCATGGCATCTTTGTCCTTTGGGACTGACACGCCCCATTGTTCCCCGATTGGCCTTAGGCCCACGATCCTCCCGTAGGCGATGCTGTTGAGGAAGCACCATGAGGGGTTTTGAACCTACAACTTCCGGGTCCTAGACAAACATCTCTATCACTTGAGCTATCACCTCATTGGCAGCACTCCATTGTTCCAATGGATTGTGCTCATGGTAATTTGGCACCTAAACCGTAAAGGAGTGGTCGAGGAACCAGTAGATCCTAACCAAACCCTAAAAGAGCCCAATTTGTGGTCAAGGAAAGCAATTATGTTTTGTTTCCACGACCACCCAAACTAGCGAGGATTTCATGCCCGAAGTTAATCAGGGGTAGAATGAACCATGTGCCAAAGGTTTAATTCACAAAAAAAATGGTAGAAAGAAAGCAATATATTGCTCCTATTGATGATACATATGTTGTACTTTTACATTGCAGAACCAATCTGGTCCACTCAAATTCTGTAATTGTTCACATGTCAATAGTAGTCCAAATTGCCATCAACCATAGCAGAAATGGCATCATTGGCTGGATTTGATCGCATGCGCCCTCCAATCATTATAAGAGGTGCAGACACAACGTGTTGCAGTCTTCATATATCACACCCATGCAGACTTTATTAGATTGCCTGGAAAGGGATCAGATTTGGCAGAAGGCAGGCATGACTCCATACGCCTTACTTCATTCAAAAAGGATTGGACTACTTGTGAAGACCTGCTCTTGCCATGTGAAGCACTTTCTGGGGTAGCCTCTGATGGTGTATAGTCTTCTAGTTCCTCTATCTTCCGCTTTACTTGATAGTTCTGATTTGTGATTGTAATAGCCACATCGTTAGGAAACATGGTGCACCAAAAGAAGATGTGAAGAATGGTGAAGAGACACAATGAGAGAACGGTAAAAGATGAGATCATTGAAAGCACCACTGCAAGGCCCTGTGTAATGGGATGCTTTACTTTGAGAGAATAATGGATCGTAGCAATGGCAGATGCAGTCATTGGGAAAGTGTACGCCCACCATGCCACTGAGAACCTGAAAAACAGGCATGAAAACTCCCATGAGAAGGTCAAATACACAAAAGCCTTTGCAATACTACTGCATAGCATCATCTAAAGCAGGCTGTGGTATGTTTGATATAACTGTCAGATTACAAGTAGACATTCGGTCTCAAATTTTCCTTGGGGGAATTGTTGACCACTAACAGACCTCAAAATATTTCAAATTCCACAGGGATTGTGAACCCAGTACACTAAAATTTAGTCTGCCATGAACCACTATGATTTAATATATATACCAGCACACTACTTGTCCACTACTGATGCCCCTGGAAATGGGAGGCACCGCGGTCCTCCAAGCCCCAAATTCGCCAACAAGCTCAATGTATACCACCATGAAAAAATGAACTTCTGACTTCACACATAGCAACCACCTACTCTTAACAACTAGGCTATCGCCCAGCCGGTGCCCAGCCTTGAAAACATCAAAGACTTGATGTGGTCTTGCCATGTGAGACACGTGGGCAAAATGCCTGTTGGAGGCCAGCAACAGCCTCAGTTGCAACTAGGGCAAAATGTAACTTGAAGCTCTAGTACACATGAAGTGGCACTCCTTCGCAAGAAAACTCTGCATGCTTTTTGGCCTAAAACAAACAGATGATACTCTCAAAAACTTAGACCAGGTACACACATTGTAGCATAGACTCCAGTTGCAGTGGATGGCCCCTCACCTGATATTAAGGACGAAAGAAAGACCAAGAGATTAAGCCCTTTTCAGAGCCAGGTACCAAAAATGAACCCACCCGACAACAACAAAGTAGACCTATTCACAGATGAACATTTCATTAGTTTGGATGATAGTCACACACATAAGCATGTAGCATCTCTTGGTCACGCGACATGTTACTCGCAACCTGAAAAGTCCTTACACAGCTGCTCTGGACATGTATGTAGGTAGGCAATAAAGCGGTGTAGCCAACTAATATCTTGATGGCCAAGTAACACGTCGATGATGAATGCATGCACTTCTAACAGCTAGTTCTTCCTCCACTAAGAAATGCTTTGTTTGAGCTTACCTAAAGCCACGAAAGAAGTTGACCCGCACCACCTACACAATAAGAGTAATTATGAGCACTTCATTAGAAACACATGAATTCTAAGCACTTCATTAAATTACCAGGATCAATCTCTCCTCTCCCCATCTCTCTCATGCACACATTGTGTACATTCATACATATATGCATGCATAAACACACTAACCACAGATAGGTGTGGATGCACATAAGTTCGCTTGTACGTACATACATACATACACAACAATTATCAATAATTCTTAGCTTACCAAAGATGAATAGAGGAACAACCCCACAAAGTAGGCAATTCTTGATACTAAGTCAAAGTCACCCACAATTTTGGACCAAGCTACACTGGCAGTGCTTGGAGCTGCAATGAACAGAAAAAATACTGGGTGAAGATCCTTGGGAAGAACAGCTGCAGTTGGTAATCTCTGGTACAGTGTCACAAAGAGTACCAAGTAATGTGCAAGACCCACAGCCCAGAAAAAGATGGCTAGCTCTTTCCAACCAACTGTTGCAACCAAGAGGGCTCCCACAAAGTTGCCCACAAGGGATAGGTGTGTGGAGGGATTCGCGACCTTGGAGAGTCTCCTTTCACCTCCAGATAACCATTGCCCATAGATTTTGAGCGCTAGTGCAAAGATAGGCAACATGAAGAACACCCAAAAGATGGGGTGTATGGATCTGGTGACTGCAGGAGGAACCCCCAATATCAAGAACATGCATTCTATCCATGGGGCAAAGAAGAAATTGATCCGAACTGGGTGATAAAATTCACGCCGTACGGCTTCAAAGTAGAAGAGACACTTCAAGAAATATGTTGTGAACACTGTAAGAAGTGTCATGAGTGCCAAACACCATAGTGTCAGATTGATATGTTTTGGGACATGCATGAACTGCATGGAACCTGCAGTTGACAGAGTCTTCCATAGAATTGTCTGGCTACCGAGGCCTAGGCAGATGCTGAAGCATCCGATTGGGAACCGCAAGAGGAAAGGCCATTTTTTATCAACTGGGAGCACAGTATCCTCAGAATCCTGCTGGTTCAAGGCATAAATGTTAATACAAGGATGAGAGGTTACCAAAACAAAAAGCATGCAGTTTGCAGAAGCCTCGGTCAATCATACATAAACATGATAGAAACACTTACCCTCAGGATGTCCAGCTCTGGTCCTTGAAGTGCATGGAGATACCGCTGAACACTGAGCTCCCTAACTTGCTGTTCTGGATGGGGTTTGGTGTAAAGGCGAGAGAAGGGCCTCTCAAACTTTGCGGCCTTAGTTTTGAAGAAGGAATAGGTCTCATCACCACCATAATCATTATGTTGCAAACTGAAACCAGGCAAAGGGCCAGAGTGCCTGCAACACATGAGGGCCATCCACTTTCATCATTGGGTTGGGCTGCGAGTGGAATTTCTTTTTTCTTCTGCTGCTGAGTCTTCCTATAGCCCACCACACTTGGTTTTTCTTTAATTTTCCCATAGAGTCCTGTATTGGGTGATCCCATCTCCAACTCGGGAGTGACCTTGTGCCCTCCAAAGGAAATTTGCGAGGTAAAGCTGCATTTGGGCTCTTTCTTCTTGGGGAAATTCACAGCTTCTGAGTAAAATAGGGATTCTGACTCAGGGAATCTCTCCGAGTGGAAAGCTCTGAGGGAGGTAAAGTTGCAGTTGCGTACTTTGCTACGTAGGGTTTCTGCATGGTTTAGGGATTCTGGGTCACAGCAATAGCATGCTCTGATAGAGATTCCTACTGGGGTTTGTTCATGTTTTTGTATGGGAAAAGCCCTAATTCTGTCATGTTTGGGGCTCCAGACCCCTTTCTCAACATCTACAAAGAAGAAATGGGGCAACGAGGCACCCCTTTTGAGCTCGGAGCTGTCCTGCCAGGGGGCTTGTGCGATGAAAGGGTAGTACCCACTTGAGAGGAACCTCAATAAAGGGGGCAGGGGTTCATGGAAAGAGATTGACCTATCAAAGGAGGATGCTCTGTACACATCATCTCGGCTTCCCAACCCTGCACAGAATCCCTGTTGTGAGAAGCTTGATCCAGGCGTATGGTCTTCACTTGTTGCCGCAATACCCACCTGCATGAAGCACTTCATGTCACCATCAGTCATTGTCTGCCCGAAAGAAAAACTCCCAGAAAAAAAAAAAAACGCTACAGTTGCATAATAATGCATAAAACACAATATGATAGCAATCTTTTTGAGTCTAGAACCTTGTCTATCCATGATGATCAATGCATGCAGAATACTTCATATGAGGCTTGTGCATGACTTTCAAGTCATAATAATAGATTGTGAAGGCAGCAACCTCTTGCAACAAAGGGAGTAAAATCATGAAGGGATATGAATAATTATGTTAATACTAATGGAAGAAATGCAGCATGTTACCCACAGCTCAATTATTAATGTATCTAACATGCTGGGAGAGAAATGAATGATCTAAGGATCTTGCATTCCACCCTCAAGAGGATAGTCTAAGAAAGATGGAATCACTAAAAAGAAATGATTATAGAAATAAAGAAAAAGATTATAGAATAGGAAATCAGCAGCACTGCAGTTCATATGAAGCTCGACAAGGTACAACCCTGGATCCAGGACACCCATATCCCGATTGCAGCCTTGCAGTAAGTGAAGCAGCTGTACAAGAAAGAGAAGCCTTAGGCCTGTACAAGCCTATAGCTCATTAAACAAAATAGCTCATTAGGCATGAATGAGGTTTAAAGCTTAATAATGTTGATACCTGCCTGTATATCAATGAGACATAAGCATGAAAGCCCAACAGGCAGAGGAACTGTAACACTGTTAACACAAGCTTCATATTGTTATAAATGTTACACAACAAGTCCCGAAATTAAATATGATAAAAATATTAAGAGGATATTTAGCAAGGTCAAACCCACATGCAGGTTTTGCAAATGTATGGCAAAATTTGGCAGAACAACCCAGCCAATATTATGCAGGTTTCCTGCAAGGATTTCAATGGCTTGCACAGCTTTATCAGCTTTGGAAGAAATCAGCCAACCTATGATTAAGCACAGACCTAATTGCAAGCTTATCATCCAATGGAAAGGAATGGAATATATTGGATTTTCTCCTATTTATATTGGCAATATGTTATATACATGTTGCATAGGCCTTTTATGTTGCAGCCCATCACCCAATATTGCGAAGGAGGATTTAATTCCAAGTTTATATGTTTATGGTATAGGACCTGCAATCATAGGCTGTGCTGCAATCAATCTAGAAGAGCTTATAAATGTATGTCACGATGAGTAATTAGGCTGATTAATCATAGGGAGCTGGCTGCTGCAGCTAGCTAATTAGCTGCTGCATGAGCCAAGGGGATGAAAATCCAGCTACCCATGATCTTAACACGATGAGAATCCACCAGTGGAAATTAGATATTGAAGCGTGAAGAACCTGGCAAGCTGGAGTGCAGTTGGAGCTAATAATGGGAGATTAGTGTGCTGCAGGGAGTGCTGTGTATACTGCTGGCAATCCAAGGTTTCTCTGAAGACATGGAAAGGATACAATGTATTGAAGCTAAGCCCACAAAGCTAAGTAGTGAGTTATCATCGTAGAAGGCGAAGGGGGTTAGGGTGGCGCACTGCATAACACAACGTTGTCTTGGAAACTACACAGTATCATGGCCGGCGGGCAAAAGCCTGTATTTTATCATAGCTGGCTGTCCCATAACTTCAGTGCCTTTACACTCGAGAAACAGCTTTACACCCCACTCCAAGCCTTTGGGACCGTTTTTTACACCAGACTTGATTCTTGGGACCACTGTCAGAAAATAACACCCAATGAAAATTAAATTAATCAAAATAACTTCAAAAATCTACACATCCATTAATTTCATAACTAAAAATGTTTAAAACCTTAATTTTGGTAGTTTCAAGGGCCCTAAAAAATACAATAATAATGGGTAGCCTTTTTGTCAAATTTGGTGTCATGGCACGGATTTGGTGTCGTAGCACAACAAGCCCTAACAGTGCTACCTCCATGAAATTTGCAACCCTACCTTGGACTTCAAAATTGAAGGCCTTCTTGTAAGGCACCTTGGCCTTCATGTGAAACCCATTACTCACGAAAGTTGCTTGGGGTGGCCTTCTTTTGAAAGCCAATTTTAAGGAGGGCTTCATCTAAAGATCAAAATGGATTTTGAAGCCCATTGTAGCCTTCAAATTTCAAAACGGCTCAATCCTTTCCTTTATTTTGATAAAAGTTAATTTTTTTCTGAACACGTTTGTATTATTGAAACACCCCTAGGTGGTAAATTCATATATTTTTTCTTCTTACTAAACATAGAATCTATCCCTCAACCAAATTGCAAACCCCCTCCCCCACATCCCCCCCACCACTTGCACTCGCTCTTCTACATGTCTTCCTCGCGCCAAAAGACTACCCTCCCTTCATCCTCCTTGTAGGTCTCCTTTAAGCCCCATTTTCCTTTAATATTTTCTACCTTTTAACTCTAAACTCATTAGCTCCTTCTTTCCTCCTCCATGAAAACCATATGCCCACCAAACCTCAAAATTCAACATTGATCAAGCCTTTAAGGTGGCAAACTCCCATAACCACCCTAAAAAGAGTGATAACTAGCATAAGGAATAAAGTAGTATGACGCAATGGCACAATTGCTCAATGAGAGGAGGAAAAAAAAGGTAACCTTCTCACGTCATAACATTGAGCAAGGGTATATTCTCTTTAAAGCTACACTCCACCACAACACAAAAGGTCACTTATATATATCTTATGCCCTTTTTTCCCCAACTTCTTCCATTATGCTCCTAAATCTTTTTCCTTAGAATGGATTCCAAATGTCATCATGCATATCTACAAAAAACCTTTATGTGTTCAATTGGTCAACAAGGCTATGAATTTGCCAATGAGAAGGTAATTCAAGTTTATATGCAACATTATTAATTTTGTGAATCACCTTAAAAGGTCCATAAAATCTTGCGACAGGCTTAACAGCTGGGAATTTTTCAACACTCTTTAGTCGACACTTTTCAATTCTCAAAAGTACATAATCTCCAAGTTCAAAAGATATGACTTTACGTTTACAGTTTTCTTTCTTAACATATTTTTCTTGAGAGCAATAGAATGTTTTACATCATTCAAAATGCTACTAAAATCGATAGTGAATTGATCAGCAGCTTCGATTTTGTGGAAAATTCTAGTTGCCAAATGGGGCAAAGGTTTTCCATACACAGTTTCAAAAGGTGCTCGACCAGTAGTTGAATGAGGTGTATTATTATAAGCAAACTGGGTTCTCGTTAAAAAGAAGAATGGAACATATAGCTTGTGTTCGATTATCATGCACTAAACAAGATCACTTTGTTAAGAGTTGATATTGAGTGGATGACTTGGTAGATAAGCTTAAGGGAGCCCAAGTCTTTAGTAAGATTGACCTAAAGTTTGGCTATCATCAAATTCATATGGAAGAAGAAGATATTTTCAAGACTGCCTTTAGAACCCAAACAGGTCATTATGAGTTTTTAGTTATGCCAAATTCGGTTTGACTAATGCTCTAACTACTTTCAACAGAATGATGAATAGAATATTCTTGAAATATCTAAATTTTGTTGTAGTGTTCTTTGATGATATCTTAGTTTTCAGTAAGAATCATCAATAGCACGAACAACATTTAGAAAAAGTGTTCTCACTTCTTCAAGAAAATCAACTCTATGTCAATTCTGGAAAGAGGAAATTCTTTCAAGAAGAAATTGAATATCTAGGACACATTGTTTCTGCTGATGGTATTTGAGTAGATCCCAAAAAGATCGAAAGTATTGCCAATTAGACTAGACCACGTGATATTCACGAACTCCAAAATTCATTAGGTAGAATTATGATGGAAATTCATCTTTTGACTTTAGAATTTCATTAGAATCCATCTTTTCTCAAATATCATGGAAATTCATCTTTTAACTAAAATATCAATACTATTTTTTTGAATAAACTTGAAATCCTTCTTTTTCTCATTTCAATGAGAAAAAGAGGAATTTCAATACCTATTTTTTTGAATAAACTTGAAATCCTTCTTTTTCTCATTTCAATGAGTGCAATCCAATTATCATGGGAATTCCTCTTTTCCATAAATTAAATCTATTAAAATTCTCCTTAAAATTACATAAAAATAACCATTAATTCCTTTAAGCTAAAAATTTCACTTTTCTCATCTAAACATTTGAATTCCAATATAGTGGAAATTCCTCTTTTATCATTTAAACTTATCTATGCAAAAAGATAAATTTAACTAAATTTTTCTCTTAAAATTTAAATAAAAATCCCCATTAATTCCTTTGCACTAGGAATTACGCTTTCTTCATTTAATTAATTGGATTCCAATATGGTGATTCCTCTTTCATCATAAAAAATTATCTATACAAAAAGATAAATTTAACTATATTTTCTCTTAAAATTTAAATAAAAATCTCCATTAATTCCTTTGCACTAGGAATTACGCTTTCTTCATTTAATTAATTGGATTCCAATATGGTGATTCCTCTTTCATCATAAAAATTTATCTATACAAAAAGATAAATTTAACTATATTTTCTCTTTAAAATTAAATAAAAATCGTCATTAATTCCTTTGCACTAGGAATTACACTTTCTTCATTTAAATAATTGGATTCCAATATGGTGGAAATTCCTCTTTCATCATAAAAATTTATCTTATACAAAAAGATAAATTTAACTAAAATATTTCATAAAATATACATTATTTTAGCATTCCAATTTTTTTTTCTCCAAATCATTGGAATACATGGATTTCCAATGTCATGGGGGTTACTCTTTTAACATAAAAATAAATTACTAGAAATTTCTATTTTTTCTAATTTACTTATTATACATAAACATAAAAATCAATTTCTCTATGATTATAGGGTAACCCCAGAAGAGTGCCAACTCAGCCTGTAACCTCCATGCAAAGCAGTCTCCGAACTCCCTGCCGGAATTGGAATAACCAAAGAGAGAGAGTTCCACCTCAGACTACAGCAGCAGCCACCATAGCTGAGGAAGTGGAGGAAGAGAAAGGACAGATCTATGCAGCAATTGAGCATCAGGGGAATAATTGTCAATTCTCAGTCCTCCAGACTCCAGCAGAGTACCAAGGTAAGAAATTTAAGCTTTTGATTGATTCACGCAGTACTCATTCTTTTATTTCCCTAGGATGTATGCGTAAATTAGTCCTAAATCAAAAATTAGGGAAACCTATGCAAGTGAAATTAGCCAGTGGGTGGGAAGATTCTTGTCACTCACCTTGAGACTGACCTTATTCAGTTTTAGCTTAGATGGGAACATAACAGAGCGCCAGTTCAGAGTCCTACCCCTGGGAAAATATGATGGAATCATTGGAATGGATTGGCTCCAAAAGAACCAGGGTGACATTCATTGTCACAAAGGAACCATCTCTTTCCTAGACCTTCACGGGAATAAAGTTCAAAAGAACCAGGCTGACATTCATTGTCATAAAGGAACCATCTCTTTCCTTCACGGGAATAAAGTTTAAGGAATTGGAATTTTCGGATCCCCAGTGCTGCAATTAGTCAAGGCTTCCAAATTATTAAAAGGGCTCAAAAAAAGGCAAGCTGTGTATGTCGTTAAAATGAATCCGGTAGACATAAAATGCAAGGCTAAAGAACCAGTGATTAAGTGAGTATGTAGATGTATTTTCTGAAGAAGAGCTGACTAAGATGCCTCCGTCTTGTGAAGTAGATCATGAGATCGAATTAACCCCTGGAGCTCAGCCAGTAGCCCAATGTGCATACAAAATGCCAGTCCCTGAAGCCATAGAACTTAAGGAACAGTTAAGATAACTGTTAGAGCAAGGATTCGACTTTCCCAGTGTCTCATCTTGGGGTGCGCCCGTTCTCTTTCAAAAGAAGAAAGATGAAACGTTAAGACTCTGTATTGACTACAGAGGACTGAATCAATTAACAATTAAGAATAAGTATCCTATTCTTAGGATTGATGAACTTCTAGAATCGGTTAAGTGGTACCCAAATGTTTACAAAGATAGATCTCAAATCCGGGTACTACCAGATCAAAATCAAGGAGCAGAACATCCCAAAGACAGCATTCAATACTCGCTATGGGCATTATGAGTTCATAGTCATGCCGTTTGGACTGACTAATGCCCCGGCGACATTCAATCGTCTTATGCAGGATATTCTCAGAGAATACTTGGATGATTTTGTTCTTGTCTTCTTTGACGATATCTTAGTATACTCAAAGTATGCTACAGAACATGAAGATCATGTGCGCAAAGTCCTGGAAATCCTAAGGAAACACCAACTCTTTGTAAAGAAGAGCAAGTGTTCCTTCTCTATTGACCAGGTGGAATACTTGGGATTCATAGTGTCAAAGGATGGGATTTCTCCTAACCCCGCAAAGATCCAAGCAGTAGTTGAATGGCCAGAACCCAAGTTAGTAAAGGAAGTTAGAGGATTCCTAGGGTTAACCGGATGGTATAGGATCTTTATACCTAGGTATGCTCAGATAGCATCCCCTTTAACTAACCTTCTCAAGAAAAGTACACTTTTTTAGTGGACTGCAATGTGTCATAGTGCCTTTGACAAGCTGAAGACGGCCTTAGTAACCAACCCTATCCTTAAATTGCCAGATTTTACCAAACCCTTTGAGGTAGTGTGACACAAAGTTGGGGTTTTGACTTTTGTCACTTCTTAGAATCAAAACACACTTGTATGAAACCTCACAGCCTCCTCACCTCCCTAGGTTAAGATAAAGATATACACATCAAAGGTGAGATCATAATTCATAGAAGGAAAGATGAAAGGCTCAAGAGAAGCAAGAATTTCTGCCAGTCTGGCAGCTGCAAACAAGAGGGCAATTCTTTGTTGGAAGAAAATCTTCCGACTCAGGATTATGTGAACGGAAACATACGGGGAATGTTAGTAAGGTACATCCGTTCGAATTGGGCGATTTGGACGAAATATATTAAATCAAAAGAATATAGCAATCACTACAAGAGGATAAGACACACATGGGGTTTGCCTTTTGATAAGAGATTAGGAGGAATTAATCATTATTAAGAAGAAATAATGGCCAAAAGTCTATAAAAACAGAGACACAGAGAATTGCAGTTTTAATTTCATAAAGACTGTGTAAAAGAGGATTACATAGGTGCGTAGAGCTTGAAGAGAGCTTCGCGTCTATATAAAAACTTTCAAAAACGGGCAACCAAGCGAAAAGTTATGAGCATTTTACTACAAGACTATAAAACTGCCAAAATTCGCCTAAAAGTTAGCAACTTTGGGAGAAATTTTTATCATCAATGAAGTAAAGGATTAAGAAATTAGTTATATGAGTGGAAAGAGAATATGATCAATTTTAAAAACCAATACCTGAGTGATGAGTAATTATCGGTTGAAATTTGGGTATTGGACCACAAAAACTGCACTTCCCTTTCTTTGCATGAAACCTCAATTTTCACATAGCCTCTTGCCTCACATCTCCTTCATGATTCAAGCTAGAGGGTAAGGGTTAACATTGCTCAGCAGACAATCGTAAATATTTACCTATGGTCCCCAAAGTCTTTCCACATGCTCATTACCGCTAAAACCATTAGTACCTCCAAAGGAGGGCGGCAATAAGGCAAGGGCTACCTTGAGAAGTCACAGGCCTGCCAAGATAATAACTCCTTATCCCACTTATCATGAATCATCAAAGAGGTCCAAAATTAGACTGAGCATGAGTAGCTCATGCTAAATGAGACATTCACATGTAAAGAGAGTGTTTGAATAAGGGTTTGAAGATAAGAGAATGGCAATGACACAAAATGCTCAATTGAGGAGGCTCATTCCTTGATTTGAAAGGGAGAGGAGGGCTCCTTTTATAGGTGGAGAATCACCCTCTCTTCCATTGTTACAAATTACAACATAAAAATCTTCAACCCTTCAGTGACATAAGGGTAGATGTCACCACCATCAATTGTCCTCTTAGGCTAAGTCTTCTATTGATTATTAAATTGAAGACTTTTTGACTTTGAGAGTGTGATGAGATAATAGCCAAGTCTAAGTGGCATGTAGGTGGAGATCCCACTTACACATGGCGGAATTCTCCTCTTCCATGTAGGCATTCTAGAAGAATCTTTCCCAATTATGCACCTACACACACTCCTCCACATGCCTTCCACACTCCCCAACTTGTAACCTAATGGTGAATACTATATTAATAATACAGTTAAAATCCATGTGAGCATGAAGGCCCACTTTTATTTTTCACATCACTAGCCTATCTACCATACCAAAGTATTTATCAAGCATACTTGTGGCATTTACAATGTGTGCACCCTAAATCCAGTAAAACCATTATATTTGAAGATAGAATGCTGTTATCAGGGTAGCCGCCAAGCCGCTGTATCACCATGCCGTTATTCCATTGTGGGCGCCGCAATCTTTTTGGACAAGCTTCCACCTTATTACCATTGAGAAACCATTAAAATATGCACAAAATTTAAAATGAAAGATATCAATTTTTCATGTCACATCTTTCCCCCCTCAACAGATCATGCTTGTCTCTTGGGGGTCTGCTGGCCATGGTGCTCGAGGGTAAAATATCTTTAGCTGGTACTCATTGGCACGTCCGGGAACCTCCTGGCCACTTGCATCCTCTAGAAGATAGGTGTTATTTTTGAACTTTTGCTTTATCCTAAAGAGGCCTTCCCAGCGTCAAAGAAGCTTCTTATCTAGCCGTTTTTCCACAGGCCATCATACCTCATGACTAAGCTTCCTTGCTTGAGTTCTAGCTTCTTCTTCTTCTTCGTGAGAGTGTCATGCCTTGCCTTGCACCATTGTTGTGCAGCCTCCAAATTTTGAAGTGCCTGAAGTTTCCTCTCATCCAAGCTCTCCAGTTGTACTAGGCGTTAGGCATGTGTTTCTTCTTCATTATTCAAGTGTGCAAAAGATGTGCGAAGGCTTGTGATTTCCAATTCTATTGGCAAAATAGCCTCCATTCCATAAACTAACTGAAAAGGTGTGAAACCAAGAGAGAGTTTGTGAGTTGTCCTATAGGCCCATAGGACCTCTGGCAAATGCACATCCCACTTTCTCTTCATAGTATCCACTAGCTTAGACAAAGATCCAGAAAACAGTCCATTAGCTTTTTCTACTAAACCATTACATTGGGGATAATAGGGAGTTAACATAGCATGCTTTATTTTTAATTCTACATCAAAGCCTCAATCAAGTCATTCCTGAAAGACCTCCCCCCATCCGTAAGGATTTCTAATCGAGCACATATGTATTCCTTGAGAAAGGATGCCACAGCCACCACTGCTTTATTATTGACCATGGCCTTTGCTTCTGCCCACCTTGTTGCATAATCTGTGGCCACCAATATGTAATACTTCCCATGTGAGGAACGAGGAAGTGGACCCACAAAATCTAATCCCCACCTTTCAAATGGACCATATGCTGGGATAGGGTTTAAGGGTCCGGGAACCAATTGCTTATGCCCATATGCCTGGCATAGGGTTTTAAGGGTCCGGGAACCAATTGCTTATGCCCATATGCCTGGCATACTTCACAGCTTCTGCACCAAGCTTCTGCACCACTCATAGACATCTTTGCTGAGTCGAGGCCAATAATACCCTGTGTTAAGAATCCTCCGAGTTGTGTTGGCTGAGGCAAAGTGACCTGAACATTCATGACATAATTCCATAATCATAGACATATTTGCTGAGTCGAGGCTAATAATACCCTGTGTTAAGAATCCTCCGAGTTGTGCTGGCTGAGGCAAAGTGACCTGAACATTCATGACATAATTCCATAATCCTTTTAGATTCTTCCAAGCTCACTACCCTCCTAAGAATCTTATCCTTTTAGATTCTTCCAAGCTCACTACCCTCCTAAGAATCTTATCCTTACCTTGCTTGTAAAGAACATCCCCTAGAATTGTGTAAGGATGAGCTTTCCTTGTTGTAAGCCTTTGTTTCTATAGAGGACTCAATCCAGGTGGGAACTATCCTGTATCTAAATAGTGTTGAACATCTTGGAGCTGAGGCCAACCTGTATCCATTAATGCAAGAGTAGCTACTTTGAAAGAAGCCAAGGTTTTAGGAGCCAATTCATCAGCCTTTTGATTATCCTTCTTGTTAACATGCACAAATTTACAAAACTCAAAAGCTTCTTTTAACCCGTTGCCCTTTTATACAATTCTTGGAGATTAGGACTCCTTGCCTTATATTCTCCTTTCATTTGTCGGATGACCAATTGCGAATCCCCTTTAACCTCTACCTCTTTAATTCCATCTTTTATGCAATCTTCTAATCCCCAAATTAATGCATTGTACTCAGCCACATTATTTGATATAGCCTTTGGAAATTCCCTACCCTTGGCCCATACCTCTTTTCCTTTTGGATAAAATAAAACTATCCCCCCAGCCCCACATTGCCTGGAAGGGCTAAAGGATCCATCAAAATGCATAGTGAAAGCAGTTGGTGGCGTCTCCAAATCTATCTCCTTTCTTGCACATGGTTGAAGAAGATTCCCCTTCCAAGGCTCCATTGTCTTCAGCATCCCCTCGATCCCTTCCCAGGGAAAGACCAAATGCAACTCCCTCCACCTCCCCTTCCGAGATGGAATCCTCAGAGCCACCACTCGTCTCTTCTTCATCGGATGACTGACTCTGAACTTTCGGAAGTTGAAGGTTCACCTCTTACCACTTTCTTGCGATGACTCTTGATGTTGTAGTGGACCCTCTTATTCTCACCTTGTAGAATAAGATCACCTGTCTCCCACTTTTAAATTGCCTTCACTTGGCAAAGCCATGGCCTACTACCCAATATCAATGGGTAAGCCCTAGCATCAGGCTTTGTAGGAATGACCTAGAAAGTTGTAGGCACAGAAATACCACATACATCCACTCCCAAATTCCTGACAATTCCTAAGGTTTTCACCCTAGTATTATCAGCAAGTTTGATGCGATAGGGAGAGTTAGTAGAAGACAACTTTAAATCGGCATCTTTCATTGTTTTTTCACTCATGACATTGATTGATGCACCTCCATCAATGTATGCATTAGAAATTGTTTGCCCCTCAATGATGAAATCAATCATAGGCACATTATATATCCACCTTTTGAGCCATAGGAGTCCCATTATCCCTCTTCTTCTTTTTCTTAGATTCCCTTGTGCTAGCCAGCTTACCCCATTCCTTTCTAAGCTTTGGAGAGAGTGCCAAAAGCTGCCCAAATGTGATTTGTGCCGTTTTCTCCCTAAGATCTATTAAGAGGTCATAACTAAGAGATCCTTGTCCAAAAAGAAAAGTCAAATTGTCCAATTTTTCTCCTAGACAACTTCTTCTTCTTCTTATTTTTCTCCTCTTCTTCATATTTATCTTCTTGTTCTTCTTCTTCTTAGCTCCTAGTTTTACGACCCCTTTTTGCCATTAATGGCATCAATGTTTCCTCTTCTTCTTCTGAGCATGTTTCCTCTAAAAGTGCTAAACTTTTATCCTCTCTTTTCCTCAATTTTGGACACTCAGTGCGATAGTGTCCCTTCTCTTGACATTCATAGCATGTGACACTACTTCTATCCCTAGGTTTATCCTCAACTCGTGGAATCCTAGGTGGCCTTGCATTGACTAAGTGAACTTCAAATCAGTAAATTCTGCCATAAGCTATGCAATGTTACGATCTAAGGATGGAGCTTGTACCTGAGATGTTGATGCTATCTCTACTGGTGGTGGGGCCGGCACACTCGGAGAAGATTGTAATGTGGACTCAATATGAAGAGTGGCCTCCTTCTTCAAAACAATACGAAGAGCCTCTTTAAAATTAGTGGGATCTTTGCTAAGAACTTTTCCTTGCAAGCAGGGATTCAAAGCCCTGATAAACTTGCTCATCTTAAGGTGCTCCATAAAGAACTCTTTGAATCTCCCATAGAAGATGAAGAAGAAGAAGCAACAACATGTAAAGCAACTTGTTGATATTTGATGAACAAGGCTTCATACCTCACTGAAAAGGCAGAAACTGACTCTCCTTTCTTTTTATCCAATTGCAATAGTAAAGCATTTGGTGACTCCACTGTCCCAAATCTCTCCTTCATTGCTTTGGTCAACCTTTCCCAATCATTCTTGGACTCCTCTAGCAAAGCCTCATGCCAAGTTAAGGCCACACCCTCCAAGAAATCTAGAAGTATTTTTGCCCTCTCCTTCATAGACCAACCCATCAAGTGGCATGCTCGGTTAAACTCTTAGAGATAACTCCCCGGGTCTTCTCCTTCCGATCCTTGGAACACCGGAATGTTGAACATCTTGCACCAAAAGATGAGTAGCAACAAGGAAAATTTACTTATTTCAAAATAACTTTCCTTTAATCATGCAGGACCTTGAGGTTAAAATAGAATAATTTTAAGTAAAACTTGCCCGCCGTCTCCACCAAAAGATGTGACACAAAGTTGGGGTTTTGACTTTGGTCACTTCTTAGAATCAAAACGCACTTGTATGAAACCTCACAGCCTCCTCACCTCCCTTTCTCTCCCTAGGTTAAGATAAAGATATACACATCAAAGGTGAGGTCATAATTCATGGAAGGAAAGATGAAAGGCTTAGGAGAAGCAAGAATTTTTGCCAGTCTGGTAGCTCCAAACAAGAGGGCAATTCTTTGTTGGAAGAAAATCTTCCGACTCAGGATTATGTGAACGGAAACATACGGGGAATGTTGGTAAGTTCGAATTGGGTGATTTGGACAAAACATATTAAAGCAAAAGAATATAGCAATCACTTACAAGAGGATAAGCACATGGGGTTTGCCTCTTGATAAGAGATTAGGAGGAATTAATCATTATTTTGAAGAAATAATGGCCAAAAGTCTATAAAAATAGAGATACATAGAGAATTACAGTTTTAAATCCATATAGACCATGTAAAAGAGGATTACATAGGTGCGTAGAGCTTGAAGAGAGCTTCGCGCCTATATAAAAACTTTCAAAAACGGGCAACCGAGCGAAAAGTTATGAGCATTTTACTACAAGACTATAAAACTGCCAAAATTCGCCTAAAAGTTAGCAACTTTGGGAGAAATTTTTATCATCAATGAAGTAAAGGATTAAGAAATTAGTTATATGAATGGAAAGAGAATATAAAGAGCTTCCTAGCCATATGATCAGTTTTAAAAACCAATACCTGAGTGATGAGTAATTACCGATTGAAATTTGGGTATTAGACCACAAAAACTGCACTTCCCTCTCTTTGCATGAAACCTCAATTTTCACATAACCTCTTGCCTCTCATCTCCTTCATGATTCAAGCTAGAGGAGAAGGGTTAACATTGCTCACCGGACAATCGTAAAGATTTACCTATGGTCCCCAAAGTCTTTCCACATGCTCATTACCGCTAAAATCATTGGTACCTCCAAAGGAGAGCGGCAATAAGGCAAGGGCTACCTTGAGAAGTCACAGGCCCGCCAAGATAATAACTCCTTATCCCACTTATCATGAATCATCAAAGAGGTCCAAAATTGGGCTGAGCATGAGGAGCTAATGCTAAATGAGACATTCACATGTAAAGAGAGTGTTTGAATAAGGGTTTGAAGATAAGAGAATGGCAATGACACAAAATGCTCAATTGAGGAGGCTCATTCCTTGATTTGAAAGGGAGAGGAGGGCTCCTTTTATAGGTGGAGAATCACCCTCTCTTCCATTGTTATAAATTATAACATATAAATCTTCAACCCTTCAGTGACATAAGGGTAGATGTCACCACCATCAATTGTCCTCTTAGGCTAAGTCTTCTATTGATTATTAAATTGAAGACTTTTTGACTTTGAGAGTGTGATGAGATAATAGCCAAGTCTAAGTGGCATGTAGGTGGAGACCCCACTTACACATGGTGGAATTCTCCTCTTCCATGTAGGCATTCTAGAAGAATCTTTCCCAATTATGCACCTACACACACTCCTCCACATGCCTTCCACACTCCCCAACTTGTAACCTTATGGTGAATACTATATTAATAATACAATTAAAATCCATGTGAGCATGAAGGCCCACTTTTATTTTCACATCACTAGCCTATCTACCATACCAAAGTTTATCAAGCATACTTGTGTCATTTACAATGTGTGCACCCTAAATCAAGTAAAACCATTATATTTGAAGATAGAATGCTGTTATTAGAGTAGCCGCCAAGCTGCTGTATCACCACGCCGTTATTCCATTGTGGGTGCCGCAATCTTCTTGGACAAGTTTCCACCTTATTACCATTGAGAAACCATCAAAATATGCACAAAATTTAAAATGAAAGATATCAATTTTTCATGTCACAGTAGTTACTGATGCCAGTGGATTTACCTTAGGCGGTGCTCTAATGCAGGAAGGTCATGCAGTGGCCTATGAATCCAGAAAACTCAGAACACATGAGAGGAATTATGCCGTCCATGACTTGGAGTTACTCTCAGTAGTGTATGCTCTGAAGTTGTGGAGACATTATCTTTTGGGACAAAGATTCACTTTGATGACAGATCATCAAAGTTTGAAGTGGATCTTCACCCAAATGGATCTCAGCATGCGTGAAAGGAGATGGATGCAGACCCTGTAGGAGTTTGATTTTGAAATAAAGTATTGGTTGGGGAAAGAAAATGTGGTTGCAGATGCGCTCAGGAGAAAAGCCTCCTTGCTTGCAACAATTACAGTGGTGTCAAATCCATTGATCAATGAAGCAAAGAAGAAAATCATGCAGGATAAATTCTTTGCCCCTATTGCTACCCTTCTGATGCTGCAGGAAAGCAAGACTCCTCAGGAAATGAGTCGAGCTCTTGGATACAAACTGGATGAAGGATGCATGTATTTTAATAATCGGCTATGTATCCCCAATGATGCAGGAACAAAGGGAAGAATTCTGAGAGAAGCCCATGATAGCCTGATAGATGGACATCCACGGTTTATAAAAACCTATATGTCTGCTAGGACTCAAAAAGGATGTACTTGATCATGTAAGGAAATGCTTAATGTGTCAAAGAGTCAAGGCAGAGAGAGTCAAGATGCCAGGGAAACTGCAGCCTCTAGACATTCCATAGATGAAGTGGGAATGCATCAGTATGGACTTTGTCACTAGATTACCTTTAGTACAATCACGTTACAACTCCATTTTTGTGGTAATTGATAGGCTAACACCAAAGTTGCCCATCTGATTCCAGTGAAAGAAACATACTCTGTAGTGAAAGAAACATACTCTGCAGTGGATGTTGCCAGAGTTTTCCTTGAGGAGATCTTCAGATTGCATGGTTTACCCAAGAGGATAGTAAGTGATCAAGATCCCAAATTCACATCGAAATTCTGGACTGCGTTCTTTGAAGCAGTAGGAACTTTCTTGGATCTTAGCACAGCCTATCACCCCAAAATGGATGGCCAGACGGAAAGGGTGAATCAGGTAATAGAAGATATCCTTCGACCATGCTGTAGTAGGGAACCCAAGAGGTGGTTAAGTCATTTGCATCTGGTCGAATTTTCTTACAATGCTTCTTATCATCGAAGCATTGGGATGAGTCCTTTCAAAGCTTTGTATGGACAAGATTGCCTTACACCGTTGACTTGGTCTTACCCATTGATCAGAGTCGAAATGTCCAGACAAATGCTTGATGACATGGACTAGTAGATGCAATCAATCCGTAAAGATATAAAGGCAACCCAATATAGGCAAAAGAAGTATGCAGATAAAAATAGATTAGAGAGAGAGTTTGAAGAATCAGATATGGTCTTCATTCGAGTACGACCAAAAAGAAGTTCCTTATCCTTAGGGAAGTACAAGAAGCTCTCTCCCAGATACTGTGGGCCGTATGCTGTCATAAAGAAAGTGGGCAATCTAGCCTACAGACTTGTTCTGCCTTCCCATCTCAAGGTACATGATGTATTCCATGTCAGTTTGCTTAAGAAGTATGTACCTAGCCCGAATCACGTGCTTGATATGATGAGCAATTGATCTCTCCGACTCAAGGCCAGATGGTACTCCAACCTGAGGAAATCCTTGATGTTCGGGAGAAGATTCTCAGGAGCAGAGTCCTCAGAGAATTCTTAGTAAAGTGGAAGTTCTTCCCTCTAGAAGACACCACCTGGGAGAAAGAAGAAGAGTTGGCGAAGGATTACCCCCACTTTACGAGATGAGGACATCTCGCGTTTTTCAAGTGGGAGAGGATGTAAGATTCCTCCTCAGCCTGAATATCAAATAAGCCTCTACTTCAATCCCTTGTAATCATTCTATGTTTCTGAATACGAGTTTAAAACTAAAAAATAATAGGATATTTTTATCTCTCCTCTCTCCTAAATCAAACCAAATCAAAAAGAGAGCCAAATTGGTCCAAATCTTATCCAAATTCAGCCAAACTGAAGCTGGAAAATTCTAGAACTAAGTTGGACTCAGTTAGTGGCCTCCCTCTCCTATAAATAGACCCTCATTCCTTTGTATTATTATCTGTGAACTAAACTATGTCGGTATTACTCTAAACTAAGCTTAATTTCTATTATCCTCTAAAAACCTCTACAAAATTGAAGAGATTGGAGCTTCTCTCTCTCTCTCTCTTAAATCTTCCTTGGTGACTTCTACAACATACCAAACCAATTGATTGGTTGAGGGTCTCTACTGTGATCAAAGAATCAAGTAAATTAGAAGGTAAAGTGTGGATTATTATCTTTTTCTTATTAAAACTCCAAATGCTTCTCTTCTCAACTCGTCACAAGCATGAGAAGCTTTAATTTGAATGGCTTTCGATTACTATTGAAGTTCTTTTATGAATTGCAATAAAGAAACACATAAATTTTTATTTATGCTTAATTTTAATGGTTTATAATCATTTCTCTCTCTCCCCCCAAAGAAAGGTCATTCCTATGACCTATTCTCAATCCAAATGAAGCTTCTCATGAAGCATTTCTCTAATCCAAAAGTAATTTCTATGCTTGTCTAATTGGAGGCCAAAAAAATGGATTTTTAATGCTTTTATGATATTTATTTCATAGAGAAATTATGAATCAATCCATAATTGGATAATGATCCAAGATAATGATCCAATTAGTGGTCATTCTAATCATATCAATAATATTAGACTTCATTCTTTCAATTAAATTGAGAATTATCAGTAATAGCAGCGGAGCTATGGTAAAATTTCTATAAAATAAACACATAAAAGATTTTCATTCATAATATGAAAAGAGGACTTCCTACCAAGCGACGGGGGGATTGCATGTGTATATCCAAATCTCCTTATCGCTAGGTATTGACCCCTCTTTTTTTGGTGCTAGTACACCAAGCGACGGGGGGATTGTATGTGTATATCCAAATCTCCTTATCGCTAGGTATTGACCCCATGCATAATAAGCATGCATGTTCTAATTGATTGAAATGCTTTTTTGGCATGTCTTCGAAAGAGTTGGACATTGTCTAGGAATCGGATGACGAGGCGGAAGAGTCTTGTGCAAAAAAGTTGTTTATGTTCTTGTACAATGCACAAGACCACAAGCGTTTGCATTAGTTGTCTTCCGAACATCATTAATTCTTGTTGTAGGATTGTTCTTGAGCAGGAGTATGAAGACATTGTTTCTGCCAATATCGTTATGTCCGATGGTGGTGAACGATATGTTCATCCATTTGATTTTGCAACCGACAAAGTCATGAAGAGGAGGCTTAGCCATTGTCTTGAAAATATTCCCAGCTGCTATAGCAATAGAGTAGAGGAGAAATGCCCGATACACTCAAAGAAGTGTCGCCTACTCCAATTTATTTATGGTTTTCTTTGTTTTCTGTATCTTCTTATACTGATGATGACTCTCAGAGCCTGAGACAATGACTTTGGCAATCACTCAAGTGCCAATTGAGGATGATGGGGTTGAGGAAGAGGTGGCTATAGACCCAGGAGAGGAGAGGGAAGAGGCTGAAAAGGAAACCTTTGAGGCTAATGCAGCCCTTATCCCCTTTGATGCAACACCTATTTCATTGGAAGACACTCAATCTAATGAGAATGAACAGGGGGAGTTATCACTACCTTCCCTGCTTTAGCTCTAATAATTCATTCATTTTGGTTTCCAAAAATCCAGGGGGACAAAATCTCTTTCTCAAATAGGTTTTAAGGTCGTTCCAGGACTGAGTATTTCTATCCAGACGGTTGGTGTCACAGTGGTTCCTCCATGCCACCCTGGCTATTTCCACTATCTTCAGCCTGGCAAGAGCCATTTTGCTCCGCTCATTGTAGCCTGTGACGTCAAAATATTCTTCCATGGCTTCCACCCATTTCTCCACAGCCTCGCCCAGGTTCTCCCCTTCTCCTTTGAAGGGTCCTGGCAGAGTCCTATGAAGAGCCTTGTGAACATCATGGTCAAGTTCATCATCTTCAGAGAGAGGGTCTGGCTCACGGCCATGGTTTCCTCGTCTCATGATTCTGCAAAAATATATATATTATTAAATTTTTATTTTGATATCGTCCACGAGATCCTAAGACTTAAGAGGTTCGAAAAACAATTTCTTAAACAAGACAATGATCTTATTGGAGATCTATGACATATGTCCGATAACAGATTTTTCTTTATCAGTTCGTCCATAAACAATCACTTATACAATAGGGAGTTTTTCTCCAGAAAACATTTCTTTATTTATATAAAAGTTGCAATATGTACATAGAGCAGCTCCGCTCCATAATTCAAAATCTCCTCGGGAGATGCATAAGACGACAGTACTAGGCCATAGCCATGCCCTGATACAGACGTTCATTTATTGACAAGAGAGCTATTATCTTCTCCTTAGGAATAAAGCAACTAAGGAGTCTGTAGACTTGGCATGAAAGTCTAAAATTTCGAGGCGTTGAATGATATAGAATGACACCATGTACCATTTTTAGCTTTAACAAAATCATTGCCAATGAGAGGTTCTGGCTCAGCATTGCACGCCAGTCGCAAGAGGCGTGGACATACTACCCTGCAAACCACTTATGTTGTCGTCTCTCCGCTAGGTCAGGAAAATATAAATCCTCGAAATGGTGTGCGAGTCTTGCTCGACTTGCTCGAGTTGAAGCGGAAGAGATGAGATGCTCAAAGGCGAACACAATCATGTCTTGTGAGACTGGGTGAGGTCGAGAATACCAGATAAGTATGGAACTTCCATCTATAAAAACAATTTCTTTGATTAAAAATTCTTCATTAAAGAAGCTTACGGAATGAAAGTACATTATGAAAAATGCTTTTTCTGAGTTTATTATTATCAATTTCTGATAAGAATTTGTTTATCCTTATTAGCTTTCAACAATGCTCTGATACCAACTATGAGGTCCCCGCCCGCCGCCCGCTCTAAGGCTCCTCCCGGCGGAAGCGGCGTCAGCCTCCCGCCCCACGGGGGCCGGGGTCCTGCACACTCGGGGCCTCGCCCACGGTGGATGTCTGGGATGAGAGGCTGGCCCGGGGGGCGGTCTCGGGCCCAGAAGACTCCCCTCGCCCGGAAGGCACGGGCAATTCGGCCAGGAAGGAAAAAAAATCTATTAACTAGGAGATTACTCTAACGAGTCAAGTCTTGACTAAATTAAACTGATCTGACCGAACCTAAAGTCACATGGTCAGATCAAGAAGAGACTTGCACTTGGTCCATGGAATCACCGCTTTTTTTCTCATTTTCGAGGTACAACCGATGATCCCTTCCCAGAAAACAAGGTCTTCTTAGGATTTAAACTGATAAACGTAACTAATCGTATCTAGTTGTTTCTCAAGAATCCTTTGATCCAGCCTAACCCCATCTGGCCCATGGGTTAGCCAACCACCCGACCACTGAATTGGTGGGATTCCTTTATAAAGATTTGATTGGGTTTTTGCCCGGGTACCGAGGAAAAGAGTTCCCAGGCCCCCTAGCCGGCGATTCATGCAAAAATCAAATAGGTATACCACGTACACACCCAATATGAAATTGCCATTTATAACAAATTTGACTGGCTTTAAGACAATCCTTGAGTAAAATCATAATATTTTCGATCATCATTTTCCAAAATTCCAAGTCCATTGTATTACAAAAATGCATCCTCTAAACTCTCCATTGAAGACCAGCTGGCCAACCAACGAGATCCAGTATCAATTCTTTGTTTCCAAAAACCTTTCCTTTTTGTCCACCATCAGATATCTTCCTCGACGTACGCCTGGTCAGAACCCTCTAGGATCCTCCTTAGGGGTATTAAGCCTGCCACTCCATGGTCGTGGCCCGAGACCACGTAGACAGACTTCCACCTTATCATCATCATCCTGACACACCAATAGATGCAAGGGATTCCACAATACCCTTTATCTTCAATGCATAGTCATTCATAGACATGCTCTTTTTCTCCACAGTATGAAGTCCATTCTTCAACTGTATCTTGCGTGCCTTGGTATTTGTTTCATAGGGTTTAACCAAGGTGTCCCACGCCTCCTTGGAGAACTTGGCATCCTGAATGTGCCTAATCATGGTGTCCTGTATACTAATGGAGAGCCAATACATAACTTTCCTAGCTCCTTGGTTCCAGTCTTTAAACTCTCACATCTACGTAGTTGGGGACCACTTCGTCGGTCCTCGCCCATCGACTCCCCGCCAGCTGTTCCAAAACGAACCTCCTCTTAGAAAAACATAAGCCAAATTCTTCCTCGAGCATTTTGGCGTAAAACAGTCCTTTGAATGAAAAACAGAGTTTCCAATGCAAGTGAGATTCCAGTTTGAGATCGGTTCCAAAGACCCTTTTTCCAATAATTCCCAGTTTCATAATGAGGATCCTTGATCTCTCATGAGGGTAATCTACCCGTCATTTTATCCATTTATCCAACTAGATTCTTGGTGAGATTGGTCAAGGAAAAACTAGAATAGTTTCGGTAGTCTATTCTTTGGATTTAGTAACTGGAATTGGTCACGAATTAGTTTTTGTCTGATTCAGCTCGAGAAAAGGATAATTAGGTTTACTGTCCGACCTTACATAGTCTAACTAAATTCATTCAGTTCAGTTCTACCAGGATTCCTTTCAACTAAACATCTAGTTTTTAGGTAAATATGCATTTAGTGATTTTACCAATTCAATTATCCAAGATATTCTTTTTCCCACATAAATTCTCAACCTTAATTCATTAGGTAGAATTATTGTGGAAATTCATCTTTTGACTTTAGAATTTAATTCAAATCCATCTTTTCTCAAATATCATGGAAATTCATCTTTTAACTAAAATATCAATACCTATTTTTTTGAATAAACTTGAAATCCTTCTTTTTCTCATTTCAATGAGTGCAATCCAATTATCATGGGAATTCCTCTTTTCCATAAATTAAATCTATTAAAATTTTTCTTAAAATTACATAAAAATAACCATTAATTCCTTTAAGCTAAAAATTCCACTTTTCTCATCTAAACATTTGAATTCCAATATAGTGGGAATTCCTCTTTTATCATTTAAACTTATCTATGCAAAAAGATAAATTTAACTAAATTTTTCTTTTAAAATTTAAATAAAAATCTCCATTAATTCCTTTGCACTAGGAATTACGCTTTCTTCATTTAATTAATTGGATTCCAATATGGTGGAAATTCCTCTTATATCATAAAAATTTATCTATACCAAAAGATAAATTTAACTATATTTTCTCTTTAAAATTAAATAAAAATCTTCATTAATTCCTTTGCACTAGGAATTACACTTTCTTCATTTAAATAATTGGATTCCAATATGGTGGGAATTCCTCTTTCATCATAAAAATTTATCTTATACAAAAAGATAAATTTAACTAAAATCTTTCATAAAATATACATTATTTTAGCATTCTAATTTTTTTTCTGTAAACCATTGGAATACATGGATTTCCAATGTCATGGGGGTTACTCTTTTAACATAAAAATAAATTACTAGAAATTCCTCTTTTTTCTAATTTACTTATTATGCATAAACATAAAAATTAATTTCTCCATGATTACAATGAGAATCATTCAATTAATCTAGGGTGATAATTCCTAGAATATGGTAGGAAGTCCTCTTTTCATATTATGAATGAAAATGTTTTATGTGTTTATTTTATAGAAATTTTACCATAGCTCCGCTGCTATTACTAATAATTCTCAATTTAATTGAAAGAATGAAGTTTAATATTATTGATATGATTAGAATGACCACTAATTGGATCATTATCCAATTATGGATTGATTCATAATTTCTCTATGAAATAAATATCATAACAGTATTAAAAATCCATTATTTTGGCCTCCAATTAGACAAGCATAGAAATTACTTTTGGATTAGAGAAATGCTTCATGAGAAGCTTCATTTGGATTGAGAATAGGTCATAGGAATGACCTTTCTTTGGGGGGAGAGAGAGAAATGCTTATAAACCATTAAAATTAAGCATAAATAAAAATTTATGTGTTTCTTTATTGCAATTCATAAAATAACTTCAATAGTAATCGAAAGCCATTCAAATTAAAGCTTCTCAAGCTTGAGAGGGGTTGAGAAGAGAAACATTTAGAGTTTTAATAAGAAAAAGATAATAATCCACACTTTACCTTCTAATTTACTTGATTCGTTGATCACAGTAGAGACCCTCAACCAATCAATTGGTTTGGTATGTTGTAGAAGTCACCAAGGAAGATTTAAGAGAGAGAGAGAGAGAAGCTCCAATATCTTCAATTTTGTAGAGGTTTTTAGAGGATAATAGAAATTAAGCTTAGTTTAGAGTAATACCGGCATAGTTTAGTTCACAGATAATACTACAAAGGAATGAGGGTCTATTTATAAGAGAGGGAGGCCACTAACTGAGTCCAATTGAGTTCTAGAATTTTCCAGCTTCAGTCTGGCTGAATTTGGACAAGATTTGGACCAGTTTGGCTCCCTTTTTTATTTGGTTTGATTTAGGACAGAGGAGAGATAAAAATATCCTATTATTTTTGAGTTTTAAACTCATCCAAGCATTTGAAGTAGGCGCCTCCTTGAAGGTCTCTGTTTTCCTTACACATATGTCAAAAATGAATGATTACTCCAAAATATCTCATTTTTTTATTAATACTTCATAATTTTTAACTAATAAACCTAGTACTTGGTCAACTCTTCATCTTATGTGGGCATTTACTCATTTTTGGGTATTTTCTTTTATTCTTTGGATTTATCTTGTCCCAACACTTGGATTAATCTTATTGGTCCATAGGAACCTTAATTGGACCATAATCAAAAAAATCAAAAATCTGGACCCTTAGGCTAAGGTCTTCTGAATCAATTTTAATTAATTTCAATTGCACCTTGGAAAATCTATTTTGATTTTTTGTTTCAAGGAAACATTTTTTGATATTTGTAGAATTTATTTATCCAAAAATATCTCAATTTTGATTTACCACTCTCTAGAAATTTTTATCTCACTAGGCAAAACAAGGAAAAATGATATTTTCTTGTATTCAGAAACATAGAATGATTACAAGGGATTGAAGTAGAGGCTTATTTGATATTCAGGCTGAGGAGGAATCTTACAATTGCCGAGGATCACACCATTGAACCAAACAAGTCTCGAGGAATCTTTTGAGTATCCAGAATATGAGTTTGACTTGGATAATGTGTCACGTGTCACTGAGGACTCCATAGAGAGTTATTTGGACTACTTTGTAATAAATGCAAGAGGCGGGGTCAAACTAATATACCACCTAGATGTAGTAGAAAGAGGTCAAGACATCAACAACTCTACTATCAAGAGAATGCCTCTTCAATTCTATCATTCTCACGGACCACACCAAGTCTCTGAGTGTCCCATCCAATCACCCAAGCTACATCATCTAGCATGCCACCTGCAACCTGTAATCATTGTGGCATGGATCATTGGATCAAAGATTGCCCAATGAAAGTGGTAGTTATAGCAGAATGGTTCTACCATCACACCTCTCAACATGATTGGAGTGGGTGGTCAAACTCAGAGATTAATTTTGAGAAACCATAACCCACCTATGAATGCAATAACGAGACACATGGCTCAAAACACACTTGTTGTGTAAAATAAAATAGAAAACTAGGCTAGCAGGATCCAAAAGGAAGAGGGGCCATAAGAAAGAAATTTGTAAAAGGGTCCATAGAAAACTAGGCTACTTCAGTAGTAGCAGGATCCAAAAGGAAGAGGGGCCATAGAAGAAAGAAACTTGTAAAAGGGGGCAAAACTAAGAAAACGAAATGAGTGAACCTAGGAACACCCAACAAACTAGTCTACATGAATGATATTGATGAGGATTCAAATTCAATGGACACACCAGCTAGTTTTGAGCAAACTAGAGACACTCAAACAAAAACCAAGGAGACCAAAAAGGAAAGGATGCAGGCCATCAAGAAACCAAACAAAGAGAAACTTGGTTCATACCCTCACCCTGTAAAAGAATTGGAACAGCTTCATGAACTCAGGGATATGGTCACACATACTCAGGAGGAGTTAGAACTAAGACAAAAACAAGTAAACATCTCTAACACCATTCATCCAAATAACCTAAAGCATGTCATAACCCATAAACTATTGGATATACCTAGTGTCATCCTTGAGGTCAGTAAAAACTCACATGTCCCAAGCATGGATTCTAAACTCTTTACAAGAATGTTTGAGTATGAGAACCCTAAACCCATTCAAGAGGTGGAGATTCCAATCTCACAATCACCCTCATATGGTAGACAGGGTACTCCATTGACCATCCCTAAGTTGATGGAATTCATGGCTTCAAAACTAAGACCACAATCACTATGTGTTTTGTGTGGAGATCTTGAACTCTTTGGTGCATTAAAATCTCTCCTGAATGGGGAACATAATGTTGGACTACTACCCTTTATAGACATGCATAAATGTCATCCTTCTTATGAGACTACACCATAACCTCAAATGGATGAGGATGACACCAAGTTTGTGGTCAAAATACCATTGAACAGACTGGGACAATACTTTAAGAGTGATGAGACTTATGGAACTCTCTCCATCACTGCCAAGGTCATATGGGACAATACCATTAAACAAACTGGGACAATACTTTGAGAGTGATGAGACTTATGCAACTTTCTCCATCACTGCCAAGGTAATCACAATAATGGGAGTCCTACATGGTGGTGTGGGAGTGAGTTTAATCACCAAAAAGTGTTGGGAAAAGATGGGTAAACCTCATCTTCTTGAAGTGTCTGACTGATGTCAAGATAGTGAATGGAACAATTACCAAACCTATTGGGATGTTACGAGATCTTAGGA
The DNA here is from genome assembly GCF_041138505.1 of Cibotium barometz. Classification (NCBI taxonomy): domain Eukaryota; kingdom Viridiplantae; phylum Streptophyta; class Polypodiopsida; order Cyatheales; family Cibotiaceae; genus Cibotium; species Cibotium barometz. Next base: position 28,119,176 of record NC_141091.1, read on the forward strand.
TCAAGGTGTTGAAACATCGGGTGAAGCATACCTTCATCATAATGGATTTCTCCAAAGAACTAGACTCTTATAATATGATCATAGATAGACCGTTTATGCATGAAGCTAAAATGGTCCATGATTGGGCAAGGAACCATGTCTACTTGCACTTCGATGATTCAATCCTTATAGTAGACCTTATGACATGTACATCCTATGGGTAGTGGTGGACTTTTTGACAATCAATCAAATACCACCAATAGTTTGAGAGTGATGAGACTAATGCAACTCTCTCCATCAGTACCAATCCATCTACCAAGGGAATTACAATAATGGGAGTCCTTGATGGTGGTGTGGGAGTGATTTAATCACCAAAAAGTGTGGGCGTGAGTTTAATCACCAAAAAGTGTTGGGAAAAGATGGGTAAACCTCGACTTGAAGTGACTGATTGATGTTAAGATGGAGGATGGAACAATTGCCAAATCTATTGGGATGTTACAAGATCTTAGGATCAAGGTGTTGAAACATCGAGTGAAGCATACCTTCATAATAATGGATTTCTCCAAACAACTAATCTCTTATAAGATGATCCTAGAAAGACCATTTATGTGTGAAGCTAAAATGGTCCATGATTGGGCAAGAAACCATGTCTACTTGCAGTTCGATAATTGGGCAAGGAACCATGTCTACTTGCAGTTTGATGATTCAATCCTTATGGTAGACCTTGTGACTAGTCATGTACATCCTCTAGGTAGCAGTGGACTTTTTGGCAATTAATCAAATACCACCATTGAACAAACTGGGACAATACTTTGAGAGTGGTGAGACTAATACAACTCTCTCCATTCACTACCAAGGGAATCACAATAATGGGTGTCCTAGATGGTGGTGTGGGAGTGAGTTTAATCACCAAAAAGTGTTGGGAAAAGATGGATAAACCTCGTCTTGAAGTTCACTGTTGTCAAGATGGCAAATGGAACAATTGCCAAACCTATTGGGATGTTACGAGATCTTAGTATCAAGGTGTTAAAACATCGGGTGAAGTATACCTTCATCATGATGGATCTCTCCAAAAACAACTAGAGTCTTATAAGATGATCCTAGAAAGACCATTTATGCGTTGTCGTGCCATGGCACGTCTATGATGTGAAACCGTGCATGTGAGGCCGTCAAATACACATCCAGATGTATGGGGATAAGTGCCATGACGAATCATTATATGATGCTTGAGTATATATGTTCATACTGTAGATAAGGTTCAATAAGATGAGTTGAGGCTGAGCCAGGTTTTGAAGCCTTTGACAGTGTGGTGTGAATTGTGGAGGATTTTTTTTATGCTTATGGAGAATTTTGGAGCTAGCAGATATATTGTGCCTTGATAGGACTGGCTTTTGCTTGTGACATTAGCACTGAGACAGAGAACTTAATGGTGCATATTGGTCGGGATCTTGATCGTATGCTTTAAATAGCAAAAATCATATGCACAATAAGGATGCAAAATGGAGCTAAGGCATGAGAAAAACCTTTAGAAAGGTTATGGTATAAAGGTGAAAAAGAGTTGATTATATATATATATATATATATATATATATAGGGTCAACACTCCATAACAATGGAAGAAAGGGAAACAATAGGTGCATTGAGGATTTTAACCTTAATGCTAAGGTTATGTTTTATAACCTTAGTGCTAAGGTTAACAAAGCATTGGGGAATTTCTGGAAAGAGCGCAGCTTTTAATGGAATATACAGCTGGCGGGTATGGGCACCGAAATCGCCGCGGGAAAGAGAAAAAACGCCGGAGCTTCACGGTGGGAACCAGTGTGGAGATTTTATTCTGCAGCGTTGGAGGAACAGCGTCCATCCAACCAGAGTTTAAAAAAAATCAAGAGAGTGCCTCTGTTTATGTCGTGTAGGAGTTAGAATTATAGAGGATAATGAGTGCTATTCAACGATGTGCTTCTGAAAATTTCAAGCTCACAGTCAACAGCAGAGGGTCCTATTCCGCCATTTTCTCCTCCTCCGTGTACTGGAGCTGAAGCGGCCATCTTTGATTAATAAAAACAAAGGAAAAATCAACGTGTCCACCTTTCGCTTATTTCAGATAAGCTTAATTTTAAATTAACCTTGTTACTTTAGAAAAAGGGCATGGCAAATAAGCCCTTAAAGGTTTTGGAATGTATGGGAAAAAGCTTGTGAACATGATAGAATTCTGGGGAAAAAGCTAAGGAATTTGGAGCCTGGAGAATTATGAAAAATACTTTGAAGTTGAGGGTAATTTGCTTTAGTTTCTTCTCATATGGATTTTGGAAATCATGAGCATGATAAAGCTATGCAAAATGCTATATTTTACTTGTGAAATGTTAGTATATTAAGGCAGGTTTTCAGGTGATAAAGTACATTCCGAAATAAAGGATTTGAGGGCACTGGATGTAATGGATGTAACTGGCCACATGTATATTGGAATAATTGGAAATCTTTGTTATGCCCACATGTGAATGGTTCAAAGGATTTCATGCAATTCTGTGCAATTATCTGGAGGAATTCAAGGTTGTATTGAGGGAAGAGGACACATGTATTTGTCATTGGAAATAGTGATGTTCAATACTCCTTGGGAAATCTTGTATGTGAGTTTCCTTGTTAGGTTCGACACCAACTCTCACAGCTAGAAGTTTCGTACTTTCCTGGCTATTCCGCACACTTCACGACAACTTTGGTGAACCCGACGTGAAGCTGCTGGGGTGAGAGTGTAGTGAAACATACAGGGAAGCTATGGCTGAGAATTCTGAGGGCCAGGGGGTTCATTTTGACCCTGGAGTTATGCAGATGTTCCAAATGTTTTCCATGTACATGCAACAGCAACAAGCTGCTGAGAGGGGACAGATTTCCATGACCAAAGCCTTACAATCAATTGTGAAAAAGGTAGATCAATTTGATGGGAAGGACATTACAAAGTATCTGCGTAATTATATAAAGGAGATGGAGCTAAATAGGGTGACCGAGGAGGATATGGTTCGAAGTTTCGAGTTGGTATGCGTTCCTGAAATAAGAGAGCGCATAAAAGGATTGCAGACAGCACAGGGTGGCAGAAATTGGGAAGAATTCAAGCTTGCCTTAAAAGATGAATACTTCATGGAGGATTCTGAGCGAGTGACTAAACGAACTTTTTTGGAATGGGTCACAAAACCTAAAATGGGAATTTCTGCCACGGAATTGTTAAGGGAGTTTGAGAAGCGTTATGCCCAGTTGTCAAGAATAGAGCGTGCAACTTTGGACAGAGAAAAGACAGAGCTCTTCTTGCAGGCAGCTGGGAAAGATCTCCAGGAAACATTGGAAATCCTCCTTGAGGATAAAAATACAGAGCAAGGATTAAAGAGTGACTGGAATGATGTTGAGGATGCAGTCACTATGTTAGCAAAGCGGCAGCGGAGGAGGGATAAAATGGTGATGGGCTCTGCAACCCCCATAGCTGCTGTTACCCCTGAGAATTTATCCAAGCCAGTAGCTACAATTCCTAAGATAGATGGGCCGATGGATGAGCTTATCAAGGGTATGCGTGATTTAAAATTGAAGATGTCCAGAATCGAAGAAAAAGGTCTACCATTGGGGCAGGTTTCTATGCAAAGGCCTCAAATCAGAGAAGGGTTTACATATAGATGCATATGGTGTGATGACCCAGAGCATGCAAAGAAGGATTGTACCAGCTATAAAGAAGCTCTTAAAAATCAACTTGTGTTCTTCAAAGATGGGAAAATCCATCTTACAGAGACTGGTCTTCCATTGAGTACAAACTTTGGGAAAGGAGGGATGAAAAAGCTGGTAGAAGATATGGCTGCTAGTCATGCCATTTCTATGGTTGAGGCAGCAACCTATGGATTAAAGGTTGGTCAACAAAAGCAGGGATTTGAGAATGATGAGGAATATGAGAATGAGAATTTTTGGCCGTCAACAATGGAATTAATTGCATCAAAGAAAGTGTCAAAGCAAGCTTTGCATGAGGCAGGTGATTGTATACGCCTTGAGACTGGCTGGGAGGAGCCTGTGGATTCTTTATCCATTCATGCCTATATTGCCAAATGTCAAAATAATGAGGCACAGGTAGAGGAGAAACGTAAAAGGGAAAATGAGGAAGGAGGGCCATCAAAAAGAGTTACACGTGGAAGTGAAAAGAAGGATCCTGGGCCATCACATATGCCTCCACAGCAAAGCAGACCTCTACATGATGTTTCAATGGAAGAAGTGCCAGCAAAAATGAAGGAGAAGGGTAAAGGGAAAGGTCCACTCTACAAGCTTCAATCTGATATTGAAGTTGCAACAGATCTCAAAAAGGTGCTTGAAGAGAGAATTCTAAACAGCAGGGTGGAATTCACACTAGGGGAAGTCTTGGGGATTGCAAAGAAAGAATTTCATGATGAGATAATTGATATTATACGAAGAAAAAGGCAGTCCATAATTGAATCTATTCCATCACAAGGGGAAGCAAGCACTTCCAAGACTCATGGTGTACAGGTACAGAAAAAGGAAGAGAGAGAAAATGTGGTGGAATGTAATCACTCTGCTGATGGGGCACGACAAGTGCGTTTTGTGGAAGAGGATGATGAAAAAGAAGTTCTTACAAAGAGTCATTACTCCAGGAGCCATTGGGCAAGAGCCACCACTGAAACCCTTGTCAAGATAGGTGATTTGGAAGAGCCATATGTCGCTCTAATTGATCATGGGTCTGAAATAAATCTTATGGCTAAAAATCTCTACAACAAATGTAAGTGGCCAATGGATGTGGATCATGGGTGGATGATTAAAGCAGCTAATAATTCATCTGGAGAGCTTTATGCAGCATGTCCAAATGTAAGGGTAACTATAGGGGATGTGAAGGATGATCAGAATTTCTTTGTTCAGGAGATGTCATCGTATCCCCTCATTCTTGGGCAACCCTACATTACAGCTGTAAGGATGGAAACAAAGGTTTTGGATGATGGTTCAGCTTATGCAAGAATAAGGAGTAAAGATGGCAAAAAAGCTGTTCAGTTTTTGACAGTTTGCATTAATCATGAAAGGAACCGTGAATCTCTTCGGGCACAGTCACTCCCAAAGATAAACAGAGAGTTTATGAATTACAGGGAGATGAGGGATTTTGGCCAGGTGCCATTGTAAAGCGGGATTCCAATGGTACAAGGGGAAATGAGTTCTCGCAGGACTCAATTAATGTAAATAGTTTTTCAGCAAATTTTCAGGGATTCTCCAGCTATGGGTTACTGGTTTTTGTAAAAAGCAAGGATTTAAAGCGTGGCATGCAAAGACATATACAAAATGAACAAAAAAGTTTTGAGCAGTGTGGTCTTTTGGAGAAGGATGAGTTTATTTCAGGGATGCTTGATGAGGTGTCATTTATAGATATTATGGATGTACTTTTTGATATGAGAAGAGCATGCTTACAGGGTGGAAATGAAATGATAAGGGTGTCATCTGTGGAGATGTATGATATAATCCAGGAATTTGAGGGGGTGGAATGTAAAAACATGAATTGTGAGATGGATGCTCATGTTGATACAAAGTACAAAACGGTTGCAAAAAAGGTGAAGCCAGTTGCCTTGCCCTTGCCACCAGGAAGCAAGGAGAAGATAGATGAAGCTTCTATGCAGCCAAATCTTAGAGATCCGAAGAAAATTGGGCATAAATTTACTCAAGAAACTCTGAAAGAGTTGAAGATTGGTGAGAGGGATTTTCTGTTGCCGGTTGAAAGGGAATGCTTTGAGGAGATGCTTGTAAAACATGGGAAAGCTTTTGCCTTTCAGCCGCATGAGATAGGCTGTGTTGATCCAAGTGTAACAGCACCAATGGTGATCTTTACTGTTCCACATGTGCCTTGGAATCTGCGGCCAATTCCAGTACCAAAGGCTCTCTTGCCAAAGTTGATGGAATTGTTAAAGGAAAAGATCAGGATGGGAATCTTGGAGCCTTCATGTGCCCCATATTCCAACAGATGGTTTACAGTACCAAAGAAAAATGGGACATTGCGTTTTATTCAAGACATGCAACCTGTAAACAAAGTCACAATCAGGAATGTGGGAGCAGGTCCAATTGTGGATGAGTTTGCAGAAGCATTTGCAGGGAAAGCTATATATTCTATGGGTGATTTGTATTCAGGATATGATCAGTTCCAGCTGGATATACAAAGCAGGGACTTGACCACAATGAGAACTCCTTTGGGATTAGTAAGGATGTGTACCTTACCACAGGGAGCCACTAACTCAGTGGCACATATGATGAATGGAATGAATAAAGTCTTACGGGATTTCATACCAGAAAAAACTATGCCATTTTTGGATGATGTGCCAATAAAGGGCTGTGATGAGAAAGACAAAGATGGGAATTTGAATTCAAAAGGGTGCCGCAAGTTTGTGGCAGATCATATAAAGGATTGTGACATGATTCTATCCAGGCTTGAAGAAGTGAATCTTACTTTATCTGGGCAGAAATCAGTGTTTGGGGTTGGTGAAGTGCTAATAGTGGGACATCTTTGTAGTACTAGTGGACGCCGTCCTTGTCCAGCCAAGATAGACGCAATACAAAGAATGAAGGAAATATGCATTAATGTTACAGAGCTGAGGAGATTTCTTGGAGCATGCGTCTTTTATGTTATTTGGATCCCACACTATGCACATGTAGCAGATCCTCTTTATCAGCTTTTGAGGAAAAATCAAAAATTTTTGTGGAGTGCAGTACATATTAAAGCTATGCGGAAGCTGAAATATTTGCTCCAATCATCACCCATTTTGAGAAAGGCAGATTATGAGTGCGACAGGCCTGTGATTGTTACAGTTGATACTAGTCCTACTGGGATTGGATGGGCAGTAGGGCAAGATGATGAGGATGATCATAGGTATGTAATTAGATTTGGAGCAAAGGTATTAAGCTTTCGGCAGCGAAAATATCCACAGATCAAGAGAGAATTATGGGGGATTGTCACTGCTCTAAAATGTGAAAAAGAATATCTTATTGGGGCATCTGTACTTGTGGAGACTGATTGCTTGCCACTTCTTGGGATGATAGCAAGTTGTACCACTCCAGATATTGCTATGCTTAGGTGGATTGCTTATATCAAGTCACTAAATCCTGAGTTTGAGCATATTGCGGGAAAAGATAATCCAGTTGCAGATATGCTATCAAGAGCCAGATATGAAGAAGAGGAAGAGATGGTTAGTGACATTGATGATGTGGGTACAAAGTTCTATACCACAGCATATGCTAAGGGGGATCATATTTGCTTATCAAATGCACTTGAGTCTTTTATTGAGGAAATATATGAAGGGGATTGGTTGCTTATTGGTCAATATTTGAGCACTTTGACAAGGCAAGAGAATTGGTCTGACTCAGAATTTAAGAGGATCCGCAGAAAAGCATATGGTTACTTTCTAAAGGATGGATATCTCTGGAAGCATCCTAAACAGAGAAATGCTATGCCACAGAGAGTCATATGTGATAAAGAGACTCAAGGAAAGCTTGTGAAAGAATTCCATGAGAGTCTCTGGGCTGGGCATAGAAGTGTGTGGGCCACTTTTACCAAAATAAAGGAAAAATATTGGTGGAGAGGAATGTACAAGGATATTTCCCAATATGTGGAAACATGCATAGTATGCCAAATGTACTCAAATGTGAGACATCGTGATGGCTTACAACCAACTTACCCACCTGCCATGCACTACAAATGGGTAGTGGATCTAGTTACAATGCCTTTGGGAATTTGGCAGATGCGGTATATAGCACTTGCAAGAGAAGATTTGACAAATCAGGTAGAAGGGCGTGCCCTTAGAACAAAGAGTACGGAAACAGTATGCAAATTTCTCTTGGAAGATGTGATCTGCCGATATGGTTGTGTTGGGAAAATAACAGCTGATAGGGGAGAGCTAGATGTTGAAGAAGCAAGGGAATTCTTCTCTAGAATTGGTATCAAACTGTCTCTAACATGTGCTTACAATCCTGAGGGCAATGGGAAAAGTGAGCGAGGACATCCTCCAATCATTAAAGCTTTGGCTAAGGCATGCAGAGAAAGGATGAGAGTGTGGCCAAAGCTGCTACCATATGCCTTGTGGGCTGACCGTACAACTCATAGCTCAGTGACAGGATACATGCCTGCTGAATTAATGTATGGTCAGAAGCCAGTGATGCCAGTTGAAGAAGTAATTCTAACTTGGAATGTATTGCCCTGGATGGAAGGATTGAGCAGAGATGACCTCCTTGCATTGAGAATAAGACAGTTGGAGAGGAGGCCTGAAGATGTAGAGCTTGCTAAAGCTCGCCTGAAAGATGCAAGGCTGAAAAATAAAGAAAGATTTGATAGTAGACACAGACTCCGGCCAAAACCTATTGAAGAAGGTGATTGGGTTCTAATGTATGATAGTAGCCTTGACAACCAATTCACTGTTCAAAGAAAATTTGCAAAAAGATGGTTTGGCCCTTACATTGTCAGGCATGTGCATGGAAATGCCACATATACTCTGTGTGAACTTGATGGAACAGAAGTAAAGAATATTGTGGCTGGCAAAAGAATCAAGATATTTAAAAGAAGGCATGATGATGATCCTTTTGATTCACAAGAGATTCAGGATGAGAAGCTTGACAGTGGAAGTATGGATATGATTGAAGAGGAAGAGGATGATCTTCCTGGAACTGCAGAAGAAGAAGACGACATCCAGTTATATGTGGACCTTGATGATGATTTGGCACATACCAGAGGATGTGCAGGTTTAGAGGGGGTGGATGTCGTGCCATGGCACGTCTATGATGTGAAACCGTGCATGTGAGGCCGTCAAATACACATCCAGATGTATGGGGATAAGTGCCATGACGAATCATTATATGATGCTTGAGTATATATGTTCATACTGTAGATAAGGTTCAATAAGATGAGTTGAGGCTGAGCCAGGTTTTGAAGCCTTTGACAGTGTGGTGTGAATTGTGGAGGATTTTTTTTTATGCTTATGGAGAATTTTGGAGCTAGCAGATATATTGTGCCTTGATAGGACTGGCTTTTGCTTGTGACATTAGCACTGAGACAGAGAACTTAATGGTGCATATTGGTCGGGATCTTGATCGTATGCTTTAAATAGCAAAAATCATATGCACAATAAGGATGCAAAATGGAGCTAAGGCGTGAGAAAAACCTTTAGAAAGGTTATGGTATAAAGGTGAAAAAGAGTTGATTATATATATATATATATATATATATATATATATAGGGTCAACACTCCATAACAATGGAAGAAAGGGAAACAATAGGTGCATTGAGGATTTTAACCTTAATGCTAAGGTTATGTTTTATAACCTTAGTGCTAAGGTTAACAAAGCATTGGGGAATTTCTGGAAAGAGCGCAGCTTTTAATGGAATATACAGCTGGCGGGTATGGGCACCGAAATCGCCGCGGGAAAGAGAAAAAACACCGGAGCTTCACGGTGGGAACCAGTGTGGAGATTTTATTCTGCAGCGTTGGAGGAACATCGTCCATCCAACCAGAGTTTAAAAAAAATCAAGAGAGTGCCTCTGTTTATGTCGTGTAGGAGTTAGAATTATAGAGGATAATGAGTGCTATTCAACGATGTGCTTCTGAAAATTTCAAGCTCACAGTCAACAGCAGAGGGTCCTATTCCGCCATTTTCTCCTCCTCCGTGTACTGGAGCTGAAGCGGCCATCTTTGATTAATAAAAACAAAGGAAAAATCAACGTGTCCACCTTTCGCTTATTTCAGATAAGCTTAATTTTAAATTAACCTTGTTACTTTAGAAAAAGGGCATGGCAAATAAGCCCTTAAAGGTTTTGGAATGTATGGGAAAAAGCTTGTGAACATGATAGAATTCTGGGGAAAAAGCTAAGGAATTTGGAGCCTGGAGAATTATGAAAAATACTTTGAAGTTGAGGGTAATTTGCTTTAGTTTCTTCTCATATGGATTTTGGAAATCATGAGCATGATAAAGCTATGCAAAATGCTATATTTTACTTGTGAAATGTTAGTATATTAAGGCAGGTTTTCAGGTGATAAAGTACATTCCGAAATAAAGGATTTGAGGGCACTGGATGTAATGGATGTAACTGGCCACATGTATATTGGAATAATTGGAAATCTTTGTTATGCCCACATGTGAATGGTTCAAAGGATTTCATGCAATTCTGTGCAATTATCTGGAGGAATTCAAGGTTGTATTGAGGGAAGAGGACACATGTATTTGTCATTGGAAATAGTGATGTTCAATACTCCTTGGGAAATCTTGTATGTGAGTTTCCTTGTTAGGTTCGACACCAACTCTCACAGCTAGAAGTTTCGTACTTTCCTGGCTATTCCGCACACTTCACGACAACTTTGGTGAACCCGACGTGAAGCTGCTGGGGTGAGAGTGTAGTGAAACATACAGGGAAGCTATGGCTGAGAATTCTGAGGGCCAGGGGGTTCATTTTGACCCTAGAGTTATGCAGATGTTCCAAATGTTTTCCATGTACATGCAACAGCAACAAGCTGCTGAGAGGGGACAGATTTCCATGACCAAAGCCTTACAATCAATTGTGAAAAAGGTAGATCAATTTGATGGGAAGGACATTACAAAGTATCTGCGTAATTATATAAAGGAGATGGAGCTAAATAGGGTGACCGAGGAGGATATGGTTCGAAGTTTCGAGTTGGTATGCGTTCCTGAAATAAGAGAGCGCATAAAAGGATTGCAGACAGCACAGGGTGGCAGAAATTGGGAAGAATTCAAGCTTGCCTTAAAAGATGAATACTTCATGGAGGATTCTGAGCAAGTGACTAAACGAACTTTTTTGGAATGGGTCACAAAACCTAAAATGGGAATTTCTGCCACGGAATTGTTAAGGGAGTTTGAGAAGCGTTATGCCCAGTTGTCAAGAATAGAGCGTGCAACTTTGGACAGAGAAAAGACAGAGCTCTTCTTGCAGGCAGCTGGGAAAGATCTCCAGGAAACATTGGAAATCCTCCTTGAGGATAAAAATACAGAGCAAGGATTAAAGAGTGACTGGAATGATGTTGAGGATGCAGTCACTATGTTAGCAAAGCGGCAGCGGAGGAGGGATAAAATGGTGATGGGCTCTGCAACCCCCATAGCTGCTGTTACCCCTGAGAATTTATCCAAGCCAGTAGCTACAATTCCTAAGATAGATGGGCCGATGGATGAGCTTATCAAGGGTATGCGTGATTTAAAATTGAAGATGTCCAGAATCGAAGAAAAAGGTCTACCATTGGGGCAGGTTTCTATGCAAAGGCCTCAAATCAGAGAAGGGTTTACATATAGATGCATATGGTGTGATGACCCAGAGCATGCAAAGAAGGATTGTACCAGCTATAAAGAAGCTCTTAAAAATCAACTTGTGTTCTTCAAAGATGGGAAAATCCATCTTACAGAGACTGGTCTTCCATTGAGTACAAACTTTGGGAAAGGAGGGATGAAAAAGCTGGTAGAAGATATGGCTGCTAGTCATGCCATTTCTATGGTTGAGGCAGCAACCTATGGATTAAAGGTTGGTCAACAAAAGCAGGGATTTGAGAATGATGAGGAATATGAGAATGAGAATTTTTGGCCGTCAACAATGGAATTAATTGCATCAAAGAAAGTGTCAAAGCAAGCTTTGCATGAGGCAGGTGATTGTATACGCCTTGAGACTGGCTGGGAGGAGCCTGTGGATTCTTTATCCATTCATGCCTATATTGCCAAATGTCAAAATAATGAGGCACAGGTAGAGGAGAAACGTAAAAGGGAAAATGAGGAAGGAGGGCCATCAAAAAGAGTTACACGTGGAAGTGAAAAGAAGGATCCTGGGCCATCACATATGCCTCCACAGCAAAGCAGACCTCTACATGATGTTTCAATGGAAGAAGTGCCAGCAAAAATGAAGGAGAAGGGTAAAGGGAAAGGTCCACTCTACAAGCTTCAATCTGATATTGAAGTTGCAACAGATCTCAAAAAGGTGCTTGAAGAGAGAATTCTAAACAGCAGGGTGGAATTCACACTAGGGGAAGTCTTGGGGATTGCAAAGAAAGAATTTCATGATGAGATAATTGATATTATACGAAGAAAAAGGCAGTCCATAATTGAATCTATTCCATCACAAGGGGAAGCAAGCACTTCCAAGACTCATGGTGTACAGGTACAGAAAAAGGAAGAGAGAGAAAATGTGGTGGAATGTAATCACTCTGCTGATGGGGCACGACAAGTGCGTTTTGTGGAAGAGGATGATGAAAAAGAAGTTCTTACAAAGAGTCATTACTCCAGGAGCCATTGGGCAAGAGCCACCACTGAAACCCTTGTCAAGATAGGTGATTTGGAAGAGCCATATGTCGCTCTAATTGATCATGGGTCTGAAATAAATCTTATGGCTAAAAATCTCTACAACAAATGTAAGTGGCCAATGGATGTGGATCATGGGTGGATGATTAAAGCAGCTAATAATTCATCTGGAGAGCTTTATGCAGCATGTCCAAATGTAAGGGTAACTATAGGGGATGTGAAGGATGATCAGAATTTCTTTGTTCAGGAGATGTCATCGTATCCCCTCATTCTTGGGCAACCCTACATTACAGCTGTAAGGATGGAAACAAAGGTTTTGGATGATGGTTCAGCTTATGCAAGAATAAGGAGTAAAGATGGCAAAAAAGCTGTTCAGTTTTTGACAGTTTGCATTAATCATGAAAGGAACCGTGAATCTCTTCGGGCACAGTCACTCCCAAAGATAAACAGAGAGTTTATGAATTACAGGGAGATGAGGGATTTTGGCCAGGTGCCATTGTAAAGCGGGATTCCAATGGTACAAGGGGAAATGAGTTCTCGCAGGACTCAATCAATGTAAATAGTTTTTCAGCAAATTTTCAGGGATTCTCCAGCTATGGGTTACTGGTTTTTGTAAAAAGCAAGGATTTAAAGCGTGGCATGCAAAGACATATACAAAATGAACAAAAAAGTTTTGAGCAGTGTGGTCTTTTGGAGAAGGATGAGTTTATTTCAGGGATGCTTGATGAGGTGTCATTTATAGATATTATGGATGTACTTTTTGATATGAGAAGAGCATGCTTACAGGGTGGAAATGAAATGATAAGGGTGTCATCTGTGGAGATGTATGATATAATCCAGGAATTTGAGGGGGTGGAATGTAAAAACATGAATTGTGAGATGGATGCTCATGTTGATACAAAGTACAAAACGGTTGCAAAAAAGGTGAAGCCAGTTGCCTTGCCCTTGCCACCAGGAAGCAAGGAGAAGATAGATGAAGCTTCTATGCAGCCAAATCTTAGAGATCCGAAGAAAATTGGGCATAAATTTACTCAAGAAACTCTGAAAGAGTTGAAGATTGGTGAGAGGGATTTTCTGTTGCCGGTTGAAAGGGAATGCTTTGAGGAGATGCTTGTAAAACATGGGAAAGCTTTTGCCTTTCAGCCGCATGAGATAGGCTGTGTTGATCCAAGTGTAACAGCACCAATGGTGATCTTTACTGTTCCACATGTGCCTTGGAATCTGCGGCCAATTCCAGTACCAAAGGCTCTCTTGCCAAAGTTGATGGAATTGTTAAAGGAAAAGATCAGGATGGGAATCTTGGAGCCTTCATGTGCCCCATATTCCAACAGATGGTTTACAGTACCAAAGAAAAATGGGACATTGCGTTTTATTCAAGACATGCAACCTGTAAACAAAGTCACAATCAGGAATGTGGGAGCAGGTCCAATTGTGGATGAGTTTGCAGAAGCATTTGCAGGGAAAGCTATATATTCTATGGGTGATTTGTATTCAGGATATGATCAGTTCCAGCTGGATATACAAAGCAGGGACTTGACCACAATGAGAACTCCTTTGGGATTAGTAAGGATGTGTACCTTACCACAGGGAGCCACTAACTCAGTGGCACATATGATGAATGGAATGAATAAAGTCTTACGGGATTTCATACCAGAAAAAACTATGCCATTTTTGGATGATGTGCCAATAAAGGGCTGTGATGAGAAAGACAAAGATGGGAATTTGAATTCAAAAGGGTGCCGCAAGTTTGTGGCAGATCATATAAAGGATTGTGACATGATTCTATCCAGGCTTGAAGAAGTGAATCTTACTTTATCTGGGCAGAAATCAGTGTTTGGGGTTGGTGAAGTGCTAATAGTGGGACATCTTTGTAGTACTAGTGGACGCCGTCCTTGTCCAGCCAAGATAGACGCAATACAAAGAATGAAGGAAATATGCATTAATGTTACAGAGCTGAGGAGATTTCTTGGAGCATGCGTCTTTTATGTTATTTGGATCCCACACTATGCACATGTAGCAGATCCTCTTTATCAGCTTTTGAGGAAAAATCAAAAATTTTTGTGGAGTGCAGTACATATTAAAGCTATGCGGAAGCTGAAATATTTGCTCCAATCATCACCCATTTTGAGAAAGGCAGATTATGAGTGCGGCAGGCCTGTGATTGTTACAGTTGATACTAGTCCTACTGGGATTGGATGGGCAGTAGGGCAAGATGATGAGGATGATCATAGGTATGTAATTAGATTTGGAGCAAAGGTATTAAGCTTTCGGCAGCGAAAATATCCACAGATCAAGAGAGAATTATGGGGGATTGTCACTGCTCTAAAATGTGAAAAAGAATATCTTATTGGGGCATCTGTACTTGTGGAGACTGATTGCTTGCCACTTCTTGGGATGATAGCAAGTTGTACCACTCCAGATATTGCTATGCTTAGGTGGATTGCTTATATCAAGTCACTAAATCCTGAGTTTGAGCATATTGCGGGAAAAGATAATCCAGTTGCAGATATGCTATCAAGAGCCAGATATGAAGAAGAGGAAGAGATGGTTAGTGACATTGATGATGTGGGTACAAAGTTCTATACCACAGCATATGCTAAGGGGGATCATATTTGCTTATCAAATGCACTTGAGTCTTTTATTGAGGAAATATATGAAGGGGATTGGTTGCTTATTGGTCAATATTTGAGCACTTTGACAAGGCAAGAGAATTGGTCTGACTCAGAATTTAAGAGGATCCGCAGAAAAGCATATGGTTACTTTCTAAAGGATGGATATCTCTGGAAGCATCCTAAACAGAGAAATGCTATGCCACAGAGAGTCATATGTGATAAAGAGACTCAAGGAAAGCTTGTGAAAGAATTCCATGAGAGTCTCTGGGCTGGGCATAGAAGTGTGTGGGCCACTTTTACCAAAATAAAGGAAAAATATTGGTGGAGAGGAATGTACAAGGATATTTCCCAATATGTGGAAACATGCATAGTATGCCAAATGTACTCAAATGTGAGACATCGTGATGGCTTACAACCAACTTACCCACCTGCCATGCACTACAAATGGGTAGTGGATCTAGTTACAATGCCTTTGGGAATTTGGCAGATGCGGTATATAGCACTTGCAAGAGAAGATTTGACAAATCAGGTAGAAGGGCGTGCCCTTAGAACAAAGAGTACGGAAACAGTATGCAAATTTCTCTTGGAAGATGTGATCTGCCGATATGGTTGTGTTGGGAAAATAACAGCTGATAGGGGAGAGCTAGATGTTGAAGAAGCAAGGGAATTCTTCTCTAGAATTGGTATCAAACTGTCTCTAACATGTGCTTACAATCCTGAGGGCAATGGGAAAAGTGAGCGAGGACATCCTCCAATCATTAAAGCTTTGGCTAAGGCATGCAGAGAAAGGATGAGAGTGTGGCCAAAGCTGCTACCATATGCCTTGTGGGCTGACCGTACAACTCATAGCTCAGTGACAGGATACATGCCTGCTGAATTAATGTATGGTCAGAAGCCAGTGATGCCAGTTGAAGAAGTAATTCTAACTTGGAATGTATTGCCCTGGATGGAAGGATTGAGCAGAGATGACCTCCTTGCATTGAGAATAAGACAGTTGGAGAGGAGGCCTGAAGATGTAGAGCTTGCTAAAGCTCGCCTGAAAGATGCAAGGCTGAAAAATAAAGAAAGATTTGATAGTAGACACAGACTCCGGCCAAAACCTATTGAAGAAGGTGATTGGGTTCTAATGTATGATAGTAGCCTTGACAACCAATTCACTGTTCAAAGAAAATTTGCAAAAAGATGGTTTGGCCCTTACATTGTCAGGCATGTGCATGGAAATGCCACATATACTCTGTGTGAACTTGATGGAACAGAAGTAAAGAATCTTGTGGCTGGCAAAAGAATCAAGATATTTAAAAGAAGGCATGATGATGATCCTTTTGATTCACAAGAGATTCAGGATGAGAAGCTTGACAGTGGAAGTATGGATATGATTGAAGAGGTAGAGGATGATCTTCCTGGAACTGCAGAAGAAGAAGACGACATCCAGTTATATGTGGACCTTGATGATGATTTGGCACATACCAGAGGATGTGCAGGTTTAGAGGGGGTGGATGTCGTGCCATGGCACGTCTATGATGTGAAACCGTGCATGTGAGGCCGTCAAATACACATCCAGATGTATGGGGATAAGTGCCATGACGAATCATTATATGATGCTTGAGTATATATGTTCATACTGTAGATAAGGTTCAATAAGATGAGTTGAGGCTGAGCCAGGTTTTGAAGCCTTTGACAGTGTGGTGTGAATTGTGGAGGATTTTTTTTTATGCTTATGGAGAATTTTGGAGCTAGCAGATATATTGTGCCTTGATAGGACTGGCTTTTGCTTGTGAGATTAGCACTGAGACAGAGAACTTAATGGTGCATATTGGTCGGGATCTTGATCGTATGCTTTAAATAGCAAAAATCATATGCACAATAAGGATGCAAAATGGAGCTAAGGCGTGAGAAAAACCTTTAGAAAGGTTATGGTATAAAGGTGAAAAAGAGTTGATTATATATATATATATATATATATAGGGTCAACACTCCATAACAATGGAAGAAAGGGAAACAATAGGTGCATTGAGGATTTTAACCTTAATGCTAAGGTTATGTTTTATAACCTTAGTGCTAAGGTTAACAAAGCATTGGGGAATTTCTGGAAAGAGCGCAGCTTTTAATGGAATATACAGCTGGCGGGTATGGGCACCGAAATCGCCGCGGGAAAGAGAAAAAACACCGGAGCTTCACGGTGGGAACCAGTGTGGAGATTTTATTCTGCAGCGTTGGAGGAACATCGTCCATCCAACCAGAGTTTAAAAAAAATCAAGAGAGTGCCTCTGTTTATGTCGTGTAGGAGTTAGAATTATAGAGGATAATGAGTGCTATTCAACGATGTGCTTCTGAAAATTTCAAGCTCACAGTCAACAGCAGAGGGTCCTATTCCGCCATTTTCTCCTCCTCCGTGTACTGGAGCTGAAGCGGCCATCTTTGATTAATAAAAACAAAGGAAAAATCAACGTGTCCACCTTTCGCTTATTTCAGATAAGCTTAATTTTAAATTAACCTTGTTACTTTAGAAAAAGGGCATGGCAAATAAGCCCTTAAAGGTTTTGGAATGTATGGGAAAAAGCTTGTGAACATGATAGAATTCTGGGGAAAAAGCTAAGGAATTTGGAGCCTGGAGAATTATGAAAAATACTTTGAAGTTGAGGGTAATTTGCTTTAGTTTCTTCTCATATGGATTTTGGAAATCATGAGCATGATAAAGCTATGCAAAATGCTATATTTTACTTGTGAAATGTTAGTATATTAAGGCAGGTTTTCAGGTGATAAAGTACATTCCGAAATAAAGGATTTGAGGGCACTGGATGTAATGGATGTAACTGGCCACATGTATATTGGAATAATTGGAAATCTTTGTTATGCCCACATGTGAATGGTTCAAAGGATTTCATGCAATTCTGTGCAATTATCTGGAGGAATTCAAGGTTGTATTGAGGGAAGAGGACACATGTATTTGTCATTGGAAATAGTGATGTTCAATACTCCTTGGGAAATCTTGTATGTGAGTTTCCTTGTTAGGTTCGACACCAACTCTCACAGCTAGAAGTTTCGTACTTTCCTGGCTATTCCGCACACTTCACGACAGCGTGAAGCTAAAATGGTCCATGATTGGGCAAGGAACTATGTCTACTTGCAATTCCATGATTCAATCCTTATAGTAGACCTTGTGACTAGTCATGCCAATAAGTGGTGGACTTTTCGACAATCAATCAAATACCACCATTAATTCTGTTCCATTACAATATTGCTTCACTTGCAAGAAGGACACCGCTACGAGCCAGGGACAATTCCAGTCAAAGGTCATAGATGAAGGCGATGATTTAAATTGGATTCAATGACAGCCACCATAGACAGTTGGGGAAGGCGAGGATCAACATGGGCAACACACTGGATGGCGAGGAACTCCCCAAAGTTATACCATTGTGAATGATGAGTGCTATGTACTTAGACAATGAGGGAATCATGGAGTATAGTGAGCTTGAATCCACATGGGAAGAAGACTCTGATCGTACACTTCTAACTCTCACACCTCTAGTAATGAGGAGTCTAGAATTGAGATGGAGACAAAACTAAAGAAAACCTAAGTGAGTGGAACCAAACCAAGAAAAATTGAGTTAAGTGACATAGAAACAAAATCAAATGAAGAAGTTTCTCACCAAAGCAAAAGAACGCTAAAGAAACAAGACAAATGAAATCGTTATAAGATAAACACGCATAGGATGTTGCAAGAAAGAACAACCACAGCCCAATGGCTACAGTATATTGGTGTTGTAGATGTTCATCAAACGTTTATAGACAATTGGGGAGAAGAGTTACAAAAATTTATGTATTGTAGGCCACCCCCAACAACTGATATAGCCTAGGTGGAAGTCTCTAGCCAACCCAAATTTAGTCGTTCGGCCCGAAGGAACAAAAACCGTGCGTTAGCCCAAAAGGAATGGGAGGCAAGTTAAGGCTATCAAGGCAGCTGAAGAAGAGAAAGAACAAGAGCCTAACTTACTTTCGGTATCGAAACATTACAAATCATACACTATAGGGGATCATAAGCTAGTGTTTAATAATGTAAAACGAGTCGAACCATTACAAATCATACACTATAGGGGATCATAAGCTAGTGTTTGATAATGCAAAACGAGGACCTACGAGTGAGGAGAGTGGATTCTATGACGGACCTGGTGAAGTGAAGGAGGTAGACTTGGTAGAATCTAGTGAAGATTCTAAGCCAGTTTACATTGCTAAAGACCTCACCAAGGAAGAGGAAGTTGAGCTTGTTGTTCTCCTTAAGGAGTATAGGGATTGCTTTGCATGGACATGCCATGACATGAAGGGAGTTTCCGCAGAGGTGATACAACACACCATCCCCATGGTACCCGATGCTAAACCAATCCAACAATTGCCTTATCCAATGAATCCCCAAATATGCAAGCATTGTAAGGGAAGAGATTGATAAACTCATTGAGTGTGGATTCATCTATGAGAATGAACACTTAAAATGGGTCTCACCCATTGTGATTGTGCCCAAGAAGAATGGAAAACTCAAAGTGTGTCTCGATCTCAAGAAAGTGAATGCTGCCACGCGTAGGGGTCACTACCCCTTGCCATATTTAGAACATGTGCCTTAACGAGCTACAAGCAAGGAGGCTTAATGCTTTTTAGATGGATACTTGGGCTATAATCAAATTTCGATTACACTGAGGACCAATCCAATATAGATCTTGTCACACTGAGCATGTCAGTGGAGCATGGTTTGTTCACTAGATACAACAAGGCTTAATGATTGACATAGAAAATAAACTTGTTAGCAAGAAGGTAATGCCAAAATTTCTTTACAACGTAAACATGCTAATCCTTCACGCTTAGTGGTGGTGTAATTTATTTTAGCCTTGTCTAATTGCCAACTTGCAAAACTAATGGGATAGTCCAATTTGTGTTCTCCTAGTTGTGCTTGGACACATCCAATTGCAAAATCGGAGGCATCAATGTGCACATGGAAGATTATATTCCTGTTAGGTTCTCACAAGATTGGAGCACTTACCAAGGCTTCCTTTAGCGCATCATAAACTTGTTGACACTTATCAATCCATACAAATACAATCAATAGCTTGCAAAAAGGACGAGCTATTTTTGCATAGAAAAGAATAAACTAACGGTAGTAGTTGACATAACCCATGAATCTCTGGACTCCCTTATAGTTTGCTGGTGAGTCCAGGATAACCTTGATTTTGCTCTTATCATCGAAAATCCCATTTTTGGACACTATATGCCCAAGAATAACTCCGTGCTTCACACAAAATTGGCATTTGTAAGGGTTTATGGATATGTGATAAAATTGACACCTTTCAAACACCCTTCTTCTTAGGCACACTAGGTGCTCTTTCCAAGACAAACGAATCCATAAATCATCCAAGAAAGCTTCAAGAAACTTTCTTGAGGATTCCTTAAAAGCAGTATTCATAAGTCTTTGGAATGTGGCTGGTGGGTTGGTTAGACTAAATGGCACAACTTTGTAAGCATACATCACAAGATTGTTGTTGATTCTTCTTGAGTTTGATTTTATAGTAGTTGTGACGCCTAGCAAGAAACATGTCATGGCAGATCATCTATCCTACATACCTAATGGTGAAGCACCAATCGGAGTTGATGATGAGTTACGAGATGCTACACTATTCAAGGTAGAGGCTATTCCAGAGTGGAGCGAGAAAATCGTTTTCTTTTTAGCTAATGGGTTTTCAAAAGAAAAGAAACTGAGGAAAGATTTAGCAAGAAAGTTGCTAAAAGAGAGTAAGTCTTACCAACTTATTACCGGAATTTTTTGTAGAAGAAATAAGGATGGCATTCTTAGGCGTTGCCCACGGGAGGAAGAATACCTCATGAACATGGAACAAGCACACCACGGGGTAGCACGTGGACATTTTGTGACCGAAATCACAACCTAGGCTCTATGCATGCATATTAAATCACAACCTAGGCTCTATGCATGCATATTAAAGCATACATAGGCTCTATGCATACATGTTTTTTATGCATTTAATTTCATGCATGTAGTACATGCTTGTAAGTTTTCTATGGATTTAATGTGTTAAAAAACCATTCTAAGGAGGATCAAACACTAGCTCCATTGCATAGTTGAATAGAAATGAAGAAGATGAAGTTAAGCTACTAATCAAGAAGTAATTAGCATAATGATGAGCATAATGACAACATAAGTGAGGGGCAATAAAATGTGTTGATTTCAATAGATGAGAGCCTCTTTATATAGGCTGAAGTACATGAGGATTAAGCTCAAGATTAGGTGTTAATCATCATCTAAATCATCTCCACCTTCCCTCCTAGATTCAAGCACCTAAAAGTGACCACCAACCCTAGAATCTTGCTAATCACACCAATGCTACCTAATCAAGGGATCACAACCCCTTTGGCTGATGTTGAGCTCCTAAATGACTCTTTTACATCATGGTAAGATTGCATAATAACCTTTGTATCCATTTGCCCATAATCTATGCATAGTGCTAGTTACAAGGTATGTGCCCTACACATCATTTTAGTGAAGGTGTTTGCCATATTTTTTAACACCCCTCCTCAAACACTGAATCCACTCAATGATGCAGTTGGTCATGCTGACTCTCATGAGCCTAATTAACCACCCAATGCTCAGTGATAGCATGCATGAGCGTGGTCTGACTAGCAATGCCATACATAGGTTATGCCAATGTGAACTCAGAGGCTTTAGTCATGCGTACAAAAGAGGTATGGGACGACTTTAGAAGAGTGTGACAAGACGTGGCTACATGTATGAGTGAAGAGGACACCCATGTGTATAGGGCATGCCCTTGCTTTTAGCACTTTAGAATAAATGATTTGATCTAATCATAGATAGGGCCTCATGATGGTGGCCCTTGTCTTCATCTTTTTCTTCTTCTTGGTCTTCTTCCTGCTGCACTTCTTCCATGATGTAGACTCGTTGCATCTTCTTCTTGGCAAAACAATTCTTCTCTACATGGCCAGGTTTGTGACAAAAGTCACAAATGAGATTGTTGTTGTTGTAGCCCTTGTTGTAGTTGCCTTTGTTGTAGCCCTTGTTGTAGTTGCCTTTGTTCTTGCCATACCTACTAGATCCTGCATAATAAGCATTTTCAGTAGACAAGGTTGATGACGATGGAGACTCCATTTGCTTGGTCTTTAGTTTTCTCTCCTCCTCAAGAAGAGATGCTTCAATGTCCACAAGATTTGATATTGGCATATTGGTCAAGGTTGTGACCATATGGTCATATTCTTCAGGTAAAGATTTAAGTAATACACCAATGGAGACATCTTCATCCATCTTAAGACCTATTCCTGCAAGTTGTGTTAATAGGCCTTTCATGTAGTTCAAATGTGAGGCTAGGGATGTGCCAGAATTCATTTCTAGCTTAAAAAATTCAATGAGCAAACCAAACTTTGAACTTTTAGATCGAGCCCCAAATAGAGTTGTGAGTTGGTCCCAAACTTCCTTGGAAGTTTCGCATCCATCCACATGATGAATGTAAGTGTCATCAAGCTCCAATGTGATGATGGCACGAGCTTTGTCATCTCTTACTTCCCAACAAGGAACATCAGCAAGAGTCCTTGGCTTCTTCTCATTCCCATTTACTATGTTGAAGAGCCCCTTCTTCATGAGCATTAACTTGATGCGGGTTTGCCATGTGTGAAAACCATGACCTTTAAAGCGCATTGATGGAGAATCCTTGGTAGCCATTATGATATGGAATGAAGGGGGTCTTACCTCTGATGATTGAGGCAGTGTCTACCCTTTTACAAGAGAGATTAAGACCAAAGAATAGTGCTAAATCAAGTTATTTAGCATATGCTTTCCAAAAGATAAAACCAGAAAATATATTGATTTGTGGGAAGCAAGGGAGACACCTAATCAAGGGGCAAATTAAGTGTGAAGTAATAAGGGGATGTAGCAAGTCCCTAATGACATGTATGAACCACTTATTGCACCAAATGATAAGGATTATGATAGATTA
Source organism: Cibotium barometz (assembly GCF_041138505.1). NCBI lineage: Eukaryota > Viridiplantae > Streptophyta > Polypodiopsida > Cyatheales > Cibotiaceae > Cibotium > Cibotium barometz. Next base: position 28,142,055 of record NC_141091.1, read on the forward strand.
ATCATTGATTAGTGGAGTTGAATATTCTGCTCACTATGCAGAGAAATGAGCTCACTTGGAGTCAATATTTGAAGGAGTTGCACAAAGAATAAGCTAAAAATCTTCAAGGGCATTGAATAGCAGTATGTCTAGATGATTTTAGAGCCCACAAACACTTGCTTAAGCAACTTAATCAATGAGTAATCTCAAATTTACCAAAGTACCTTTTCTGGCTATGGCAGTTCTGGACAGCACCCTGGTTTTTTGCTTGGTGTGTGAAGCACACTCAATCATTTGCAAAACCCTCTTAGGAGGAGTAAGTTTAGGTTCCAATGAAGCCACACCTCAGAGGAATTAGACCAATTTGATGTGTGTGAGCTGCAACAATACTTTTGGTGGTCGCCTATCAAAAACGTGCCTGTTTTGGGGAAAACGAAGTTGCCGGCGACGTGGAGCTATGAATGGTGCAATTGAGGTGCCATGCCCCTTAGCAATATTGCTGGTGAAGTGCCCACAGAAGGATTTTGGCAATGGTTACGTGGTTTGTGAGCACCAAGGCCTCCACGCAGGTGCTATTCTAGATCCTATTTTCTAGGAAACCCATAAAAGCTAATGAAACCCTAATTTTCACTAATCTCTTGCTAAGCAAATAAGATGGGGCTTGATTCTAGATGAATGGGCTAGTACTAGCTCTGATACCATGTTAAAAAACCATTCTAAGGAGGATCAAACACTAGCTCCATTGCATAGTTGAATAGAAATGAAGAAGATGAAGTTAAGCTACTAATCAAGAAGTAATTAGCATAATGATGAGCATAATGACAACATAAGTGAGGGGCAATAAAATGTGTTGATTTCAATAGATGAGAGCCTCTTTATATAGGCTGAAGTACATGAGGATTAAGCTCAAGATTAGGTGTTAATCATCATCTAAATCATCTCCACCTTCCCTCCTAGATTCAAGCACCTAAAAGTGACCACCAACCCTAGAATCTTGCTAATCACACCAATGCTACCTAATCAAGGGATCACGACCCCTTTGGCTGATGTTGAGCTCCTAAATGACTCTTTTACATCATGGTAAGATTGCATAATAACCTTTGTATCCATTTGCCCATAATCTATGACTTTAGTGCATAGTGCTAGTTACAAGGTATGTGCCCTACACATCATTTTAGTGAAGGTGTTTGCCATATTTTTTAACATAATGTTATGTGCTTTATGTTCATAATTACAAAAAATGACAGTTGTTGGTCACTCCCCCCAAGAGAACGGGAGTACAGGTAACAAAAACATCATACTGAGGCCAAAACTTAGAAGTGGCTTAAATAAGGAGTAGTGTGACAGAGGATGATATTGAGAGAGCCCGGCACTATGACATACACTTCCTTTGTTAATTAAAAATCAACGAGAACCAATAAACTTGATTAAGTTAACTCTTAATCATGTTTAAAATTAAATACATAGTGTGCATTCTCTCAGTCATCATAACATTAAATATCAATCTGTTATTCAATATTCTGTAATACTCTTAATATTTACTAATTATTCTCATTCTTGCTAATTACAAAGGAATGTCTCAAAAATTCTTTAATTGTTGTTGCACAGTTAATAGTAGCTGTGTTGTGGAGCCTTCTAGTAGGCTATAAATTCCATCCTTCTTCACTCCATCTACATCAAACCATTAAATCATCTCTGACTAATCACTAATCATCGATTAATTACTCTAATATGAGAGTATACATGGTAGAGAACGTAAAGATGAAGGCTAATTATGACAAGCAATAGATTAGAGATCAAGAATCAAGAACCCACACTAATCACTAATCACCTATTAATTACCCTAATATGAGAGCATACATGGTAGAGAATGTATCCACACTAATCAAGAACATACATGCAATAGAGATCAAGAATCAAGCACATACATGCACCCACACTCACTCAACAACAGAATCTGAGCTATGTTGCCTCTTCTTCTTCTTCTTCATGCCTCTTTTCTTGGTGATAACTACTCCTTTCTCATGAAATTAAAGAACTCCTTCACACCCAAGACACATCTCTTGTGCTCGACTGGCCCAGATTTGGTCCTAAATGCTAAAAATAGCTTCTAAATGATGTATTTAAGCACTCCCACTAACTCCCCATAAATTCTAGATCCTAACAAGGCTCGGTAACACATTTATTAGCCTTCAGGACTGTCAACTCATTAATTTCTTGCAAAGGTCGACGAAAAATACATAAAATGGCCCAAAAATGAAACATATACCCTAAAATAGGAAAAATTTTAAAAAAAAGAATTCCTAAAATTTTCTAATTGTCTTGCCAAAAATCGCGAAGTTTTACTCCCAAAATTAACTAAAAAATGTCTAAAATAGCCCAATTTTGGGTAGAAAACTACTAAAAACTGTCCCCATAATTAAGGGTTATCAAAAGTCCACAAGCCTACAAGTGGGCAAGTCGAGAAAGCACAGCAAGCCCGCAATTCCATAAGTTGGTAAAGCCAGTTATTTTATAATTTTACAAAGTGCATGTTGGACTTTGTTTGTTGTTTTTTGTTGGACTTGAAAGAAGCTGACAAGTCCATAAGCCCACAATCCCAAAGCCAGCAAAAAGCTTGCAATTTTACGAACCCGCAACTCCATAATCTTGCAAGTAAATAACTCCATAATCTTGCAAGTAAATCAAGCCAAAAATCTCGAAATTTTGCAAGCTGGTAAAAGTACAAGCCGATAAGCTTCTATTTTACAAGCTCGTATAATTTCATAATCGGGTTTCCAAATTGCAGGCTTTTTGTGTTAATGACTTACTGGCTTGTAAAATTTCAGGCATGTAGGCAAGTTCACAGGCTTTCTAACGTTCAGAATTTCACAACTTTGTAAGCTTTGCACAAGCCACCAATAGGGTAAGACACCCTACATCAGGAGACATAAGGGTTTGCACAAGCCATAAGGTTTTACCCCCCCCACAAGCCTTTGAGGGAGGTCACCAAGAAGGAACCCCCCAAGCAAAATAGCCACCACAAGCATTCTATGACCGAGCCTAGGAATTCCCAAGCAAGAAGCCATCCTTTGACCAAGAAGGAATTCCCAAGCAAGTAACCACTAGAAGCCATCCTATGAGCAAAAATATGCGAAGCTAGACTCTCAAGCAAAAGTTTTACCCACAACCTAACCCTCTAAGTGGATCCCCATAAGGTGTTAGAAGCTCAAAGCATCTATGAGGGAAACCCTTCTGTTTGTATATGAAAAACGTCATCCACAACACACTAATCTACTAAGCTAAAGAGAGTAAAGCTACGGCTTCAATTCTGAGTTTAAGCCTAGCACTGGCATTTTGTTATGTCCCAACCAAGCTCAAGGGTTCTATAAAGGGAACCCCCATATCTAAAGAACCCACACCATAAGCTTCTATAACCATGCCATCAACAAATGCTAAATCAAAGATGGAGTGGAAACTTATATATATGCCTCCAACGCCACCTCCAAAGTTTAATCAAATGAATGGAGAGCGGTAGCTCAACAACTCATGTGTGGTCACCACATTTGAAGAAGTTAAAAGCCTTCAGTGGACCCCAAGCAATAGTAACAATATACTAATTCCATGCGAGGTGGTCTAATGTACATCTATTCCCATCAAAGAAGATCCACCAACCCCTAAGAGAGCTACACGCACACTCCCCTAGCACTATCAAATACAATACACACACACACATAAATCAATAATAAGAAATCATCATTATATCTCTCCCTCTAAGCACACATCTAGAATTAGTGGATTACACGGGAGCCTATCCACCTCTAGGTCGCTTCTTTTAGCTAGTGAATAGGGATCATGTCTCACCCAAAGGATGCATGGTGACACTCCCCACCCAATCATTACATGGTATAAGCACACTTAGGGAGTGGGGATACAAAATCCCTCTAGATATGGAATAATAAATCAATATCAATCTCTCAACACCTCACCATTGCCCTATCTTGTAAGATATGCAATTTCAACTATCACTCATGATTAAGCTACAGTATGCGCAAGCTAATACTCCCCTAATACTCAACCTTCAATCGAGATGATTGTACACCACACACATGATCATTTAGCATAGGAAAAGAAAAATACAAGGACTCTCTTTGACTCTCACATCTAGAGAAGTGAACTAAAAACATGGCTAAAGATGAGGACTCCTAGAATAAGCAAGAGCTTCACTAATAAAGGTTTGATGATAAATACAAAGAAATGGCCCTTCTTATACAACATTTAGAGGCATTATGAGCCCATGCGTTTATGCCATGGCATTCTATGCACACATGGGAGACATAGAAGTGGGGTAGGTGTGAATGGGACAACTCCCAAGTCTCGCAATTGCCACCCCACACCTCTTTATTACAAGAAGACACTCCTAATTTCTTTATTACAAGTGGGCAGATAGAAGTTGGTTAGGTGTGAATGGGATAGCTCCCACTTTAATAGTCAAATAAGTTATTAAGCTTTATCTAATATGCACCAACGTAAGCAACCGCTTATCAGTCGCATGCTCTTTATTAAGCTTTATCTAATATGCACCAACGTAAGCAACCGCTTACGTTATTAAGCTTTCTCTAATATGCAACCGCTTATCAGTCGCATGCTCCTTATTGTCAAATATATACATGGATTTTTTTTTGGCTTATGACCCCCCTCAACTTTAGGTCAACATAATTGACTTAAAGTTGAAGGAACTTACTCAAGGTGCTTTCTTCCTTGAAGCTCATTGGCTACTCAATTGGTTGCTCTGGCCAAGAATGGCTTTATGTATATAGCATTTTATACCTTTGTGTAGCCTCCACTCATGATCTACTCCATGGTCTAACATTTCAATTACCTCATATGGTACATTCTAATGAGGTAAGAACTTCTTATCAAAAGTCTTATCCTACCAAGCATCAAACATCAACATTCCTAGGAGTAGTTCTTTACCTTTCCTTGTACTCCATCTTCCTCATCCAAACATAGAGAAATAGGAAAAGATGGCCAAGACACGTCTTGAAGTTGTAGATATTATTGTCAAGATGGTTGCTGATGGAATAGTTGCTAAACCTATCGAGTTGTCAGCTTAAACATTGAGTTAAAGACACTCATTGTTTTATATGGATGTTTCCAAACAACTGAATTTTATGAAATGATCTTAGGACGTCCTTTCATGAGAGAAGCCAAGATGGTACATATTGGTCTAAGAACCATGTGATTCAATCATCAAGATTGATCTTGTCACCAACCACGTACATCCTATGGATAATGGAGGATTATTTGAAAATCATTTTGACTCCACCATCCATTCAGCCCCATTGAAATACTGTTACCCTTGTACAAAAGAGAGCGATGTAGGAAAGGACCCACCCTACAAGGATGAAGAAAAATAAGCCATAGAATGTGAAGATGATTTGAATTGGATATACATGATGGCCACAATTGATAGCTGGGAAACAAGAGGGTCTGCATGGGCTACACCTGATGTGTTGAAGAACTCCCAAAGGTTATACCATTACGAATCATACACTCTAATATTAAAGGGATTGGATATAGTGAGCTTGAATCCACATGGGATAACTCTAACACAAGCACCAATGGTGATGAGTCTGAAATGGAAACCAAAAGCAACAACAACTCTACTGAAACCACAAAGAAAACACAACTCACAATGGGAAGTGAAACTAAAATGGAGACTAGTAGAGTCATGAAACCAACACTAGTAGTCTCAAAAAACTAGGGAATATCTCAAAAAATGGTAGAGAGGTAAGCGTTATGCAACCAATCATCATAAAAGGCTACAATAAAGGATCATTATACTGTCCACAATGCCTATAGTATATTGGTGCATTTGATGCACATCGCAAGTTTATTAATAATTGGGGAGATGAATTACAAAAAGTTGGGTAATGCCACCCTCCTCCCACTAAGTTAATAGCTAAAATGGATATCACTAAAAACAAAAGCTTAGTCATGAAAAAATGCAAGGGGAAGAGAGCTTGAGCTCTTGCAAGCACACACACACTCACACAAACCCTAGAAGAGAACACACAAGGTGAGAGGCTGAAAATTCATCTTCTTCTTCACACAACAAAAGAGGTCTACAAAGAAGATAAAGTGACTAACACACATAATAGAGTATATACAAGCGGTCCATAATGTGAACACGCTAATTGGAGTGGGTAGGTGTGAACTAGTTGGTGTCTGGCGCAAAGATATGTCAATGCCAGCTACCAACCCCGCGGACGAGTGATGTAAATGTCGAACAGTCATGCAGGTGCCTCGTGAGTGTCAGCTCATGTTGAGCTTGACATCTCAACACTCCCCCTCAGTCTCAACTCCAGTTCATGAACTCCAAGAATATCTCAAAATCTGCAGAGCTTCTCAGCTCCTAAGGCCTTCGTGTTAAAGATGTCAGCGACCTGATCCTGTGTGCTCACGTAGGCCAAGTCGATGTCGCCTGCCAAGACTCTCTCCCTGATGAAGTGGTAATGTACCTCAAATTACTTCGTCCGTGCATGAAAAACTGGGTTCCTAGCCAATTGTATACTGCTAAGATTGTAACTATATATGACAACCTTTTTCTTCACATATGCAACCCCAAATCAGCAAAGTAGCTTGCATAACCAAGCTACCTCACACACTGCCACCGCCGCAGCTCCTCTGTACTCTCCCTCTGTACTTGACAAGGCAACTGTGGGCTACTTCTTGCTGCTCCATGTCATAGCAGCACTCCCCAATGAAAACATAAATCCATTGGTAGACCTCATGTCTAGGATGCTACCTACCCAATCTGCATCTGTGTACCCATATAGCTCTAATGGTATACCTACTGCATAAAAAAATGCATAACCAACAGTGGCCCTCAAATGCCGAAGTGTGCATCGCGCACTGTCAAGATGTGGTTTGCGTGAAACCTGTATAAACTGGCTCTCTAAGCTAACAGGGTAACTCAAATCTAGCCTGCTGATCGTGACATAGATCAAACTCCTCACAATCTTCCTGTACATAGTGGGATCCTCCAACACATAACCTACATCCGCACACTAAGCTTGCCATTTTGATCTAATGGCAATGAGATTGACTTACAATCAGCCATCCCATACTTGGACAACATACATACTGTCTCTGTGAGTGACAGCCAAATACCATGAGGTGTGTGAATGACCTCAATTCCTAAAAAGTAGTGCAAATCTCTCAAATCCTTTATCTCAAACTTCCTTTTGAGAAGACTTTTCACATGCTCAATCTCATCCAAGTTGTCACCCCCAACAATAATATCATCTACATAGATGGTGATGATTACAATACCCTTATCACTCTTGCACACATACAAAGAGTGATCTGCACATCTACCATATGAAAACCAATAGTGACAAGATACTCAATAATCTTGTCATGCCATGCTCATGGAGCTTGCTTCAGCCCATATAAAGCCTTACGAATCTTACACATATACTCCGGGTAACCTGTATCATCAAAACCAGGTGGCTAATCCATATATACTTCTTCTTGCAAGTCACCATGCAAGAACGTGTTTTTTTCATCCATCTGATGTAAAAACCAACCTTTAGCTGTAGCCACCGCAATCACAGCTCTCACAGTTGCCATCTTTGCAACCAGTGAAAATGTCTCCTCATAATCAATCCCATGTGTCTATGCATATCCTTTGGCTACCAATCTAGCATGGTACCTGCTTATGCTACCATCATTGTTATGTTTCACCTTATATACCCACTTACAACCAATCTAGCCTTGTACCTGCTTATGCTACCATCATTGTTATGTTTCACCTTATATACCCACTTACAACCAATAGCTTTCTTGCCTTTGGGCAATGGCACCAAATCCCAAGTCTCATTTCCATACAATGCATCCATCTCCTCATCCATAGCATTCTCCCAACACACATTTCCAATAGCCTCATCAAAACATGTGGGTTCTACAACCTGCATAATTTTTGCCATATAAGCATAGTGATGTGCCACATAACCATCATAAGTCAACCTCTGCAGAGGGTTTTTTACTCTTCCAGATCTTTGTAACTTTGCATTCATGGCTTCCATAGCCTTATTCACACTAGGTGTCCTTACTGCTAGAATCCCAAGCTCCTCATCAAGGCTTATCTCTAAGACACTAGACTCTCCATCAATAAGAGAATGCCCTACAAAAATATCAGGCATACCAAGGGGCTCAACCACTTTCTCTTTGCCTTTATGTGATGTACCAACTACATTAATAGGATTGGTATTATGACGCAGCCTGCCACTCCATGGTCTATCAACAAAACTGCTAGATGAGGACTCTCTTGGTCCACTCAATGACTGTGATTGCTGACATGCATTCTGTGCAACCATGTTTCCACTTACATCAGCTCCAATAGCATCTTTTTTAATAGCATACCAGCTACTCATCTCATCAAATATAACATCCATGCTTACTCTCAATTCATGTGTAGCTGGATTATAGCATCTATATCCCTTTTGCTCAACAAGGGAATACCCAATAAACACACATTTTTATGCCATTGGATCCAGCTTAGTATGCAACTCATCTGGTAGATGCACATATGCAATACATCCAAAAACTTTCAAGTGAGACAAACCAAGTTTCTTGCCAATAAACTTCTCCTCTGGTGTTACATCATGTATGGCTATGGTAGGAGTCATGTTCATGATATAAACTGCTATGGACACTGCCTCAGCCCAATAGTGATGCGGCATATTCTTCCCTGCCATCAATGCTCGTGCTATCTTTGCAATGTGGCTATTTTTTCGCTCAGCAACTCCATTTTGCTGCGGAGTGTATCTACATCTAATTGTCTCTTATGCCATTCTTTCAGAAGAATTCAGAGAAATCATTGGAGAAGTATTCTATTGACATGCTTCACATACTTTTTGCATACCTTCAACTTTAAACTTAGGAAACCCTATCACAATTTCTTTAATCTGCATCATAGACTTCATTCTTTGCATATTTACATGCCCAATTCTCTTATGCCAAATGTTTGTATCTGCAACAACTCCTGAACCATTTGCAAACATTGTAGCACTCACTTCAGGCATATTTACATTCAATGTAAACATTTTGCCCACTCTATTACCTTCTGCAACCAACTTGCACTTATCTTTAAAGTATTCTACATAACAGGCATCAGGGTTAAACTGGACCTACAAACCTTGCTCAATCATCTGGCCAACTGAGACCAGATTCCTTGTAATGTTCGAAACATGAAGTACATCAGCAAGGTACTTCACTTTACCATCCTACATAGACAATGGCACATCTCCAACATGGACAATCGGATGAGTAATGTCATCCCTTGTTTCACCAAAACCTGGTCTTTCAAGACTTTTCATTTCCTTGAACCACTCACCACATGACTTGTCATTTGGTTCGAAGCACCTGCATCAACATACCAAACATCATCCTTACATGCTGCTACATCATTTCCAGACACAGCATTAACTACATGTTGCATAACAAACAACCTCTCATTATCCTCATTATTTCTGCTAGAGGATGCATAGTTGTTTTGCTGCACTTTTCCATTTCGTATGTCACTCCGCTTCTTATAACAATCTGCCTACACATGTCCAAGCTTACCATAGTAAAAATAGCCTCGTGTGTTACCACGACCTCTTTGACTCCCCCTGCCTCTAAACTAGCCTCTCCCACATGTGTGTTGTTGTTGCAAATCCTAGGACTGCTACTTTCTGGCAGACCATAATTCTGATTACTTTTTCGGCCACCACCTTGGCCACTTCCATGACCTCTACCTCTTCCTCTACCTAAACTTGTGTAGAAGGCGTGCTGCTCTGAACTGTTTTTGTTTTGTGAAGACTCTTGATCTTCACCCAAATTCTTCTCTTCAATGATCAGCATTGACACCAAATCTATGAAGTTGGGAATGTTCTCTTGAGTTTGAATAGATGTATTGAACACCGTACTATGGCCCAAGACCACGTATACACACTTCCATCTTATCATCACATCAATAATAGAAACACCAATTGATGTAAGGGATTCCACAATGCCCTTGATCTTCAAGGCATAATCATTCACAAACATATTTTTCTTCTCCACAGTATGAAGCTCATTCTTCAACTAAATCTTTCGTGCCTTGGTTTTAGTTTCATACAACTTCACCAAGGTGTCCCATACCTCCATAGGTGACTTGGTATATATACCCAATCATAGTGTCATGTATGTTTATAAAAAGCCAATACATGACTTTCCTTGCTCCTTGATTCCAATCCTTGAATTCTTTTACATCTACAATAGTTGGATTAATCTCTGGTATCTCTGGTGCCTCCTCATGTTCACCTTCATCAGTGTAGTCCAGTAACCTTTTCCCATCAGGAAATTTTTCAATCTAAACCTCCAAGCATGGAAGTTGTTCTTGTCAAGCTTCTCTGCAACAATCTGGTTTATTCCATCATTCGACATCTTGTCTGCAACACAAATTTACCAAAAACAGTACTCTTGTTTAACTTGCACAAACTGTCGTATTCTCTGTACAGCAGTACTATACTGCACCCAAACTATCACAACCAGTGACCTCAATTTGCATATATACACCCAATGGAAACTTTGAGACCTCTTTGCAGTACACAAAGTGTTTGCACAACCAATCACCCTTCCTACAGTTCCAAAAAAAATAGAGTTCTGCAGAGAATCGAAACTTACCCACAATGCATGTGAACACGTACGAACTAAAAAACAGAGGTCCAGAAGTGCCCGAAATGCATTTTCAACCCCAAAAATGTTATCCTTGTAGCTCTACTCTCGCGAAGAAATCTCCTCAATCAGAGTTCGTTTACTAGTGCCTCTCAACGAAGAGCTCCCCACAAGGGTGTAGTAGCCAACACAAAGGGGGAAGAGTAGATGAAGCTCTTATCCTCGTACCACTTCTTATGCTTCTCTTGCTTGCTACTCAGCCCTTAGCATGAACCAGGCTCTGATACCATGAAAAGTTGTAGAGGGAAGAAAGTTTGCAAGCACACACACACTCACACAAACCCTAGAAGAGAAAACACAAGGTGAGAGGCTGAAAATTTTTCTTCTTCACACAACAAAAGAGGTCTCCAAAGAAGATAAAGTGACTAACACACATAATAGAGTATATACAAGTGGTCCATAATGTGAACACGCTAAGTGGAGTGGGTAGGTGTGGACTAGTCAGTGCAGTCGAACTATAGAATCTCTAGCAAAGATATGTCGGTGCTAGCTACCAAACCTGCCAGTGATGTAAATGTCGAACGGTCATGCAGGCACCTCATGAGTGTCAGCTCATGTTGAGCTTGACATCTTAACAAGTCGCTCAGCCAGGCCAAAGAAAAATAGAGAGCTAGCCTAAAAGGAGAAGGAAAAATAACTATGTCACAAAAATGGGCCAAAGCAAGGTCTTCGAGGATGGGACATTGTGGCCATAGCTAAGTTTCTTTATAAGAACATTATTACGTGTTTTGGATGTCCTTTTAAAAGGGTAAGTGACCAAGGAAAGCACTTTATATATGAATATCTTACCACAACGTTCATGATTGCACATCACAAATTCATGCCATACTACCCACAAGCAAATTGTTAAGTTGCGAGAGCACCAATAAAGTCCTTATTCTATACTAACTAAGCCTATTGAGGCTCAACGTAATGATTGGTAATTTAATCTCACCGTAGATTTATGGGCTTATCGCACCTCTGATAAATTTGCAATTGGTTGCACACCTTTTAAGATGGTATATGGGGTTGAGACAATAATCCCTTAGGAATTCATGATACCTAGCTTAAGGGTAGCAATAGCTACTAAGAGACTTGAAGGTAATATGTTGGGGCAGACTGATTGTTCATTCTTGGACAACTTGCTATGCAAAACATGTTAACTAAAAAGGATCACCAAAAAAATGGTTTTATTGTAATCTCAAGAATGAAGAAATTAAAATTAAAAATCTTGTACTTATGTATAGGGTCTGCCAACGAGAAACAAAAACTTAAATATATGGGGAAATGACCATTTAGAGTTTATGAAATAACTTCCCAAGGTACATGCGTGTTGAAACTTTAGATGGAGTTGAATTATAAGTAAGTTTCCTTAATGGGAGTAAATTCAAAAAGTACTATAACCCTCTCACCAAAGAAGCCTTACAAGCTACACATGATAAGAAAGCAGCCAAGGAAAAAGCTTAGTTAAAAAAATCCCTACTTGATAAGAAGCAAAAAAGTGATAAATCCAATAGCAAAAAGGAGGCGAAGCTCGAATCTACACAACCCTTTGGTCGGAGAGGTTAAAGGGGGGGATAGGTGATCACATAGCACCTCTTTGAATACCCATAGAGTTGACTAGCCCTTATGGTAAAGTGTTCTACAATACCTAGAGATAGTACTACCAATTTACTCTCTTTCAATACATGGAACCATTTAGGGAAGCCTCAACTCATAGAAGATACCTCTTTGAAAGTTAAAGGTATCAATGGTAGGAATACCAAGGTACTTGGAATACTACAAACTGACATATATTGTGATAGCAAGCACTTGGTGGGAGACTTCTTGGTTATGTCTACAAGAATAGTAAAGGAACCACTAATAACTGGTCAAGTGGATGAAAGATGCAAAGTGCACTATTGGCTGGCAAACGAAGCACGTCTCTATGGGGGAATTTCCAATCCCCCACTACCGCTTAGCCCTTTACACACAACTCACTAGGGTTTCCTCTTACTCTCATCAAGAATCACAAAAGGAGGAAACCTCACTATCGTCTCAACCTAAAGAAACGTCTTCCCCCTCATGATCCATTGATAAGACAACTCTTGGTTCCTTTCCCTCCACGTTGTTAAAACTTCCTTGTCAAAAGAACCAACCACCCCAATGGGCTAAAAATTGGCAACCCCAAATCCACCTTCAAATGGGTTCTAAAATTTCACTATCCGTGCCACCTTAACCGGTCTAGCAAAGAAAATCTCGAAGAGATAATCTCTACATAAGGTCCAAATTACAAGTTACCCCAAAATGGATACCTATATGCTTGCTTAAAGCTTAAGGCTACTACAAGGGTAACCATTGGATTTGGATCCCTAAGAAAAAACAAGTAACCCTAGCCTCACCTCTAGCCAAGTCCCAAGTCGAATCAACAGTGGTTCATAAGCTCTAAAGGTTCAAAATCAGACAAGGGGAAAAGAATTTAGATGAACCTTCACCATCATCATCCTAGTAAATGTGGTTCCTTAAAAGATACCCAAGGTCAACAAGTACCTCTCAGAAAGGGGAATGCTTGTGGAAGCTTATACTTCTATGAAAAAGGCTATAGTACCCTCATTAAATATCCAAACCTAAACCTCATTCATGTCCCAAGGGGACCCAACACACAAACAAAACTCACCTTGCCCTCAAGTGCTACCTCCAATGCCCATTCATGAAGAAAAACCAATAAGTCCCATCCAATCTTATGAAAGCCCCTTACCAGCCTTGAACCTAGAAATAAACATGTCCTAATAAGCAATGAGCTGATAGAGCAAAGCTGGAGAGGATGGCTAAGTAAGTCCTATAACACCTTTCGAGATATAAAGGTATGACATGAAGTAGGAAGGGAGAAAAACATGCTATTTTCTACACTTCTACCCCCATGCTTTTGCTCCTTGACAATTTTCATGCCCATATAGGGAGGGAGCTTGTTGGAAAAGCTAGCCCCACAACAATATGGCTTGCACCAACATGTACAGCAAGATAGCATATATACACAAAATTTTTAAAAAAATAACAAAAGGACAATGCAAAAGAGTACTTTTTTTTAGAGAGGGAGAGGGAGAGAGAGAGAGAGAGAGAGAGAGAATAAATGCAAGTATGTCTTGTATTACTTTTGTTACTATAGGCCTCGAGCATGGACTTTTCATCATGGATTGATACGAATGCCCCTATCCTAGACACAAACTGTATGGACTAGTACTATCAAGGGGAGTTAAGCATTCCCCCTTTCTAAACTCACTCGCATTATTTTTATGCATCATCATAGGAGAGCAATTTTGTGGAACTAACTTAGTTGACTTATTTTGCTTACAATTTCACCCCATTGCACCATGTCTTGCATGCGTGTTACATGCTATCTGTTGCAACGTTCTACTTATGCTAGCATTGTAGAACTTACTTTAGGTGCTATGGGATGGGACTCCTCCAGTCCCTCATAGGAGAAACCCCATAACAACATGATGACCTGAGTGTGCTTTACCTACTTAGTGGACCCTATCAAGTAAGGACTACCCAAGAAGAACTTATAGAACATTGGAGAAAGGAAAGATATTATGCACTCACACCATCATTCTACGAAATAATGTTACCAACCATTTGTCCCTTTTGAGCATAGTGGGTGATTTCCTTGATAGCTTAGAAAGAGGTAGCTACTTAGCTCACTTGCTTGTAGTACCCATGCAATTTTATAATCAACATGCACTCCCACCGTTTCCCTACACACCCTAGGAGACATATCTATTAGAAGCAACCCATGAGAAGGAGAAGGAGGATGACCCTAGTGAAGCCCGGTGTATGAAATGACATTTTTTTTGTGATGAGGCTGAAGATTTTTATAGGTTCAATAGGATGCAACCATGAAAAGAAGTCTTATAGAACGCAATTCTACAAGAGGAACTTCCAAACCATACAATTGACCAAGTGCATTCAAAACCAATCCTCACGTGCTATTATTTTTAATTTTTAATTTTCTTTTTTATGTTTAATTGAGTGCTTTTATATGTGTCATATGACTTGTTCAAATTTACTCTAGTTATCATTTGGATGACCATTAGTGCTAAATTCCTCTTAGAAATGGTCCTACTTCAATCTTTACCTAGACTAACCTTAAGGTATGCCAAAGGAGTATGCCAAGTACTCCACCTTCCTTTGGTGTTTCTCTAGTTCTAGTGTAGCCTTCTAGGTGAGTTGCAATGGTGAGGATGGTTTTATTTAAAATTAAAAAAATAAAAAAATAAAAAAATAAAAATATAAATCTCAAATTTTTTTTTTAAAAAAAAGACAAGAACCAAGAAGATAACTATTACTCTATTAGATCTTGGTAGGTCTTTTATCTCCTAGTATAGGTGCCTTGGGGCCGTAGCCTTGACCTTCATAGGGTGGGACCTTGTGTCCAAAAACTGCTAATAGTAGACTCTTGCCTTCTTATCTAGGAAGCACTATGTTGTGCTGATCATTTTGATGGAACTGAAGGCTAGGTGGGTTTCATGATGTATGGTTTGATGCACTACAATCAATTGGATTGCCCTTTCCAATAATTCTTCCCTAATCAAGTTTATATCAAGGGGTTTTTCTCTAGTGAATTAGCTTTTAGCATAGTGATTGTTGGTAATAGAGCTAGCTAGATCTATTCAAGTGGGTAGGTGCTACATTATTGGAAAATAATGCATTAAGGAACCCTATAATTTTGAGATTGGTCCACTCATGCATGTTTGATCAAAATTTGACATGGTGACTTGACAGATACATGGTGGTTTCATTCATGTGTAAATAAATGGTTTTTTTTTTGCTCTCATGCAGGTTTGGATGAAATTGGATCATGCAAGTTTGGTGAGCTTAGCTCACATGAGTTCAGTGGTGACTCACATCATTTCTATGTAGGATCACATCACAACAAATTGTACCTTGGTAGGCTCACGCGAGTTTGGTGTGTTTGGCTCACCTAATTTTGACTTTCTAGGCTCATACAAATTTGGAGCAACTTGGTTCATATGAATTTGGTAAGCTTGGCTCATGTGAATTTAGTGGTCTCATGTCACATCTATGTAGGCTTATGTCACGTCAAATTTAGCTTGTCTAGCTCACATGGGTAGGCTCTTGGATTTTTGGTTTCCAAGTGGGTCCCCCTACCTCTAATAGGGTTGATGAGAAATAATTAGTCTTTAGTGCTTATAATTGAGGAGGATAAGAATTTTCCTTAGAAGTTAGTGTTGATTTATATATTTTAACATGAAAATATTTCCATGTTATGGGTAGGTGAGGCATTATAAGTTTTCAAGGCGGTGTTAACTACTCTCTATTAGGTGTAACTACTAGCATCACATTGAGGACGGCTCTATTGAAGCTCATGTCACACCTGCCTAGGCTCACATCATGTCTATGAAGGCTAATGTCATATATTTTCAAGCTCACATCATGTCTGAATTTTGTATGGCCGACCATAGAGTTATTTACACAATTTTGGGCCTAGTTTTTCTTATTTCCATTAGTCTCTTAGACTCGTTTGGGAATGTTTAATGTTCCAAATATTAATCAAGGAGGGGTTTGTGCAATCAATACTAATAAAGGAGTTTGTGCAAGTAATGAAATGCTTAAAGGTTTTTTTTATTAATTTTGTGTGTTGTATTTATACCAAATGCATGCAATGCAAGAACAAGAAAAAAACACAACTTCCACACTCTAATCCACACGATTGGAGCTTCTAGCCAAGGTTTTTGGAGTGGATCTCACCACCATGATTCATTTGTCTCAGTAATCCCTTGAGTCGATGCAATGAAATCCAAACCTTTTGGCCCTAAAAATTGTGCAAATAGCCAAGAAAATTAGGGTTTTTTCCTTCCAAAACCTAAAAATCAAATGTCCGAAAACCTAATGAAAACAAGATTATACACAACAAAACAAATGCATCCAAGGCTCCAATACCATATGTCTTTCAAGTTGTGACCTTATAATCAACATTGGTTAATATTAGGTGATCCTAATAGCTTGGAATAGATCATATTCAAAGCTAAGCATTTAGGCTACTCCTAGGTAACAATGCCATATATACTAAAAGCTTGCCTAACCTTGCCATATATGTTGAAGTTGAAAGCTACCTAACCTTGCCAAAAGATGTCCTTTTAAGCTTTACCTCATAGCTAGAGCTGCAAATTGCAACTTCCCATTGGTTGTGGGTGTGCTAGCCCATCTCGTTGCTCCTCACTCCATTGTCACACTGGAGAGCTTCATAGCCATGGGGTGTGGAGGAAGAGCTTGAACCACCTACATGGAGGCAAAAAGAAGATTCTGACACCATGGATCAACCTCACAAGAGGTGGAAAAGGGGGGGAATATTCATGAGAGAGAGATCCTAGCATGCATCCACCTAGCTGTGTAAGGATTTAAAGGAACACAATTGAAAGTGTAGGGAGAAGAAGCAAGAGAGCTCGCAAGTATTCTATTATAAAGGGAATGATTGTGTATTGCTTTTTAATGTAAAAATTACCTTATATACAAGTGGTTAGAGTTCACACTTGGCTGACCATTACTTAAAAGTATTATTTAAGCAAGTATATACTTGAAATCATAGACTACCCCATTTAGCGTTAAGCACAAACTAAGGCCGCTTCATAAACTGTCCCATTTAGCATAAATATAGATAGCCCCATTTAGTGTTAAGCACAAAGTAAGTCTACAAGTGTATACACAAAGTCATAGACTTCCCCATTTAGCATTAAGCACAAAGTAAGGCTACTTCATACATCCCAACATTCTCTTACACAAGATAAGCTTTCACTATAGAAAAATAAGATGGTGAAACACCTTACTTACAAGAGTAGGATGGAATATGAGACCATGTTAACAAAAGTGGTAAACAAGGTTCTATAAAAAAAACCATAATGAAAAAAAATACTATGGCCTCTATAATTATTTGTACGAAATCATAATGGAATAGAAGAGAAGAGGAGAAAGAGAAAGCTTAATCAAACATACATGTAAACTAATAAAACCCTAAATCAAGTATATATGTAAGCTAATCCAACCTTGATTGGCTCTTATAAAAGCTAACTAACTTGTAGGAAATCACAATGGAATCGAAGAGGAGAGGAGAAAGAGAAAGCCAAATCAAGCATATGCCTAAGCTAATCCAACCCTATAATAGGCTCTAGAAAGAGAAATAAAAAGCCTAGTCAAGCATAGACCTAAGCTAATACAACCCTAATTGGCTCCGTAAACCAACATAAAAGTTAGCTAACTTAGAGTGGATCAAGGCTAATAAAAAAAGATGATCAGAGATGATAATGAAGATTTCGCTAAACACGATAAGATAAAGCCTAAATATTAAATTATTATATTGATTATGGTCTCATAAAACCAAGGATTATAAGTACATGATTATGTAGCCTTAGTGGATGGAGGCTTCTACATCCCTCATGGATCTACCCCCACCACAAGTAGCATACAATTCGTATAATACATTTGATTTGCCCATGTGACTTACCTTTTCCCCTTTTACAATCCACCTCCTACAAGCAAACCTTTGAATTGAAATCATAACTTTTAAAAATCTCTATCCTCCCTTCAATCAACAAAATGTGGAAATCACATGCCTCCCCTTAACCACATAATGCTGAGAGAACAACCCACCTCTCAAGGGGTAAACTTTACTTTCAACACTTTTTTTGTCAATAGTATATTTGAATAATAGAAATTAGAATAATATAACCAAGGGAAAAGCATGGACGATTACACTCGAAAATGATCACAGGGTCGAATGATTCTACAAATCAGGCAATTCTATTTGCAATCTGTCACCTATAGATGAAGCGGTGGAAAAGTAGACTCGGATTGTTTGGCGACTACACTGTCACTGAGAATAGGAGTAGGGGTGTCTGAAGGGACATAAAGATCCTCCATAAATCTTCTCAACCATACATATTCAATTGTCACAGTGAATGTTAATCTATCTTTAGCTTCACAAGATAATGTTACCACAATTGGTTTCTCCTTGCTTAGCCAAGATATACACAAATTTCTAACAAAGAAATAGTTTCTAGATGTGGACTTTTGTGTATTGTAAGCGCCTGCCAATCAAAATCAGTGAAGGCCTATAGTTGTAAATCACCCACCTTGGCATAGAATAATGTAAGATCTTGAGTGCCTTGCAAGTATCTAAAGATACGTTTAACTGCCTTCCTAGGCAATGAGTTTATATATGCTAAAAGCATGTAGGAAACATACTATTATTTCATAAATATGACCATTTCTCTACATCTTAATGGAGTTCTACATAATCAAGCTTATATCAAGACTCCTTGTGCTTGAGTTGTTTATTGTGGCCTTGTCTTGATTCTTTGAAAAAATCCATAAAATTTGGGAGTTCTTTGCTCTCATTTAAACCTCAGTTTTATAGGATTCATGAGAAGTTTTACTTATGTCACGTGTGGGAAGCACCAATATAGCTTCTCTTGAGTAGTAGAGAAATCTGTCCTACTTGAAATATCTTTCTTCAATGAATTGAAGCTTAGGAGTGGGATATGAATGGAGCTAGTCAATAGACTAGAATGGAGAGTAGGGCATGAAACTAACTCGAGTAATAAGTGTAGGGATTGAGGAGTGGAGCTAGCGAGCGAGAGAGATTAGCATGAAGAGTAGGGAATAAAACCAACTCAAGTAAGTGTAGAGATTGAATGAGCTTGCTAGTATAAGTCCCAATGAGAGAGTGATCTTTCGTTAAGCTTTCCATTAAGGTAGCATGGAAAGGGCTTATGCACAAAGAAGCATTTTCTTGTGAGTTGAAGTTTGGTAGATAATACAGAGAAGAAAGGCCCTTTCTCATAAAAAAACATATTAATTTATGCCACATTATCTTGCCATATGCACACCCACACCATGTTCCCATGCTACATCACACTATCTCACTCACATCATGTTCCCATGCTACATCACACTATCCCCACACCATGTTCCCATGCTACATCACACTATCTCACTCACAGCATGTCACACTATCATATCACATTATCACTCACACCATGTCACACTACCATATCCACACCCATGCCATGTTACAGTCACATCATCTTACCATACCCACACCTAGACCCATGCCACATCATACTACCTCATCCATGTCACATTTTACACTCACTCAATCTTGCCACATCACACTACTACACCACTCATGCCACATCATCTTAACATTAGACCCATGCCACATCACACTACCTTATGCATGTCACATCATATTACTTGATGGATGAGGGCACCGCACACCTCTCAACATCCCAAGCCTCAGCCTCCACTTACAAGCAATCACTCCTCTCACCTCGCTGCATCAACTACCCCCTTAAAGCATTATGGACATCCAAAGCCTCATCAACAAAGACTAATACCACCCATGAACACAGTACTGCCAAGTGAGAGTCCCATGCAATAAAATTTTACCCAACCCCCACCCCCATCAAGATGTTAGAAGATTGAGGCTTCTACGATGATGAAGACCCTTCTATTTGGGTCATCCCAAAAACCTCGTGGACTACTACACCCCAATCTCCAAAGCTAAAAAGCGTCAGGTGATGACCTTAAACATGAGTTTGAGCCTAGCAGCCAACATTCGGTTGGGTCCTAACCAAGCTTCTAGAAGCATAAGGCTTCTATGAAAGGAACCCCTACATTTGTGTTACAAAGTCATGAAAACCAGCACCACAATCCTCTATAACCACACCAACAAACAGATAGAGTGGAGACCAAAAGCCATTCCTTCAAACCCAAAGCTTAAGCAAGAATGGAGAGCAGCAATGTGTCGATACCACCCTCAAAGAAGTCAAAGGAGTCTATGGACACCCAGCAACCAAGAGGCAATATTACCTTGCCCATGTATAGTGGCCTTGCCCATGTCTTTTGTCTCATTAATGAAGAGCCACCCATGGTGCCAAATCCCAAACAGAGTGCCATCCACACACTTCCATGGCAAACAAGGCACTATCAACCAAGTAGTAACTCCAAGGCTAAAAAAGATCGCCAACAATGACCCCACAACACTCTTGTGCACACCATGCCGCAACGCCAACTCGCTAACACCAACACATATATACCCAGGAATGATAAAAAACTTAAAACCCAAAACTAAAATAAAAACGTTCAAAATTTAAAAACATGGACATGCACCTACAAGCACACAACACATACGTCCACCCACACTCACCTGTAGCATCAAGATCACCCACACAAACATATAGGCACACCTAGCCCCACACTAAAAGCTACCCCCCTTAGACCCTTTAAAATTCTTCCCCTAAATTTTTGAAACAACCCCTTCCTTGATGAAAATCTCTCCACACATACACATAAACTTGAGACCCTTTTTAAAAAATTTAAAAAATCTTGAAAAAAAAAGTGCCACATCATCAATAGGCCCACGTTGCCACAACATCACCCAAAAAAAACTTTAAAAATATACCACATAATCACGTAGACTAACGTTTGCAACATTATTATGTAGGCTCACATTGCCATGTCATCACATAGGCTCACGTTGCACACATCATCACCTAGGCTCATATGTGCCATACCATCATCACACAAAAAGTATTTAAAAAGGTATGTCACATCATCACATAGTCTCACATCATGTGCCACATCATCCACATAGGCTCACGTTGATAGGATTTTTATGCCCAAAGAATATGCCCAATAGATATGTCAACCCCAACCTTAAGAAAATGAAATAGATTGCCAATGCATGGTTAGAAACTTTAGAAAAGATAACCGTTGCGCCATCTTCCAAAAAGGAACTAGCCATTGTCACTTCAACCAAAAGAAAAAAGAGTTCTTGCATGTACACAGGAGGAAGGAGAGATTGCGAAGCGAACCAGATACTGGAAGGAATAGTGCAGAGTGATGAGAAGTGATGGAGAGAAGAATTACTCTGTGTGAGCCTAGTTGCAAAAGAAGAGAGTCGTGAGAGAGCCAAGAGACGCTCTGATGAAGTAGTTATGTGGAAGTTTGTTGAATCTGTTTAATTTTGAGAAGAAGAAGATGCAGGTTTTGTTTGAGGAGATTGCATAGGTGATAGAGTGTCACGAAGGAGGTTGGTTCCCTATGACCTCTGAGGCTGCAACTATGTTGGAACTTGGACCAGCTCAAAGCCTTGCTCTACAATCCTCTATAGTATCTATTGTTGAAAGTCTACAGGGTGTAGCTGTAGCTCTTATTGTTGTTGTTGGTCTTGGGGAGTTGGAATACATTATTTTTGTTGGGGATAATTGTGTGGAAGTCCCTTGGTTCCATGATGTTCTCTCTTAATTGTTAAATCCCAAAATCTCAAGGTTGCTGAGATTAGCTCAGTTTTATATATTCACAAAAGGTCTGGTTTTGTGGGATTGATAAACTCTTATGTTTTGGTTTTAGCTATGTTGTTTTGATAAAGTTTATTAAAAAAACAACTGTGAGTGAAGAGCTGACTTGTCTTGAATCAAAACTGTGTCAGTTAGCTTATGTTTAAGTCAAGAGATTCTGAGGCTACTATTGTCAGTTGTGTGTGTTGTGTGTATAGGGAGTTGAGTCCTAGTGGGGTTTAAAGTGTTTGAGGGATTGGCAATGTTAGCTGACACTTGAGGGCTGAAATCGGCCTCAGAACTGAGTCAGCCGAAGCAGATAGGTGGGTGAGATCCCAGTCAATAGGAGGACAGCAAGGAAGTGTTGTGATGACAGGCTCAGGAGAGTCCAGAGCAAGTTCTTAAAGATAGCTAATATACTAAAGAACTCTAAGGAATCTTGGTGGACGCATCTCTAGCTAGTGTCTGTAGTAGCTATTCGACTCAATGTATAGTCAGAATTTGATTAGTTGGTGTCAGCTAAGTTTCTAGTCAGCTAGTCAGATAAAGACAACTGAAGGTTTGTAAGTGAAGATCAAAGCTCTGGGAGGTCAGAGAGCTGACCTAGGAGAACCATTAGAGTAGTCAGCCATTCAGTTTGAAGAGATTGGAGTGTGCTCAAGTATTTTTTTGTGTCACAGTAGATGATCAGGGGACATCAGCTAGGTGGACTGGTGCTTTGATTTGGTGTTGTTTGTTGGTGTTATAGTGCTGGTGGTTGTTCCCTCCTCACGTTGGTGTTATAGTGTTGGTGGTTGTTCCCTCCTCACGGTGGTGTGTTTCGAACAGGCTATGGAGGCAAGTCTCCCCGAAACATCATTGTTTTGGTGCTCCCATTAATGAGGGCTTTGAAGCACCCCTTAGTATATTTGCAGGTTTGAAAGTTTTCTGTAGAGCAGATGGCAACCATGATGGACATGATAGAGAGGATCTAAAGGAGTTTTTGGCGGGGATGGAATTCGCAGCCTTTACCTTTGGGAAGGATAGAGATGAGGATAAGTTGACATTATTGTCCATGTTGTTGAAGGGAGATGCCAAAAGGTGGCTGCAAACATGGAGAACTCAGCTAAATCAAGGTCAAGCATAAGACGACATCAAAGGGGCCTTCGTACAGCATTATAAGCAAGGTGAATCCCCACATGCTCTATGGCAAGAAATCCAAAAGTTAAAGCATAATGTGTCTAATGTGTTTGACAAATTTGTGGACCATTTTGAAGATGTGGGGGAAGATGGGACACTTCCCTGGGAACAGTGTCTGCCAATACTACTTAAAAAGGATATGTTTATCTAGTCCCTTCATACATATCTGAAGGAGAAAGTGGAGCTAAAGAGACTTGCAACCTTTGAAGATGCTTTGAGAATGAGAAGGAGTGGAAGCTACAAAGGATAAGTCATAAGCAAAGGGAAGTTCAGGCTGCAGAGCTGTGCCTGGGGAAAGAAGAGCAGAAGGAGCTGCTCCAGCAGTCGCGATGGTTTTTTATCAGTTAATGCAGGCATGGACCAAGACAAGGAGAAGTAAATTTTATTGGAGTGGATGAAGAAGCAGACATTTAACCAATAATAGGACTAGAGGGATAGAAGTAGAGGATGAGCGAGGGCCATCTAGGAGGAAGAAGGGGAAACAAGTAGAAGATCAGCCCAAGGAAGGAAAGAAGAAGACCAAGTCTAGAAGACACATTGGCATGCAACATTTTCCTTTGGGTGTCCATGAGGAAGAGTATGATTTGATGAAAGGCCTTTAGCAGAAGGGTCCTAGTCTGACATGGCACCATCTTTTGCAGTTGTGCCCCAAACTCAGGAGGACATGGAGCAAGTTGGTCAGCCACAAAATGCCCCAGGATGGAGAAGAAGGATGGTCAGATTAATATAGTATAGTGAAGGGAGACAAAGATTATTTACCAACTATGGATGCTTGCGTAAACAAACACAGAGTTGCCAAAGTCTATATTGATGGCAATACACAAGTCTATGTAATGACCCAGCAAAGACAATGGAGGCATTAAGACTGAAGGTTCAAGCCCCATCAGAATTCGGAGTTAGAATGGCAAATAGTGCAAAAGTCAAATGTTTGGGAATTAGGTCAATGTTTTGGGACTAGAAGTAGAATTAGATGTGCATGTTGAACCAACAAAGTTTGTTGATTCTTGGGAGGCCATGGCTGATTGCCATGAGGGCAAGATAGGACTAGTGGAGGACACCTAATTTTGGGGCTAGACCAACCTGAGAAGACCAGTCGGATATGATATGGCTAAAGGAAGTGAGTTGATTCCAAAGAGTAGTTCATCAGAAGATGAAGATGAGGAAACTAGCTCTACAAAGGATTAAAAAACAGAGGAGGTTAGCTCATAGGATGGGGAAGAGTTCCAACTGTTGAAGCTTGATTCTGACCTTGTGTGTATGGCCAAGGATCTAACTAAGGCTGAGAGAAAGGAGTATGTAAGGATGTTGCAGAAATTTCTAGACCTGTTCATTTCTTCTTATACACAAGTTAGGGGAGTGTCTGCAGTGCAGCATCTGATCCAGTTGAAGCCAGAGGCTAAGCAAGTTGTATAGAGGTTGAGAAGATTGGGGGTTGTACACAGTAGTAGGTGTTGAGAGAGGAAGTGGATAAACTATTGAAAGCAGGGTTTATATACCTAGTTATCAATTCTAAATGGGCTTCTCCAATAGTAATCACCCCAAAGAAAAATGGTAAATGGAGGGTATGTGTTGATTTTAAACCTTTGAATGCAGTAACCAAAAGAGATCATTAGCCACTGCATTTCCAAGATGAGATTCTGGATAGTGTGGCTGGGCATGAAAGATATAGTGTATGTGATGGATATTCAGGATTTTTTCAGATCTCAATTACTCCAGAGGACAAGAGGAAAACCACCTTTATTACCCCTTGGGTGGGGGTGTTTTGTTTAAAGGGTTATGCCCTTTGGGCTAACAAATGCCCCTACAACTTTTCAAAGGTTTATGAATTTGGTGTTTGAGCCCTATCTAGGGTCCTTCATCAGAGTGTTTATTGATGATTTTTGTATATACAATGGCAGATGAGGTTGGCTTTGAAGAGACTTAATGATCTAGGTGGGCAAATGAATCTAGATAAATGTCATTTGGCTCAAGCTAAGGTGACTCTACTTGTTCACGTGGTTTCAGAGAATGGAATTGAAGTTGATCCTAAATAGATGAAAGCTTTGCTTTTAATAGAAGCTCCTCAAGATCTGAAGAAGCTGCTGACTTTTACCCACAAGGTAAAATATCTTGCTAGATTCATCTTTCTTTTATCTCTCAAGTTTTATATCCATTGCCAGCAGGCATCTCAAAGGGATCCTTTCAGTTGTGGCAAGACAAGGAAGAAGAGTCCTTTACGCAAGTAAAAGAGATCCTAAGCATTTTTCCAATAGTCATGCCTCTTGATTGGAGTAGAGAATTTTTTGTGAACCCTAGTGTGGGTGAGGATGATGTGGGAGCAATGCTATTGCAGAAAGGGAAGGAACACTCTTATATGAGGCCTATATATTTTGTTAGCAAAACAAAGACACAAGGGGAGAGGACATATTTTGAGGCAGAGCATGTGATGGTGGTTGCTCTGAGGAAATTTAGGTCCTATTTACTCCCAAATCCTTTTACTATTCTTTCCTCATCTAATCTAATCTGACATTCCTTTCCAAGAGGTTGTCCAAGTGGTTGATTAAACTGCAAGAGTTTCAGTTTACTTGCATGATGGTGGAGAACAGCACTAGAGCTACACTAGCTGATATTCTGACATATAGGCAGAATCCAGTGGTGTTGAAGGAAGAGACAATATCAAAGAAGAAGATGCCCATATGGAAGGACCCTGAAACAAGGCTGTCAGATGCTTTCACTATGTCCTTTGATGGGGCTTTCAAAAGAATCTCAAGAGTGGTGAGTGGAGGTATAGTTTTATTGGATCCAGAGGGCAAAGAAGTATTTCAAGAAGGGATTAAATTGCAGGTGCAAACCAGCAAAGCTGAGTATGCTACCTTGGAGTATGGTAGTATGGTCTTCAGCAGTGTATCAAGAGAGGAATCAGAAGATTGATTATCAAAGTGGACAGTTTATTAGTCATTAGACAGCTTCAGGCTATTTGGAAAGCCAAGAATCCTAAGTTGAAAGAATGGAATTTTCAAATATAGAGAATGTTACATAGATTTCAAGAAGTATAGATACAGCATGTGAAGAGGGAGCAAAATCAAGCTGCAAATACATTAGCAAAATAGGGGTTGGGAAAGGATCTGGGAGTGCATACCATCACTATAGCCCATCCCAACTATGTTGGAAGAGAAAATTTACAGGAAGTTAAAGATTTTCTACACACAGGTCTTGTACCTACAGATTTTTCCAAAAGGCAAAAATATGGTTTTATAAGGAAAGCTTTATAGTACACTATTTTGAAAGATCAACTGTATATGAAAGGCAAGGACTTGATTTTGAGGAAAGTTCCAAATAGGGAGGTGATCTTTGCCATTATGGCCTCCTGCGATGAAGGGGTTTGTGGAGGGCATTTTTCCTTGAAGCTGGCACTGAGGAAGATTTTAACAGCTGGGTATGTATGGCCTAGTCTGAGAAGAGATGTGTATCATTGGTGCAGGAGCTGTGAGCCCTATCAGAAGCTAGGCAAAAACATTTTACAATATGAATTGAGGAAAAGTATTTCATTATATGGGGCTTTTGAGAAGTGGGGATTAGATGCAATTGGTCCTCTGCCCACTATTGCTAGGGACAAGACCTATATTTTGACTGGAGTAGACTATATGACCAGATGGGGTAAAGCTAGATGTGTGAAGAATGTAACCTCTAAAGAGGTGGCCAAATTTGTATTTGAAGATATATGTGCTAGATTTGGCATGCCATTAGAGCTGCTAATAGACTAGGGGTCTAGATTCAAAGAAGAAGTTGTACAGGTTCTCGTGTATAAAAGCTACATATCACACATAGGTACTCTACTCCTTATTATCCCAAATGTAATGGGTTGGTAGAAAGATTCAATGGAGAGTTGGTTCTCAAATACAACAACAAGCTGGACAACACCTTTCAGACCAAGTTCCAAATCAAGTGGGAGGGTCCTTTCAAGGTTGTACATATATATGAGAATGGTACTTATCAACTAGCTGACTTGGATGATCAGCTACATTCTAAGAGAGTCAATGGCTATAGGTTGAAGCCATATGAGTGCAAAATTATGAACATTTAGAAAGATTTAGAGATGTTGGATACAAGCTTGCCTGCTAATGCAGATGTTCCAGTTGATGCAACAAATTCTTGTTGAGATTTGGATGTACTTTTCTTTGAAGATTGTTTTGGTGAGCCAGCAACATGTGGTTGAGCATAAATGCTCTAACCATGGGGGTTGGGCAAACTATGATAGGATTTTTTATGCCCAATAGATATGTCCACCCCAACCCCAAGAAAATGAAATAGATTGCCGATGCATGGTTAGAAACTTTAAAAAAAATAACTGTTGCATGGCCACCTTCCAAAATGGAACTAGTCGTTGCCGCTTCGACCAAAAGAAGAAAGAGTACTTGCATGTACAGAAGAGGAAGGGGAGATTGTGAAGCAAAGCGGATAGTGGAAGGAACAATGCAGAGTAATGGGAAGCGGTGGAGAGAAGAATTGCTCTATGTGAGCGTGGTTGCACAGAAGAGAGTCGTGTGAGAGGGCCAAGAGACGCTTTGGTGAAGTAGTTCTTGTTGGGTATTGTGCAATTTATACATGCATGTAAATGAGCCCTAATTTAGTTGTAGTGTGGGGCTCAAGTTAGGGTTTCCTAATTTTAGGAAAAGCAAGGCTTTCATGCCTATATATGTAATTATTTCATTAATAGAAAGTATGTCTCTCACGTTCTTTCATCTCATCATGTCTATTCGAGAGAAGGTCTCCATCTCCAAAGTCTAATAGTGGTACCAGAGCAGAGGGTTGTCGTTAGCCATGCTACCTGTGTGGGTGAGAGCCGTCACGTCTTCGTCCTGCACCTTGTCTGAAGTGTCGCTGTTGCTGCTACAGTGCTTTCTGTCTAGCGATGCCTGCTCCGACTCCTTCGCCAGAGGCTATGTGGCCAATGTAGCCCAAGCCTTGGAGAAGTCAATGTCCAGGAAAGCAGAAAGCTTCGATGTAAGGGGCAAAGAAAGACAGCGTAGGCATTTTTCTGCTTCTCAACAGACTTCTCCTGGCTTTGTGCAGCACAGCGACCACAGTGACGAAAACCAGAGTCTGTCAACAATGGGGGGCGAAACATGGCTATGGAAACTGGATCGGCAGTGATGGAGGCGGAGAAGGTTTCCAAAAAGCACAGGAAGAAGAAGAAATCTTCTTCACCGAGTTCTACAATATTACCGTTTTGGGGCGTTTCGGAGCTGCTGATGATGTCAGAAATATCAAATTTTGCACACAGAATTTTCTACAATTGTTTAACAGCTTTATAGAGACGTTTTTCTTCTCAGAAGGTGTTGCTGCTAAGTTTTCATGAAGTGAAGAATCAAAGTTCCATGTTGCAGTTTTGTTACAACATGATTGTCAAGCAAGATGCATGCGGAGTTATAGAAGGCATACGATGCAAATCCAACCAGTATTTGGTGGTTTTGTCAGTTATGGTTGTTGTCAGTATTGTTAATATTGTTGTGAGTCTGTTCTAGTCATTATCTGCTTGTTATTGAGCAGTGTACACCACACCTCTGGTATATTAAGGGGGGACACTTACTCTTTCTTGCAAATGATGATTTGTTGTCTAGGGGACTCTCATAAATGTGTGAGTTTGTCAGACTCTTGTCATGTTGTTGTACGGGTATAGACACTGCCCATGTATGTGCATGTGGTAAGACCACCCATGTCTTTGTTTGAGTCTGTTGTCCACCACCTAACTGGTTGTAAGAGAGGAGTACACACACACCCTATGTAAAAAAGGGGGGGCTCCTACTCGTAGTTGTTGGGATGGTTTGTTAGACTCTTACTCATTGTGTCAAGGAGGTATGTTAGTCTTGTCATGTTCACTATCAAAAGTTGTGCATGTTTAGCTTGAGGGGGGATCGTTGGGTATTGTGCAATCTATACATGCATGTAAATGAGCCCTAATTTAGTTGTAGTGTGGGGCTCAAGTTAGGGTTTCCTAATTTTAGGAAAAGCAAGGCTTTCATGCCTATATATGTAATTATTTCATTAATAGAAAGTATGTCTCTCACGTTCTTTCATCTCATCATGTCTATTTGAGAGAAGGTCTCCATCTCCAAAGTCTAACAATTCTGTGGAAGTTTGTTGTGTCTATTTAATTTTGAGAAGAAGAAGATGCAGATTTTGTATGAAGAGATTTGAGTCTGCCCAGAGCATAGCTTGCATAGGTTGGTGCCCTAGGACCTCTGAGGCTGCAACTATGTTGGAGCTTGGACTAGCTCAAAGCCTTGCTCTACAATCCTCTGTAGTATCTATTATTGGAATTCTACAGGGTGTAGATGCAGCTCTTGGTGTTGTTGTAGGGCTTGGGGAGTTGGAATACATGATTTTTGTTGGGGATAATTGTGTGGAAGTCCCTTGGTTCCATGATGTTCTCTTCTAACTGTTAAATCCCAAAATCTCAGGGTTACTGAGATTGGCTCAGTTCTATATATTCACAGAAGGTCTAGTGGTGTGGGATTGATGAATTCTTATTTTTTGGTTTTAGCTGTGTTGTTTTGATAGAGTTTGTTGAAAAGAAACAACTATGAGTTAAGAGCTGACTTATCTTGAATCAAAACTATGCTAGTTAGCTTGTGTTTAAGTCAGGAGAATCTAAGGTAGCTACTATCAACTATGTGTATAGGGAGTTGAGTCCTGGTGGGGTTTGAAGTGTTTGAGGGATTAGTGCTGTTAGCTGACACTGGAGAGCTGAAATCTACCTCAGAACTAAGTCAACCGAAGTAGATAGGTGGGTGAGTTCCCAGTCAGTAGTAGAAGTCAGTAGTAGAAGGGTAGCAGGGGAGTGCTGAGACAAGCTCAATAGAGTCCAGAAGCAAGTTCTTGAAGATAGTTGATACTAAAGAACTCTGAGGAAGCTTGGCAGATGCATCTCTGACTGGAGTCTATAGCAGTTGTCCAACTCATTGTACAGTCAGAATGTGATTAGTTGATGTCAGCACTGGAAGAGTTTATTGTCAACTGGTTGTCAAATAAGGGTAGCTGAAGGTTTGTAAGTGAAGATTAAAGCTTTGAGAGGTCATAGCTGACCTAGGAGGACCATTGGAGTAGTTAGTCGTACAATTTGAAGAGATTGGAGTGTGCTCAAATATCCGCCTGTGTTAGCTAAAGATCAAGGGACATAAGCTGGGCAAACTGGTGCTTTGATTTGGTGTTGTGTGTGTTGGTGGTCGTTCCCTCCTCATGGTGGTGTGTCTTGGATGGGCTAAAGAGGTAGGTCTCCCCAACACATCAACGTGTGCCACATCATCACATGTAGGCTCACATTGATACATCATCATCCAAAAAAGAACCACATCAACACATAGGCTCAGGTGTGCCACATCATCACACAAAAAATACAAAATACAAAATTAAAAAGCATTTTTAATTATTTATATTCATATATATATATATTAGAAGGAGGAGAAAGAAAGAGAGAGAGCAAAAGAGAAAGCAAGAAAGAGAGAAAGAGAAAAGAGAAAGCAAGAAAGAGAGAAAGAGAAAAGAAGAGAAGAAGAGAGAAAAAGAGAGAAAGAGGGTGCAGACTGCTTCTCCCAACTACCTAATTTTAAAGCGACCATGCCACTTTCACAACCACCGAGACCTTGCACAAAGAACCTCTACATCGCCTATAGCTTTCATGCCACCAAGGCTACAAAAAACTTCTCACTAATATACCCGGCATCAATTGTGGATCAGTCTCAAACCATATCATTTAACCTAGCATGCCAACTTCATGGCATATCCTGAACCATCCACACCTTTCCACCTTAAAAGTAACTTCACCAACTGACTTGGTTGAGGAAAGGACATGGTCAACCACATTCGAAAGAGGGGGTATGTTAAACCAAATCGTAGGTTGACTTGGTTGACGAGCAAGGACATGGTCAACCACATCCGAAAGGGGGGGTATGTTAAACCACTTCGTAGGCTAACATGGTTTCACCCGTCAAACCTACCGTAAGGCACTTTACCATCTTATCCACTCGAATTGGCACTTATCTTTAGTAAGATAACAATAGAAAATATTGAGACATGTTTTATGAAAACCTTTTTTTGTAATTATTTCACACCTTGTCATTACTATGAGTATTTTTTTTAGACCTTATAACTAATGTACAAATTACATATTTTTCCTTTTTTTTTCTTTGTTATTTATCATACACAACACTATAT
Organism: Cibotium barometz; assembly: GCF_041138505.1. Lineage (NCBI taxonomy): Eukaryota > Viridiplantae > Streptophyta > Polypodiopsida > Cyatheales > Cibotiaceae > Cibotium > Cibotium barometz. Next base: position 28,173,467 of record NC_141091.1, read on the forward strand.
TTCCCCTACATCTATGTATATATATGTACATTAAGTATTTTCAAACATATTCCAAATAAAGAATGCAAAAAATAAAGAGCCCTCTTGGAAGACTTTTGTTTTGGGGTAGACAAATTTGATTCGAGCTTTGGATATCTTCCACTCAAAATTTGGCAACCCAAGGTTTATGATCTACAAAGTAGTTTGTGCAATTTTTTTCTATAGAACAAGTCGCGAACTTTAACTTTCCTTTTTGAACCTTGTTAACCCATGATGGACATTGAGACGTACTATGTTTTACGTCATTTATTTAAATATTCTGAGTCATGGGCCGGGCTTGTCGGCACCATATGTTAAGGATGAAGGGATTGGGTGATCGCCGATGAGAGGCGCACCTTGAATATTAGTAGGATAAGGGTTAGGATCGGCCGGCCATGTATGGGCGCCCAAGTGTGAACGACCAAGTCACCTATAAGAGTCAAATGTAACCCTAAAATCCTCATTCTCATGTGTTGTGAATACAAGAGTGCTCTTGCCTTATCTCTTTGGTTTCCTTCTCGTGCGTGTGTGAGAGAGAGAGAGAGAGTGAGAGAGCGATCGAGCACTGTGTAGCGGCACGACGGCGGAGAGGCGGTAGAGCGACGACGGCGGCTCCTCCTTCACGGGTGCGACGCGGGAATCCTTCAAGGCGGCGGTTGAGCGGTGAGTGACACACCCTTTGGCATTCTGTTTGAGCTTCCTTCCCTGGTTGTATGCTTGCAGCCATTCGTGGCTCGCATACGGTGTCCGGCAAGTCCCCAGCTACTACGACCTGTGCGGCAAAAGCGCACATTTTTGGCGTCGCTGTCGAGGAGTTGCCCTCACCAAGCTCCAGTATGCAGCTCGACTGTGCTGCGTGAAGTTTAATATACACTGTAGGCAAGCGACTGTGTGTTTGTTGTTGAGTTGTTTCCGTTTTTTGCAATCTGTTTCTGTAATTTATCTTTTGCATTTCTGTTATTTTTCCGCTCCGCATGTGGGCGTGTGATCTGTTATCTCGTTTTCTGCGTGGGAGGGGGATTTCTGAATCCCCAGACCTGTGGTGTGTGCGAACTGGCCCCGACCCCGGCCTCGGTCTCGGTCTTTTGATATATATATATAGGAGAGTGAGCCTCCATAGCTTTCTCTCAAGTGAGAGCTTATGGGAAGTCGTGCCCTATATGTAGCCCACTCCCCAAGGAGTAAAGTGAGCATGTGGGATAAAGCCCTCACCCTTTCCTCCACAAGCAAATAGGCTTTGGCCCCTTCCCCCAAAGGAAACGGACTATTTTGAGGACTACAGGAGCTCTAGATAGACGAACACGGTGCTGTAAAGCACACTAGGACCCTTTAAACGATACGCTCGTTTCGAGCTATCACACGCCCTAGTCCAAGTTCGACCGTAAGTAAGGGGGTTAAAAATGAGTTAAAAACAATCTAAAAACAAGTAAAAACGAGGTGCAAAATACCCAAGAAACCACTTGTGTGGGCTTCAAGGGTAGTTACCAACGCACGTAGGGTACCCACGTCACATGCATCTACGTTCTGGCCGGGTGCTAGAGCCTGAACCACTAAAAAGCGTTTCAGTCTACGCAGGCTCACACCATCCCTCCACGTTGGCATCTTGGCCTTTGGCTGGAACCCAAGGGAGTGCAACCCAAGATCCACGAATAGTGGATAGTGACTCGTCCTCTGACTCAGAAGCCATGGAAGGACACCCTACCAAGAACCCTGAGGAGACAAGCCAAAACATGCCAGTGTGGGCCCCACAACCCGGATCTAGCATGTTTAGTCGTCTAATAGAGACCTTTAGTAGAGCTACATGCTCTGAACATGCGACAAGCGAAGTAAATGAGGAAGGAGGGGTAGTAGATTCGCCATTCACATCTTATGTAGACCCTACCCTCCCAAAGAGTGTCCATGTGGATATTCTACCCACTTCGTTTAATGAGGGCCCTACTGAGCTACCACATTCCGATGCTCTTCCTAAAGTAGAGGTCCCTGGAAGCCAATCGATAAGAAGTGACATTGCATCCACTTCAAGAGAACCGTTTGGCACACCAAGTCTAGATGGGATGTTTCTCAATGAAAATTGGGAATATGATCTACACACAGAGACTCTAACGGACCTATACACGGGTTACACATACCATGTAGGTTGGTTAGAAGTCCTACGATCTACATCTAGCGCCACTAATCTAGAGGAGCAACAACACATGATATGTGAGGTGATTCATAGAATTATCCAAATTAAGAGGCAAAATAGGGGAGTGGACCTAGTTTCCACTGGCCCTATGAGGTTTTTGGATACGGGCAAGGCCAAACAACCAACCCTATCACAATTGGAGACTCCCTCGGTGAGTCCCATAGACCCTTCGTATGTTGTTTCGCCTGGAGTCTCAATGCAGGTTGAGCGCACGAGCAGTAACTTTAGTTTTCCAACCTTGGCTCAACTTTCCATTAAGGAATCCACAATGCCTACCCCAATGATGAGCATGACGAGCGCACCTGTTACCACTGTAGTTAGTACAACACCACTACCTAGTGGAACAGTACCTACAACAGTGCGTGCCCGTGCCTATCGACCCTATGTACCTATCTCAACTCATGCTCATGTAGCTCCTACGCCTCTTAGTATGCCAATGGCGTATGCTCCACGACCGCCTTATCACCACCCTTATCCAATAGGAGCTAGGCCTAGTCACATATCATATCCTACGTCATTTGCCAACATACTCAGACCAATGCCAACTCCTATCAGCCAGGCTATCCCAGAAGTGCCTCCACCAACTATGCCTGCTCACTTAGGTGATCTCGCAGCATTTGCTCAGACGATCGGACGATCCATTGCGGAAAACATGCATGCGCCTGAGAGAGAACCTAGAAGCAAGGCAGTACAAGTGGCTAAGCTCACTCAAAACTTCAGTGGTAACGAGGATGTTAGGAAGCACATTGAAGTCTTTGAACACGTGTGTGATTCCTTGGAAGAGCACAATGAGTTGCATAAGTGTAAAGCCTTAGGCTTAACCTTAAGTGGGAAGGCCGGAGATTGGTATCGAACCTTAAGGGTTGAAGAGCGCACTCACTACCCCACTCTCAAGAGATTTTTCTTGAAAGAATACATACGCGAGGGTGTGCTTTGGTGGGGGGTAGCATCTCAACTTCAAAAAGCTGAACGCGAGGAAGGGGAGTCAGTGAGAGACTTTATAAGTCGATTGAAGCATTTAAATTCTCGCTGCACTCCTGATGAATGCTTCAATAACAACCAACTCCTCGATAGATTCATCCAAGGATTGCGCCACGAGGACATTTACAATGGCCTAGTCATTAGAGGTCTTACAACGTGGGAAGCAGTCACTGCCAATGCAATCCAGTTAGAAGATAACTTGATGATTGCAGGTAAAAAGGTGTCTTCAGAAACAAAATCCGTTAGTTCGCAAGTATCTGGGCACGAGCCAATGACGGTAAAACCTATTGCCAAGGAGCCCAAGATATCTGAAATGTCTGTGACCGACCTTACTAAGGCTCTCCAAGAATACTTTAGGGGTAATCGAGCTCCTCAGAATAGCCATATGTACCCAAGGAGAGAGCAACAATGGTGTTCGGTGTGCTTAGGACCACATAGCACGAGTGAATGTCCCACATTCAGAGTCAAATTCAATGGGAATTGCAATGCATGTGGTAAGTACGGCCATCAATCTAAGGATTGCCTAGTACTTAAGCGAATGTTGGCAAATCAGGCACCACTAGCCTGGTCAAACACACCTCAAGTACCCGCGCTAATGCCTGCACAACCTGTCGAGCAACCGTCACTCACAGCACATAGTTCCAAGGAATCCAAATGTAGTCCAGTCTATGCCGTTACCACCGCCAGTGCTAGGACCACAACCTCCACATCCACCAAGGATTACCCCTATAAACCAGATGGGTTGTGAGTCACATAGTGCATGTGGGGATTATGAAGAGGAGATAGACCCCACTGCTCCATACGGGATTGATACGTTTGAAATGATTCCCCAGTACTACGTGGAGGATCATTTCGGGCAAGTTAAGCCTGTATATCAAGCGGCTGCTCTCGCCACAAGAGGGCAAAACCTTAATACCTTGGCGAGGAGACCACCTCTTCAATGCTATGAGTGTGGTGGACCGCATCGTGTAGCGGAGTGCCCTAATAGGCTACAGAAGATCGCTACTCAAATGCAACCAAATCAAGCGAGCACATCGGGAATGCCAGTACTTACATGTAGTCATTGTGGCATAGATCATTTGATCGCTCAATGTCCACATAATCCTAATGCACCCAAGATTACGCCATTGAATTTGGTTGAGGTCACCAACCAAGCACGAGGAACCACACCCATTGTACCCGTGAATGTAGTTACACGGTCAATGCTTCAAAAATCAAAACTACATTCTTGAAGAGAGGGATACTGCATCAATCGCTCAGGCAAAGAAAAAGAAAACACGGCGAAAGAGATCGCTTAATGCCACGAGCTCCAAGCCCAGTTCAAAGACTAACATAGGGACGGGAGACGACCCCGTGTATATGAATGATCCTGAAGATGATTCCGATTCAATAGAAACCATGGGGACCAAAGCCACTACCTTAAGGGAGGAACCCACTCAGGAGCTCAATGACGGAGAATCAAGCGAGTACATAAATAAGGGGAAACAGAAGGAAACTTCCTCGGCCCCACAACCAAGTCAGTTAATGCCCTCTCGTCCACCCAACCTGAGTGAGACTCCCCAAGACAAGCCACGTGGGCCAAAAACCCTCAAGAAAAAGATTGGAACTTACCCAAATCCAGTTGAGGAGATTGAACAAGTGCAACACTTAAGGGGTTTGGTGGAAGAAACACAAAGAGAACTGGAGCCAAACCCGAGAAAAATCAAAATTCCAGACACAGTGTTTCCTACGCAAGTTCAACCTCACAGGAACCATAAACCGTTAGCGATACCTAGTATCATTCAGGAAGAAAGTGAGGATAGGACATCAGGAAGTGGGCAAACACCCTTTTTGCTTGAACGAATGTTTAGTGAGGGAATGCCTGACCCCATCGAGGAGGAAGTGATTCCATCTTCACCAATCCCTAGTCAAGGAGCGATGTCTCGAAAAGTACCATTGAATGTGTCTAAGCTAATGGATTTCATGTCCTCTGAAATCAGAACCACGATCATATCCAAATTATACGGAGATCCTGAGCTATTCTTAGCTCTTCGGGCATTTCTCAATGGAGAACTAAAGGCGGGGCTACCACAATTTGCAAATATGGATAGACCCGACACACTTCAAGATGAAGGGGAGCATTGGGATCTACAACCCAACCTAGATGAAAACTCGGTCGTTGAAATACCTGTTAACAAGTTGGGACAGTACTTTGAAGGTGACGAATCTAATGCAACCCTCCCCATTACTACCAAGGGATTAACTCTAAAGGGAATCCTTGATGGTGGTGCTGGAGTGAGCATTGTGACTAAAAACTGTTGGGAATCCATGGGGAGACCTCACCTCGAAGTCACAAACATAGTGGTTAAGATGGCAAATGGAACTATTGCTAAACCTATTGGAATGTTAAGGGACCTTAAGATCAAGGTTCTGGGATACAAGGTACGACATACCTTCATTGTAATGGATTTCTCCAAGCATCCTATGTCATATCAAATGATCTTAGGACGTCCTTTCATGAGGGAAGCACAAATGGTGCATGACTGGTCGAAAAACCATGTCTATCTACAATTCCAGGACTCTGTCATTCGAGTTGATCTTGAGAATGGTCGTGCGCATCCTTTAGGAAGCAAGGTTATCATTGATAATTGATCGGATACCACTGTTCACTCTGCCCCATTAAGGTATTGCTATACATGCAAAAAAGAGACTGATGATGGAAAAGATTCTCCTTATATGGATGTTCTACCGGGTATGACTGAGTCGGATAACGTGGATTGGGTACACCTAGCGGCAACCATAGACACATGGGGAAATAGAGGCACAAGTTGGGTAACACCTGAGGGGCAAGATATGCCACCGTTAGTGCCAATAAACATGATAGGTGTTATGCACTTGACTCCTGATGGCGAGAACGTGGCAAACTCCACCGACACTGAAAGTAGCGAAGACTCTGACCAATGCAACTCTGAGTATGAATCTCAAGAAGAAATTGACCCTGAGACTCATGGAGAAAACGAATCAAATATTCACCCAAATGTGGAAGCAATGTGCTCAAGGCCTAGGACAGTGACCTCCTGCAGCTCATCTGAAAGTGAGGTGGACACAAGTGAAGATCGACCAAGTGAGTCTGAATCTGATAGAAACAAAAATCAAAAACTTGGTAAGAAGAAAACGAGACATAAGCGCCAACGCTATCGAGCTAATGTACGCACTGCAATAAACAAGGAAAGATCCACTGCAGAATGGCTCAGTTATGTAGGAGCCATTGATGCTCATCGAGAAAGATAGCTAATAATTGGGGACAATATCTCCAAAGTGTCATGTGGTGTATTCCGCAACCTCATGACGTCGCCCAATTAGAAATCGAAGGGAAGCCGAAACTAAGTCGTACTGCAAGAAGGCGGCAAAACCAAGAGTTGGCTCAACAACAAAAGGAGGCGGAATTAAAAGAAAAAAATCGGGCACAACAAGAACCAGTAGACTTACACCCCGCACCTGAGCATTTCAAATCATTCACCACAGGGGAACGTAAAGTAGTCTACACAAAAGCCCAACGAACGCCTACCAATGGGAGTAGCGGTGTCTACGATGGCCCTGCGGTAGTCAAGGAGATAGACTTAGCACATCCGGGTGAGGAGTCTAAACCAGTTTTTATTGCTCAAGACCTCACCAAGGCGGAAGAAGCTGCACTTACGAAGCTTCTTAAAGAATTCAAGGACATATTTGCTTGGACATATCATGATATGAAGGGCGTTCCACCCTCGGTGGTGCAACACACGATTCCAATGATTAGCACTGCTAAACCAGTCCAGCAACGTCTCTACCCAATGAATCCTAAGTACGCAAAGATTGTACAAGAGGAAATTGAAAAGCTGGTAAAATGTGGATTCATATATCCTATTGAGCACTCAAAATGGGTTTCTCCGATAGTCATCGTGCCAAAGAAGAATGGAAAACTCAGAGTGTGCATTGATCTCAAAAAGGTTAATGCAGCCACCAGAAGGGATCATTACCCCTTGCCATATTCTGAACATGTGCTTGAAAGAGTGGCAGGCAAGGAGGCATATAGCTTTTTAGATGGGTACTCGGGTTACAATCAGATCACAATTGCAGTCAAGGACCAAGCTAAAACAGCATTTATCACGGAGTTTGGAGTGTTTGCCTTTCGCGTCATGGCCTTTGGCTTGACCAATGCACCTGCAACATTCCAACGATTGATAAACACGGCCTTTAAGGAATATCTAAGGGACTTTTGTGAAGCTTTCTTAGATGATCTTTGTGTTCATTCCTCCTGGGACGAGCACCTGATGTGTTTACAAAAAATATTTGAAAGGTGTAGATTATATCGCATCTCCTTGAATCCTTTCAAATGCCAATTCTGGGTTAAACACGGAGTTATCTTAGGACATATAGTGTCCAAAAATGGAATTTCCACGGACGAGAGTAAAATCAAGGTTATTCTGGAATTACCCCCACCCACCAACTACAAGGGAGTCCAACGTTTTATGGGCCACGTTGGTTATTATCGAAGGTTTATTCTATTCTTCGCCGAGATAGCTCGACCATTGTATAAGCTTCTCATCGAGTTTATTTGGACCGAAGAATGTGACCGTGCCTATGAGCTATTAAAGAAGGCCTTGGCGAGTGCTCCAATCTTGAGAATGCCTAACTGGGATTTACTCTTCCATGTGCATATTGATGCATCAAACTTTGCTATTGGGTGTGTGTTGACTCAACTTGGAGAACATAAGCTAGACTACCCCATTAGCTTTGCCAGTCGCCAGTTGAACGATGCTGAGATGAACTACACCACTACGGAGCGAGAAGGGTTGGCAATGATATATGCAGTAAGGAAATTTCGTTATTACCTCCTTGCCACCAAGTTTGTTTTCTATGTGGATCATCAAGCATTGTTGTATCTGGTAAACAAACCATGCTCCACAGGAAGAATCACACGATGGCTATTGATTCTTCTTGAGTTTGATTTCACGGTTGTTGTGAGACCTGGCAAGAAACATGTTATGGCTGATCATTTGTCTCGCATACCTAATGGTGAGGCTCCTACGGGGGTTGATGATGACTTACCTGACACTTCCCTGTTCATGGTGGAGACAATGCCTGAATGGAGTGAGAAGATTGTTAACTTTTTGGTTAATGGCTTTCCACCCAAGGAGCTTCGTAAAGATCTAGCTCGAAAGCTGATCAAAGAATGCGAACCCTATTGCCTGATAGCCGAGACTCTTTATAAAAGAGGAAAGGATGACGTTCTTAGGCGTTGTGCCCGAGAGGATGAGTATCTATACATCTTGCAAGAGGCACATATGGGCGTAGCCGGTGGTCACTTCTCAGGAGACTTAACTGCGCGAAAGATCTTACAATCAGGGTATTGGTGGCCCACTATGTTCCAAGATGCATCACTCTTTGTGAAGGGTTGCGATGAATGCCAACGATACAAGAAACCCCAACAGAAAGATCACAGATGCCCCTACATCCAATCAAAGTAAACCAACCATTTGAAAAGTGGGGTTTAGACTTTGTAGGTCTGATTAGCCCAGCGGCCCGAAACACACAATCTCGCTATATTATTGTGGCCACTGACTATATGACCAAATGGGCTGAAGCGAAAGCGACACGCAAGGCAGATGCGAGGACAACAGCCAAGTTCCTCTTTGAAAATATAATCACACGCTTTGGTTGTCCTTTTGAACTTGTGAGCGACAATGGTACGCATTTTATAAATGAAGTGATTAAGGAGCTCACAACAAATTTCATGATATCCCATCATAAATCTACTCCTTACTATCCGCAAGCGAATGGCCAAGCTGAGAGTACCAACAAGACTTTAATCTTTGTTTTGACAAAGACAGTTGAAGCTCATCGAACGGATTGGGATCTAAAGCTTACAATAGCTTTATGGGCCTATCGTACTGCGTACAAAGTGGCTATTAATTGCACACCATTCAAAATGGTATATGGCCAAGAAGCAGTCATGCCGTGGGAATTTGTCATTCCTAGTCTTCGTGTTGCTACTCAAGAGGGTTGGGATGGTAATCCCTTAGCAGAGCGTCTGTATATCCTTGAGCGGCTAAACGAAGAAAGACAATTGGCTGTGTACAATGCCCTTGTGGAGAAGGATAGAAGGAAAAAATGGTTTGATCGCCACCTAAAGGACAAGGACATCAAGGTTGGGGATAAAGTCCTGATGTATGGAGTGCGTAATGAAAAGAAGAAGCTCAAATATGCTGGTAAGGGACCGTATAGAGTATGTGAAATTACCCCGCAGGGTACCATCAGAGTGGAGACTCTCGACGGAGTTGAAACCATTGGATTCCTTAATGGGAGTAAATTCAAAAGATACTATGACCCCCTGAGCCAAGAGGAGTTACATGCAATCCATCAAAAGAAGGCAGCCAAAGAACAAGCTGAGCTTAAAAAGATACAAGCGAGAGTCGAAGCCAAAGAACGTCAACAGCGTGCTAGGAGACAACGAGAAGCCAACTTGGGAATTACGCAAGTATTTTTCGAGGAGGCAGAGGAGGATGCACTGGAATCTGACCCACCTCTAAGATACCCAATTGAGTTACAGAGTCCTTACGGGGAGGTGTTGTATAATGCATTATTGGATATAGGAGCTCAACACAATTTGCTATCATATGGCGTGTGGTGTCAACTGGGAAAACCACCTTTATCCAAGAGTTCTATCCAAGTTCAAGGAATCAACAAGAAAAAAACCCCTGTATCAGGAATTCTGCACACTCTGGTTGCTTATGACAAGGGAACCATAATTCAAAGCTTTTTGGTTATGCCTGCTGGTACCATGGAAGGGACTGTAATCTTAGGGCACAAATGGATGATGGCCACCAAGTGCAATATCGATTGGGCAACTAGACAAGTCACAACGCAAGAACCAACACTAGGTCTGACCGCTCAAAATCCCGCACCTAAGTCATCCACTCAAATATTAGATAACGAAAAATCACAAAGTCCAGTGGCAAAACCATCTTCGATTGTTGGCCACCCCTCTAACGCTTCAACACCAAGAGTGGAAACAGGCAAGGTGGTCCCTAAAGCTTCGCTTACTATGCCAAAGAGTACATACAAATGGGTCCCCAAAGCTTCGTTAAAACAGCTACTTCCCTTGCTCAATCTCGTTCAGCCACCAAGAAGGCTCGTAAAAGGAAAGTAGCTACCCACCCGAGAAAGGGCAATGTAACATCGCGATGGATCCCTAAAAAATTATTAGTAGCCCAAGGGTACTACGAGGGAAATGACCAGATTTGGGTCCCTAAACATAAGTTGAAACCCTCTACATCACCTGTAAAACCTTGCAAACCAATTGTTGCCACCCCAATGACAATTCAAGACCGTGGTAAGGGAAAGGTAATAGAGTGCTCTGCACCACTTCTTCCAGAGTTAGTTTGGATTCCCAAACGATATCGATCATTACCACCTAGCTCAGGAAGGGGGGAGCCACATGAAGCTTCTAGCTCCTCATGCCAGGCACACACTCATATAGAAGTTTCTACATGCTCTACACCTACTCTTGTCAACACCCAACAAAAAACTGATGAGTCTACGTCTCCCCTTGTAATAGTATCGTCGGAAACCATTTCCTCCATTAGTCAATGGGAGCGTACACTACCATCTCTGTAATTGGATGTGGTCACAAGGGTCATAAAAAGCTATCTGCCCACATCACAACCTATGACCCGCTGGACAAATTGGTTCCAAGAGGCTGCAACATCATTGCAAATAATATGATCTACCCAAGGAAAGGGGGAGCATGTACTCACGCTTGAAATTCTATTGCTTCCTCCTTAACCTTCTCCCCTGACCATGTAATTGCCAAATTCAAGGGGATGTATATATATAGCTTCATACATAGAAAAGAAAGAGAAAAACAAAAATAGTAAAAAGAGCAAGAGCACAAAAACAAAGAAATATCCGTATACAATCAAGAACTAGATTGTCCTATCATAAACCTACTGATGCTATATCTGTGTTTGCAGATATGGCAGATGCCCGATCATCATACACTTCATCCACTCCTACCTTTGGTGAGAGGTATCATCTGTACCTTTCTCATATATTTCACATGTGCTATCCTGTAATTGAAACTGAATGGGATCATATAGATGTACTAGCCAGAGAGGAAAATATTGAGGAATTAGAATGGCTAATTCGCCTATTGACCATGACTGACCCCTACTCCGTATAGAGGACATATCCCCGATAGCCCAATGCTTTCCTTTTCCACAAGATGACTATCCTCGCATGGTTACATTTTTGATGAGTTTATGTAGATGGGAAAATGAAAAGGAAATATCTGACAATGATGAATGGACGGATGAAACTCATGGCACTACTGAGGTTGACTTTATTTGTTTGGATGATGCGGATAGAGGCTTAGCCTTAGGGCTAGAGCTAGGACTCTACAACATCCTCTTACCATATCCTCAGTAGTAGTGTGGTGACTGGTAGGTAGGTTAGTATTTTTAAGTTTTTTCTAGTTTAGATTCCTTAAACAAGTCTTGAAATTTTCACACTGATGTGCCTCTCGAGGTATAGTGCTTGTTAGTTGATTGTACAGGTTAAAAAAGTTTGAGGTGGGTTCGCTTTCAAGTCCTGAGACTACCGCAACGTTCATCAAAATATATCTACATCAAATTGCAAGCTGTCTCATTGAATCAAGGAGATCTCCAATTACAGGTGTAATTCTTCCATACCCACTCTCTTTCGTTTTTACTGTTCAATCAATTGCATAAACTATAATGCATGACCACATGGAAATTGTCAATGTACTACTTAGTTTTTGAAGTTGCTTGCATGCTAGTGTAAATCATTAATGAGCTTAACTTTATTGGAAATATTCCTAGGCAGCATGACGTCTTTAGTTAACCTTGGAATACGATTGTCTTAGGTCTAGGGTCAAACCATCTTAATGTTTGACACCTGGCCATGTGTGTGTTGACCTCTAGGACATAGCTATTACCCCTTTGTCGAAAGGATGCAAGACAAATTATAGTTCAGGAGCGAAGATCAAAAGAAATAGATTATTTAAAAAAAAAGCCTACAATAAATGGCAATACAAGTCTATGATGTGCTTTAATGTTGGCCTATTGCCTTATTGATACTTGGTAGGCGAGGAGTATTCTACTCCAGACCGATGCCTTGGTTGGTAGGGGGTAGCCTTGCCTAAAGTAAGCTAATAGATTCCTGGATAATGCCTTGTGTTAAACATGGTACCAGGATCGATGTTAGTTTTGCCTTAGGAAGGTCGCCATTGTGTGTAAAAATTGTCACGTGCATTTTTTAAAAAAAAAGAAGGCAAAAAGCTCCTGAACTGATGTTTCTTGTGTCCCAAGGCTTGTGATATTAACTTGTTCTTAGAGTAGACACAGTGTGGTCATCTGTTTATTTATTAAGCTTGGTTATTTTCCTTGACTTAGGCCAGTTATAAACCTTGATTAACCTTTGACACCTTGCTTACTCTTGATTTCCTTTCAATAATTTTAAACTCCTGTTAATTTGCTACACTAGCTCATTCATGTGACCCTTAAACTAAGTTCTCATAGCAACATCCATTGTGGTCTAACATGCTTGAATTTATACACTTTATATCTTTTGAATTCCAGCATACTTTCACTCTACTTCCCTGTTTTGCAGACGGTCAACAACAGCCCTCTCGAGCTTACCATACCATAGTTTCCGAGGACGGAATCTACATCAAGAAGGGGGGCATGTTAACCCATGATGGACATTGAGACGTACTATGTTTTACGTCATTTATTTAAATATTCTGAGTCATGGGCCGGGCTTGTCGGCACCATATGTTAAGGATGAAGGGATTGGGTGATCGCCGATGAGAGGCGCACCTTAAATATTAGTAGGATAAGGGTTAGGATCGGCCGGCCATGTATGGGCACCCAAGTGTGAAAGGCCAAGTCACCTATAAGAGTCAAATGTAACCCTAAAATCCTCATTCTCATGTGTTGTGAATACAAGAGTGCTCTTGCCTTATCTCTTTGGTTTCCTTCTCCTGCGTGTGTGAGAGAGAGAGAGAGAGAGAGTGAGAGAGCGATCGAGCACTGTGTAGCGGCACGGCGGCGGCGGAGAGGCGGTAGAGCGACGACGGCGGCTCCTCCTTCACGGCTGCGACGCGGGAATCCTTCAAGGCGGCGGTTGAGCGGTGAGTGACACACCCTTTGGCATTCTGTTTGAGCTTCCTTCCCTGGTTGTATGCTTGCAGCCATTCGTGGCTCGCATACGGTGTCCGGCAAGTCCCCAGCTACGACCTGTGCGGCAAAAGCGCACAAACCTTCTCAATCCGAGCTACACAAAAAACATTATAGCCAAAATACTGGCTTGCCAAAATTCTGGACAACTTGCTAAAATCTCTTGCTAAAATTCTGGACAACTTGCTAAAATCTCTTCCTCACTTATTCTCTTACCCACAATCACAGTCCCCACTTGTAATGTTTTTATCCCACACCGATTTAATATGACCTTTGAAAACATTGGCTCAAATGGAAAATTTTAATATCTTTTGGAATCTTCCTCCACCACCTTGGACCTCAGCAACAGCTAAGACCTAGTCCAATTATAACCTCTTTGTCAAACCACTTTTACATCGCTTATATCTTTGCTAAGGGAGTCTCCCTCCACCTATAAAAAGGGGCCATCTATCACCATCGAGGGAGACATATCTTTCTTCTTTCCTCCTTATCCCTCAATCTTATGTTAACCTCCTTCTTCCCAATACCCATGTCATCATAAGGTCCTTAGTCTTTTCAACATACTCACTCCCTCACCCTAGCTCTCTATAAATCTCTACTTATCAACCTATATGCTAGTGCTTTGGGGGTGTTTTCTCCACCATGTGGTTCTTGCCAATGCCATTATATGTGTGTATAGCTCATCCATGTGTGCTTTGTCTCCAACCACTAATAAGCAAGCTTGGGTCTACTTTCACATGTTTTTGAGCATTGGTTTCCATTGGTGAATTGATTTTGGTGTGTGTTAATGATATGGATGCTTTCTCTTAATTAAACATTAAGACTTTAAGGGAAAGCTTGGTGAGTTGATTTTGGTGTGTGTTAATGATATGGATGCTTTCTCTTAATTAAACATTAAGACTTTAAGAGAAAGCTTGATTTGAATTAAAACAATCTTTAGAAAGCTTCTCAAGCTTGAGAGGGATTGAGAAGAAGAAAGTTATTGAGAAATTTAGAAAAAACCATAAAAAATCGATTTTACCTCCAAGTTTGGCTTGATTCTCTAATTGCAGTGAAGCCCCCGATCGATCAATTGGTCCACCAAGAGGAGAAGAGCAACTCCAAGAGTTGTTGTCCTAAGAGAGAGAAAATTTTAAGGGATAATAGAAAATATGATTATTTTAATATAATACTGGCATGGTATAGCTCCAATATGAAAATACAAAGGAATGAGAGTCTATTTATAGGTGAGGGAGGCCACTAACCAAGTCCAAATGGGTTCTAGAATTTTCCAGGTTCATTTTGACTCAAATTGGACAAGATTTGGACCAGTTTGGCTCCCTTTTTTATTTGGTTTGATCCAAGAGAGAGGAGAGATAAAAAATATCACAATTTTTTTGAATTAAAAAACCCTTCCACACATGTGAAAAAGGTGCCTACCTCAAGAGTCCCCCTTTCCTTACCAAGGTGTCAAAAATGCATCATTATTCTAAAATATCTCTTTTTTTAGTAATATCTCTTTTTTTTAGTAATATCTCATAATTTTTAACTAATAAACCTTGTACTCAGTCAACTCTTCATCTTATGTGAGCATTTACTCATTTTTGGGTATTTTCTTTTATTCTTTTGAATTTATCTCATCCCAACACTTGGATTAATCCAATTGGTCCATTGGAACCTTAATTGGACCATAATCTAAAAATTTCTGAAAATGTAGACCCTTAGGCTAAGGTCCCTTATACCATTTTCAATTAATTCCTAATGCACATTGGAAAGTTCATTTTGAACTTCTATTTCAGGGGAATCCATTTTAGACACTAGGAGGATTTTTATATCCAAAGATATCTCAATTTTGGATTATCTCTCTCTAGACATTTCTCTCTCTAGGCCAAAATAGGGTAGAACAAGATCTTTCTTCTCTTTCAAAGAGGGAAATAATTATAAGAATGGAAGGGGAGGTTCTTATACCTTTACTCCTCAAAATCTTGAGGAAGGAATCTTACAAAACACTGCGGACATTAAGGTTAAGGCTTCCCCCTTGTTCTAAAGGAGGTAGCTAGAACCTGCTATGGCACCCTTCCGTCGTGCTACAGGCTACCAAGGATGGATGGGAGATCCTCTGCCAAGAATTCTTACAAAAATATGGAAAATAGATACTCAAGAAGAATTATGGCAGCAATTGCTCCTACATCAACAAGAGTCTCTTTAAGATTTTCAAAGGTATGAAACTAAATTTCAGGATTTGTGGACTAGATGGAGTGCCTCTCTTCCACCTGAAGAAGCAACACCAAATTTTTTGAAGAGGGACATGTTTCTTATTGGTTTATTTCCTCCTTTAAGGGGTAAGTTAGAATCCAAGTTTTCTATTGATTTTGAAGAGGCACTTAGGGTGGCTAGGGAAAAAGATAAAAAAGTTGAGATATCAGGCACATAGGCCTAGATTCGACTTGGACATGGGAAGGAGAGAGGAAGACACTTCTAAGGCTCCAACACTTAACTTGGCATAAAGAGCATCAACAATGGCCTTAGGAGAGAGGAAGACACTTCTAAGGCTCCAACACTTAACTTGGCATAAAGAGCATCAATGGCCTTAGGAGCATCACCACCACCTATTGAAACCTCACAACATGAGATTCTCCATAAAAACTAACCCAATAGTTGGAAATCTTGAACCTTAACCTAATGCAAAACCCTAGACCACAAGCACCATAAGAGGCTGGAAGAGGACCAAGAAGGTAAACACAGCAGCTCATTTGCTATAATTATAATAAATCAAGTCATGGGATGTATAATTCCCATATCCAAGAAGACCCTAAGGAGGTACGTACCCAACATGTCAACCCCCTCAACCGCTTCTGAGAGATGTGCCTCCACCACAACATGCAGCTGCGATTCCACCAGTACCACTCGCACCACAACCACCACCGGTAGAAAAAAAATTGAGTGGTCAATGTGTTAGGCCTCGACACACCTGAAAAAGAACCCATAAAAGAATTGGAAGCCATGCCAGGAGTAGTCAAGAGGAATAGAGCTCAACATATGGAAGACAAAGTAGAAGATTCAGAGGAGACCATGAGAGAGAAGAAAAGCCAAGCCAAGGAGGAAGGCAAGAGCAGCAAGAGAGTCAAGAAAACCAAGAAGACTAAGTAAAAGATTACTATGCAAGACTTTCCTTTGGGTAAGAGTCTCAAATCTTATAATCTTTCCGTTGATTTTAATTCACAAAAGCCTTTTATTACTTATCCACAACTCTTGGAGTTATCACCCCTTTTGAGGAAGGGATGGACAAAACCATCTAGCACTAGGATCCCTAGGTTAGGCCTATCAAATTAATCAAAACCAATCCCCACAAAGATGTTGTCCCAATTTTGGATGCTTGGGTTAAGAGTCACAAGATATCCAAGGTGTATGTAGATGAAGGGGCCAAAATGTGTGTAATGTGAGAGAGGACTATGCACAAGTTAGGTCTAGAGGTCAATTCTCCATCCACATTCAAGGTAAATTTAGCCAACAACTCCAACATAAAGTGTTTGGGTGTCATTAAGGATGTGAGAGTCACTATTTGTGCAATGAAGGTAGAAGTTAACATGTGTGTGATTTCTAGCAAAGGAGAGGGCTACCTGATTATACTAGGAAGGCCTTGGCTCATAGCCACATGAATGCATATCAAAGGTGGGAAACATGAATTTTGGTGTTAAATCCATATGGATCTAAGGGGTCTTCTAGCAAGAAAATCACCTATAATATGTGGAAGGGTAAAGAAGTGGATTTGAGATATAAGACCACAGTAAATAAAGAGAGTTGTGAATGCTCGACTACACTGAGACTGAGGAAGAAACATTTAGCACTAACAATGATAGTTCATTTGATGTTATTGGCCTTACTTTTCAAAATAAAAAAGCTAAACAGGAGCTAGAGACACTACAATCGACAGATGCAGAAATTGAAGAGAACTTGAAACAAATGCTAGCATTAGATCTATCACCAAAAGAGCAAGAGGCCTACATCAACATGCTTAAAAATTATCCCACTCTTTTTGTCACTGCTTATTAAGAAATCATAGGAGTAAGGGATATTGAGTATCATATTAAGTTAAAGGCAGAAGCAAGCCTGTGGTTCAAAAGTTAAGAAGGTTAGGTGTGGTACAAATAGATGCCTTGTTAATAGAAGTGAATAAGCTATTGAAGGCTAGATTCATTTATCCAATGGAGAACTTTGAATGGGTATCATATGGTGGTGATTGGGTTTGTGCTGACTACAAGTCCCTCAACACAACCCACAAAAAGAGATCATTTCCCTTTACCATTCCAAGATGAAATTTTGAATGAGGTGGCTGGCCACGAACAATATACTACTTGTGATGGATACTCTGGATATTTCCATGTTAAAATAGCAAAGGAGGACAAAAGGAAGACCACGTTTATCACCCCTTGAGGCTATTTTGCTAGGTTGTTTTGCTAATAGAGTTATGCCATTTGGTCTCATGAATGCACCTACCACATTTCAGAGGTCATGAACCTTTTTTTTTAAGGTCATCCATTAGACTTTTCATAGATGAATTTTGGCATATATAACGAGTCTTTACATTAGCAAAAGGGGAATACGGCTTAAAAAGATTGTTCCAGCTTGGTGGATGGTTGAATCCACCACATTGCCCAGACTAAGGTAAGGCTCTTAGGCCACTTGATTTCTTCACAAGGTCTTGAGGCTGATCCGTCAAAAGTGCAAGATCTCTTAGCACTCTCATCTCCATCTAATACAAAGAAGCTGGTCACACTTCTTCAAAAGGTCAGGTACCTTGCCAGATTTATTCACTTGCTTGCACAAATAGTTTCACCATTGCAAAGACTCACTTAGGAGAGTACTTTTACATGGGATGATGAGAGTGAGAAAGTATTTAATGAGGTAAAAATCATGCTTAGTTCTTTACCAATCATTATGCCACCCCAGTGGGATTTGTTTTTCTATGTTTGTCCAAGTGTTGGCTCTCACGTAGTTGGTGTAGTATTAATGCAAAAGCATCCAAAAAGGCTTTTATGTATCCACTTTACTTTGCAAGCAAGGCGATGTGACTGAGACTGAGAGAAGTTCTCCATATGTTAATCAAATGATGTTGGCTCGCATGTTTGTAGTCAAGAAGTTCAGGTCTTAACTTTTCTCTAAACCCTTTGTTGTTTTAACAATTGAAAACACATTTTCTTATGTGGTTTAACACACGAATATCTCACCAAACATCGCAAAGTGGATCTTATAATTACAAGAGTTTGAGTAAACCTTTTTGGTGGAGGATAATACCCGAGCAAGTTAAGAAGATGTGTTAACATACCGCTATCAGGAGAAGAAGGTGGCCCAAAAAGCAAGGAAAGAGACAAAAGTCCACTGGCTTTACTTGCATGAGCATTTACATTGCTCTGCAAGCTTTCTCATCTACTTTATCCTTTATATTTTCATACTCCACTCCATTCGAGTTAAAGGAAACTCTCTTCAGCATGTCCTCCATGGGCATCTAATTGATTATATAGACATGTGCTGGTATGGGCCGCGGGGGGGGGGGGGGGGGGGGGGGGCAACTGCAAAGCTTCCCGTATCATTTTCTCTGTGATGATGAGGACCTGCTCAGTGGAGCCATCCGACTTTGTGACTATACCTCGCTTTAGTATTTCTATCATAAGACTTCAAAAACTTTCAAACAATGAAGCAGAGTATGCCACCCATAAGATGGGATTAGAAGCTTGTGTAGGACATAAAATTACAAGGTTAGTTGTAAAAGAGATGCCATGCTACTAGTAAAATAGATTCAAGGTGTTTGAGCATGTAAGAATTCTAACCTCGTGAGTTGGTTGAGGCAAATCAAAAGTCTAATGAAGGAATTTGAAATGATTAAAATTGAGCATGTGTCTAGAAGCAAAAATAGGGGTGCAGATGCATTGGCAAATCAATACTTAGATGTCATGAATGGAGCAACAAAATTCCAAGAACCAAAGTTTCAAGGCTAGGAACACTTACAAGAGGTCATCCACTTCTTTCTTTCAGGAGAACCTCTAGAAAATCTCACTAAGGTGTAAAAACACAAGTTAGCTCAGAAAGCTTTGTGCTATTAGATTAGGGAATACTTATATCACAAAGGGAAGGATTTAATGATGAGAAGGAATCCATCATCCAAAGAAATTTGTCACATTCTTCAATCCTACCATGATGGAGTATGTGGCGGCCATTTTACATAGGAAATCACAAGCAGAAAGATCTTATTGGTAGGTTACACTTGGCCTAGCCTACACAGGGATGTTCAGCATTGGTGTAGGGCTTGTAAAGCTTGCTAGCTTGCAGGAGATAAGAGCCTCACTTATAAGCCACGAAATCCCATTTTCTCTTATGGTCCAGTTGAGAAATGGGTAATTGATGCCATTAGTCCCCTCTCAAGAACCTAGTCAGGAAAGGTTTACATTATTGTGGCTGTTGATTACGTGACCAAATGGGCAAAAGCAATTAGCACTAGGAGAATAACATCTAAAGATGTTGGTAAGTTTGTGTTTGATAATATTTTCTACTCTACAAGTTTGGAACACCCTTGGAGTTAGTATCAAATCATGGACCATGATTCACGGTAGATGTTCTTCAAGAACATCTAGATAGACTGAAGATCAAACACAGATATTCTAGCCCCTATTTTCCTCAATGCAATGGTTTGGTGGTGGAGAAAGTAAATGAGGTTTTATGCAAGAGAATCACCAAGCAGGTGAAGATCAAACCTAAGCATTGGGACAAACACTTGACAACCTTATGGGCTTACAAAACTTCATTCAAAGCAGCGATGCAATTTACACCTTTTCATCTAGTGTATGGCCAAGAGACTTTATTGCCTCTACAAGTGGAGATTCCAAAACTCGGAGTTTTGATAAGGAGCCAAGTTGATCCACAATCTTGAGAATTTTAAGAAGCACCTGCTAGACCTACAAAGGCTTGAGTTCGATAGAGATTAGTCAATTGACTTTTACATGGAGCAAGCCACCAAAAAGATTAACAAATTCAATGAGGCCCTCAAGGAAAAAGGTTTGAAGGAAGGTATGTTTATCTTGAGAAATTATTGTAGATTGGATAACAGGTTTGACATCGAATTTTTTCAAAGGTGAGAAGGCCCCTTCATTATTAAGCAAAAGGTTTCAAATGGCAGTTATAGATTGTAGGACTTGTCTGGCAAAGTACACAAAACTAGGGCCAATGGCAAGAGGTTAAAGCCATACTTTCAAAGAGTTGAACCAACACCTATGGAGGACATGCTAATTCATTAGGAGAAACTTCAAAAAGTAGAGGAACTCACCAAGAAATACAGCTTTGATGTGGGGGATTTTACCACATCCCTCGCTAATCTTTGTCATTCATCTACTACTTAGGTATGAATATCTCTAAGCTAGGGGGAGGGCTAAATATAAGATATGTTTTATAGAAACCTTTTTTTTGCAATTATTTCACACCTTGTCATTACTATGGGTATTTTTTAGACCTTATGATTTATGTACAAATCACATATTTTTCCATTTTTTTCCTTCTTATTTATCATACACATCACTATGTTCCCCCCTACATCTATGTATATATATGTACATTAAGTATTTTCATTTCTATTGTTAGATGGTTTTATCTAGAGTAATAAGTTTCAACCTATTAAGGGGAAATATTTGCATTCATAAATAGCTGACAAACCAATTGCATGTGAATAGGACTCACAAAATGAAGTCAAGAATGGGTGAGAGACATCTGTTAGTTATTGATATGCATTATTATGTAGTGAGTGAATAAGTCAATATTTTCCAATACCATAATATTATTAGGAGGTGTATGCATATCTTGGTTAAGATGGATACAAGGGAGTGCTGACATGCTCTTACAAAAAGCGGGGGCTACTTTGACCTTACATTAAAGTGCTAAGTCCATACACCATGTGTATTCACATGCCTTACTCTTTTGTGATGAGTGACTAAGGAAGCATATTCCAAATAAAGAATGCAAAAATTAAGGGGCCCTCTTGGAAGACTTTTGTTTTGGAGTAGACAAATTTGATTCGAAGCTTTAAGCATCTTCCACTCGGCAATTTGGCAATCAAAGTTAAAATCTACATTCGTGCCAAATGTTTTTGTAGACAAGTCGCAAACTTTAACTTTTCTTTTTAAAGCTTCTCAATCCAAGTTACATAGAAAAATTTCCAGCCAAAATACTAACTTGCAAAAATTCTAGCCAACTTGCTCAAATCTCTTTCTCACTTCTTCTCTTACCTATAATCACACCCCCCACTTGTTTAATATGACCTTTGAAAACCTTGGCTCAAATGGAAAATTATAATATCTTTTGGAATCTTGTTCCACCACCTTGGACCTAGCAACAGCTAAGACCTATTCCCAACCTCTTCATCAAACCACTTTCACACCGCTTATATATTTACTAAGGGAGTCCCCTCCACCTATAAAAAGGGGCCATCTATCACCACCAAGCGACACATCTTTCTTATTTATTCCTTAGTCCTTAAGCTTATGTTAATTCATGCCATCAAAAGGTCCTTAGTCTTCTCCCCATGCTCAATCCCTTACCCCAACTCTCTCAAATCTCTACTTATCAACCCATATGCTAGTGCTTCGGGGGTGTTTTCTCCACCGTGTGGCTCTTGATAATGCCATTATAGGTGTGTATAACTCATCCATGTGTGATTAGTGTATAGCCCACAAATTTCTCACTCCATATACTTTGTCTCCAATCACTAATAAGCAAGCTTGGGTCTACCTCCACATGGTTTTGAGGATTGGTTTCCATTGGCGAGTTGATTTTGGTGTGTGTTAATGAAGTGGATGCCTTTGTTTTGTTCATCCATTATGCTTCTTTTAAGATCAAGAATTCTATGGTCTTTGTCTTTGTGAATGTGATTCTCTTGGGAGGGGGGATTTTTTTGCGAGCTTTTTTTGCCGAGCTTTTTGGAGCAATGAACAAGGAGTCCGAGCTTTGCAAAGGACCATGAACTTACTATGAGCTTTGTAAAGGACCAAGAACTTACTTACATATAAATAACAAGCTTTGAAAGATCAACAATATAAATTTCAGTCTTTTGATCCACATCATACTTATTGATATAATTACATATATTCATATATGTAACTAAATTCATGCACCTCATACATATACACATACAAAATATACATATACATACATACATGCAAGAGCTACCTACATACTAACATATATACATACATACATACATACATACATACATACTTTCTTACTTACTTAAATATAAAAAACAATCCTTTAAAGATAAAAAATGTATATATCGATCTGTAAAGTTTCAAACCATGAAAATCTCGATTACAAAGTCTTTTGATCCACATCATACTTATTGATATAATTATATATATACATATATCTACCTAAATTCATACACCTCATACATATACATATACATACATACATACAAGAGCTACCTACGCAGCACTAACATATATACATACATTACATACATACTTTCTTACTTACTTAAATATATAACACAATATTTTATAAAGATCAAAAATGTATATATCGATCTTTAAACTTCCAAACCATGACAATCTCGATTACAAAGTCTTTTGATCCACAAATTATAGCATTCTTCTACGTGTCATCCCGACCTAATGAGAAATCTCCCAGACATGCTTTGGCTACCTCCATGTCATTCTCTATCCCCATATAGTGCCTTTTTAACTCTTGGCATGCATGTCCCAAGCCTCCACATCCCGCAAAAACATCCAAGACACCATCTCCTTCACTTGAGAAGGTCTCCACTAGCCACCTACAATGAAATACAATCATAAACGTGCATCTAAGTATTTTGAAAAAGTAGCTATGAAAATGAACAGAATGAAAATTATCTCACCTAAAGAACATAGGAGATCTTTCTGCACCACCTCGAATGTAGCGCTCCAAGACCATCGTTCGTTGGAATGGATGCTTCTTATTCTTCTCAAAAATGAAATTTCGTTGAGCGTTGAATAAATTCTTTGAAACATTTTGCCCAGCCTCACGAGATCAATAATAGGGACATGGCAATTTACTCGATAGAACATACTAAGCGCCAATGTATCCACCTACCATAACGAGAAAACATTATGTTTGGATATCCATAACACATCATGTATACACAAAGGGAAATATTTGAGAGATTATGACTTACCCGTTCTCCATTGTCATACAAATAACTTGATTCCACATGAATAGACATTGTTCGATGCATGACCAATCCAACTTTCTTTCCCATGGAATATATTTTAGGAAGTTGATCCATTAGACTCAAACACACAAACCAACCCTCATCAGCCAAACAAACCAACAAAACTGAGTGTGGCATGTATCAATGATGAAGAAACTTGATTCCATGAGGGACACCCATCTGTATCTACATCAACAACCTGTAAACCTGTAGGAAAGTCAGCCCATACGAGGAGCCACTATATCTGAGGGAGCACCTCTATGAGATAGAGCCTTGGGAATCTTCATCAAGAATTCTTCCACACTACATAAAAGATTTATGATGTTTGGTTTTGGTAAGTATAACTTAGAAAACTAATTATATGGTGAAATTATTCTTTTTACCTATCTAAGCCCTCCGAAAGAGTGTGGATGTCTACCAGCAATATGTGTGAAAAACATCTCTCACCTACAATTAAACAAGACAAAAAATGAGATGCATTTCGAAAGCACACACTTCTCAAAATAAATTTGCGATGGAAAGTACTCTTACTAGTCATGTCCATGATGTCACGTTGTCCTGACACCTCCCCCTCTTGAAGATGCTCTGGAGGGTCTCTCTCTTGATCTTCATTTGTGGGGTCTCCCTCTTGAACATCATGCATAATGTCAAGACGTCTCTTTGTTCGCCTCTCACGTTGCACTTGAGACAATGTAGATGTATGCTCTTGGTGTGATTGTGGCACTCATGATAGTGGTGTGGATGGTTTTGGGGCCACGCGCGAGGATCCAACTACTGGAGACTGGGTCAAGATTGTTGGCTGCGGGGAGGGTATTCTAGAGTCTTCTTGAGTTGGGGGCTCTCTTTCAAGCTCAGATTGGCAATTCTTAAATTCTTCAAGAAATAGATCAAGATAATTAGTAAAAAGGTAAAAATGCCCATACCTTTTTGTATATGTATGTAGATGTATATGTATCTATGTATATGTATATGTACATGTATGTGTATGTGTATATGCATATGTATATGTATATGTATGTAGGTATGTATCTATGTATATGTATATGTATGTAGGTATATGTAACTATTTATATGTATATGTATGTAGGTATGTATATATCAAAACTTAACAACGTTTCTTTAAAATTTGATATGCCAAACCTTAAATGTAACATGAACTATGTATGTACGTATGTATGTATGTATGTACAAATTTGTAAAAAATTTGGACAGCATCTCCTTTGCATTCTCCTAAAATATCCCAAAATAAACTTCAAGTACTTAACAATGTTTCTTTAAAATCTAACATGCCAAATCTTAAATGTAACATGAACTTTGTATGTAACATGCCAAATCTTAAATGTAACATGAATTTTGTATGTATGTAGGAATTTAGTATATAATTTAGTGTATGTATGTAGGTATGTATTTATGTATGTATGTATGTAGGTATGTATTTATGTATGCATATGTTTATATACATATGCATATACATATGTATTTGTATATGTATATATCTGTATGTATATGTATCTAATATGTATATGCATATGGATAGTTTACATATGTATAGGTAGGAAGGTTTACATAAACATATACATTTACATTTACATGCATATAATTTAGCAGAAAGCAAAAAAGTACCTTTTTCTAGGAGCTCCTCACTTGGAGGCACATGATTTAGAGGATAGTCCAACCACCAAGGACATCTCTTAAATTCCCAATCAGAAACCCCTCTCTCAACCCATTCCTTCGGGTACATTGTTTCCGAGGAATTTGGAACTACCCATTCTTTGATTGCTTCCATCTCTTCGTCCATTAGACCTTGGCCAATGAGTAGCTGCACCCACCTACATATCCAAAATAAAACAAACAACACTAAAATATTTTTTTAAATGCGTATATGTATTTTCTACAAAAATGTAATGGCATTAGAAGATATATACCTGTAGACAACCCTTTTTGCGGCATTCTCCACCTCAGGTTGCTTTTGGCCTTCCTTCACTTTTCCAATCTTTGCCCACACCTCATGGAAGGCCCATGGTATGTGTTTCGATCGCTCCTCTTGCACCCATTGCATAAATGGTGGGACATAGATAACATCATCATATACCAGTAAACCCTCCAAAATAGAGTCCGCCTCCCCTATTAGCTCTTCCCAATACAACTCTTTCTTCATATGCAGCAACGTTTTTTTGTTATCCCCAGACATCTCTCTCTGAAATTACCTTGTCCTTTGCCCTCCTGGTCATAAGCATTTGAAGCAATTCCGTCTTCCTATTTCAGCATCATACCAAAACCATAAGAGATTAGATGTTAAGGTTAGTTTATGTTAAGGGAGGTTTATTGACATGTCACATACCTTTGAGTTGAAATCCGAGATATGGCGACTGTGTAGAGATTTTCTTTGGTCAGAGCAACCAATCCCTTCTTAGACCAATCATAGTTATATACGAGTTGAAAGAATGCATCACCATTGGATGGGTTTGCAATTATGAGCATCTTGTACGCTCTATCTCGAAATGTTTGCTCTACACCACGTCTGGCTTTCTCACATTTTGTCTCATATTCTTGTAACCCCATGGCATGTCTATCAATGCATGATATAGATTGCTTCACCGCATTTTCAAACGATGTCTACGTATAACGAAAAGGACTCATTATCACTCACACGATTAAAAAACATTGATAATCCGTTTATTAATAAAAGATGGGAAATGCAAACACTACCTTCCACACAAGCTGTGCCAAGATTGTAGCTGGAGCATTGTACCATTGCTCTCCACTTCGTCGCTCCAAACTAAGCTCCATTAAAGCCCACCTCCTTACATCTTCACCAAGGTAGTCCAATATGGATGATTTGTCCGCCATTCCAAATCGTTGAAACATGAAGATCTCATGTGACAATGTGGGTGTAACACTAGTGCGCACCAATCTATTGTAAAGAGTCACAATGAGCCAAGAACTTAACAATGAATTCACAATGTCCGTAATTAAGTAGAGAGAGATCACTTACTCATTTTGAGATCATAAAGCCAATAGCAATTCTCCTTCTTGCTTCTTGTCCACAACCAAAAATTGACATTTGACCTGGACATGGCGTGAGGGGCTTTGAGACCAAGCTAGAGAAAACAAAATAAAGATGTTATAATATATTACTTTTAATGTTGCACAAAACCACTCTATGGCATTCAAAAGAACATACCTTCATGCACTTGAGACATCCATGCCTTCACACGATGATTGCCATCCCAAACAAGAAACTTCTTACCACTCAGATCCTCCCACTCAGTTCCTCTGATTTCATCCTCAAATCTATCATGTTGTACCACCCAGTTTGGTCCCCATTCTTGCAAGTCTATTTGTGTGACCACAAAATACATAGAGCTTCCGAGACATGTAAGTGAAACTAAAAAAGGAGGAGATGCTTCGACATAACCATGGCAGTCAAAGGAATCACGAAACACCTCAAGTTGGCTAGAAACTGTACGGCTGGCTTCATTTGGAATCAGCCTGCATAAAGGGACCAATGGGATAGGGGAATTGCGTTGCACAAAAAACTTAGTGAATACATCACCAAGCAATCCCAATTCAGTAGATTTTCCAAGAAGCCTTGTATGGGTCTCCCCTTGACCAGTAATAGATTCAGGAATCTCCGTGTGAGTTGGAGGAGGTGAGCTCATTTCATTCTCTAACACAAGCGCTTCTTCTTCATGAACAAGAGAATTATGCGCTTCTGTTTCCTCTCTAACAGGAGATACATGTGAGGACACAGGTGTCCGAGATTGAGCTTCCTCGCTAAGAGTCAAACAAACACGCCCAGATCTAAGTGAGTATCCCCTGTTGTCTGTAAATACACACACACCAAGCCCAAGTGAGCATATCTAAAACATTAAAACACAATCTCAAAATAATCTTGGCTATTCACATCATATACCTTTCTTAGTCTCTGCCTATTGTTTTCCAGCTTTTCTTGGAGCCATCTCTCTCTCTTTTGCCCTGAATATGAGTAGCAAAACAGTTTGAGTTGAATGACATATAGAGATGATCAACCTCACACATAAACCCTACTTCATGTCCATAGGAAAACATCAACCTCACACACAAACCTTACTACATGTCTAAGAAAACATTCAAGATGGTGAAAGCTCTAGAGGCTAGCACACAACTTCAAAGAGTAGATCAGTAAGCTCACAAGGCCGGATACCAAAACCAAGATCGGGCCGTAACTATAGACCCTATTCAAAGAAAGGTACCTCTAGGAAAGAAACATTCACCCATCATCAACTTGAGGAATATAAACACAATCGTGCCCATTCGTAGCTTGTAAGGCGTCTCTCTTCATGTAATCTTCCCATGACTACGTGTAGCAAATAAACTAACTATATGTGCAGGGTTATACGGCTTAATCAAATAAGGCCATGAGTAAGGGGTTTAGAGGTGCAGCTACGAACCCCATGGATCATCCACACGGGGGGGGGGGGGGGGGGGAGAAATCCAAAAAAATAAAAACCGACAAATCCATGATACTATAAAGAGGGAAAAAAACTAATAAACATGCCTTGATTACACCCTAATGACTCCTTAATCCCACTCCCATTGCTAGATCTAATCGTCCTTCCCACACCACCAAATCTATAATGGAAAGCTAACCTACACACAAACATCAAAATGAAAAACACCCTTCAATATCCTTCTCTTGAAATCCCTTCCTCTCACACCTTATTGGAAATTCACTTTGCATGGTTTTGCATAGAATGAGGCAACATGGTGGGAAAGACTAGTTTGCCAAACAACTTACACCCAGGATTATATGAAGCAATTGTGCTTCCATTGGCAATGCTACCAATGCTAACTCCTCTATGCAAAATCCCTAGCACATGCTCAAAAGTGTAGCTCCAACACAATAGCCTATAGAAATCAAGGAGAGGAACAAAGTGTTATGTCCTTAAGATGTCACAAAGAAGGTATTTAAAACCTGAAGAAGACTCTATGGAGAAGTTCCTCCAATTGCTAGAGGAGCAAAATCAAGGTGAAGCTTTAATAATTACTAAGTATGAAAAGTATCACTTGATGCAAAAGGATAAGATGCTTTAAAACTGGCATGAGGTTGACATAGTCAAAACTTTTTGCAACCATATACCTTACACATTACCTTACTACTACATTAAGGAGCTCTTAAATTCAATACTACACCAAGTAACTCTTTAGAATACCAAGAGTTTGGGTGTGCACATAGATGCCCTTGTGAGTGTCAATTGCATGTGCAATGCATGGGCATCAAGGTCGACATGCACATTGAGTCGATCCAAATATGAATGGGAGAAAGTTTATATGAGTAAATTTTGATGAAGGACTTGCAATCCACATATGTATGAATGCACATCTATAAGCATTTCAAGAAGGATATTGTCAAAAAATATTCCAGGTTGTGTTACATAAATTTCACAATGTAACAAAAATATGGAAAAAGAACCCTTTCAATGATGTAATTTATTATACAAAGTCAAAGTGTTCTTGTCACACAAGGTTGTGTAACATACAAATCATGAGATCATTTACTTTTTGTGAAAGAACATGTGACACGTACATTATGAAACCCATTACTTTACTTGTTTATAAAAGCTGGTTTTTTAGAAACGGTTTTTGAGCCATTGTAGTGCTCGTGTGTCTCCCTCCTACAGTCCATGCCTGTGTCCAGTAAAGGAGGTGGAGGCGGAGGCGGAGGCTGGAGCATGGGAGCAAGGGATGCACTGCCTCCACCTCCTTCACCAACTCCGCCTCCGCCGCCTCCACCTCCTTTACTGGCTCCGGCTTCATGCGCCTACACTTCACCTCCTCCACCGGCTGCTGTGGCTTCGCCTCCACCTGCATGCGCCTAAATTTCACCTCCTCCCCCGGCTCTGGCTTCAACTCCTCCACCAGCTCCTTTACTGGCAAATTGGGCGAAGACCAACGCACCCCTTACTCCCATGCTCCAGCCTCTCCAGTCCCCCGGCGGGGGGACTGGAGAGGCTGGAGCATGGGAGCAAGGGATGCTCCGCCTCCACCTCCTTCACCAACTGTGCCTCCGCCTCCACCTCCTCCATCTCCTTTACTGGCTCCGGCTTCATGCGCCTACACTTCACCTCCTCCACCGGCTCCGGCTTCAACTCTTCCACCGGCTCCTTTACTGGCAACTTGGGGGGAGACCAACGCACCCCTTGCTCCCATGCTCCACCGAGGGACTGGAGAGGCTGGAGCATGGGAGCAAGGGATGCTCTGCCTCCACCTCCTTCACCAACTCCGCCTCTGCCTCCACCTCCTCCATCTCCTTTACTGGCTGCGCCTCCATGCGCCTACACTTCACCTCCTCCACCGGCTACGGCTTCGCCTCCGCCTCCACCGCCTCCACATCCTCCACGTCCACCGCCTCCTCCACTAGCTGCGCCTCCCTCCATCTCCTCACCTCTGTCGACACCTGAACTAGGTTGCCACCGGCGCTAACAAAAACAAAAGCACAGAGAAAAGAAATGAAAAAGAAAAATACCTCTTTTCCTCCTGCATGCATTCGCCTGCGTGTTGCTGTGTTGAGAGTATCCAAAACATCTTTTCCTTCAAGTACCCTAAAATATGTGTACCACATATGTTTGTGTGGCCTAAAATAAATAGCCAAAAGATAGATATATACACACACATATATATGGCTAAAAATGAATTAAGCTATATGAACACACACACATATATATATATACACACACACAATTTCAATAATATAAATAATAGAAAAGTTTAAAAAAAGTATGCCACACATATTGAACCATTGAAAAACAATTTCAATAACTTAAATATTAGAAACATTTTAAAAAAGTGTGCCACATATTGAACCATTGAAAAATATGTGTGTGTGTGTGTGTGTGTGTGTGTGTGAGAGAGAGAGAGAGAGAGAAAGAATATGTGATTTACAAAAAAGAGAGAGAATATAGTTTAGGCTATGTATATATGTACATATATATATATTGATGTATATATATATATATTTTAGTCTAGGTATTTATTAGGTTACACACACACACACATATATTAAGGTATATGTATTTTAATAAATGTGTGTGGTGTGTGTGTGTGTTGCCTAATAGATATATAGTCTAATAGATATATAGATCCTAAAATAGATAAAAGGCTAGTCTCTTTGTAAATACGCACACACACACACACACACTAAAATACATATATCCTAATAGATTCTTAGCCTAAAATATATACAATATAATATATAAATATAGACATGTTTGTGTGTGTATTTACAAAGAGACAAGCCTTTTATAAAAATAATACTTAGAACCAATAAATGTACATATTTGTGTATTTTTTTATATATTTGTAGATACATATATATCTGTATAATTTTTATTAAAAAAATTTGGTCGTGTGACCATTCTCAATCGTGATTGCTCCACCTTGTTTTATTATTTCAACCGCCTACATTCTCAATCGTGATTGCTCCATCTTGTTTTATCATTTCAACTGCCTTCATTCTCAATCGTGATTGCTCCACCTATTCCTTCGTTTTTATATTTTCATTGCACATTTTCGTCTCTCCTGTCCTTTCTGCATCTTCGTATTGCCTTCCCTATAGAGCACAATGTCACCTTTGAGTGGGAGCTTGATGGCTGCTGCAGCAAAAAATCTCAAACTTTAATACTTCTCCACCAGACCACGCTTGTCAGTCATGGATATCTACAAGGTTTACTGCCTTCATCACACGCCCTTTCTGGAGTGAAAGCTACTAGGACCGATGGAAGCCTACAGGAAATCATCGCTCATTATGATATGGAGGGCAATAAAAACTACCTCGTAGATATTACTCGAAGTAAAACATATATGCTACAATGTAGTCCTCTCTGTGCTGCTGATAGTCTTGATTCTAGTGCTAAATGACATTGCCCAAGATGTCCGACATTTGGAGACTTTAGTGGATAAAGAATTAGGGACACAAAACACCCATGTTCATATCTCGAGCTCCTCCTCTAAGAGTGACTTGAATGGCTCAGCAACTGTTTTGCAACCAAGTGAAGGCACAAGCAAAAGGTTCAAAGCACAAGATCTCTGAAGATGAATGTATTGCTTCGGAGAGTATACTTTCAGTTCTTCGTAAGGAGCAACCTTCTCTCCTACGTTCATTGTTGGAAAAACTTACTCGAGTCATCCAAGTCTAGGAGGTGCCAAGACATTATGATGGTGATTCCATCCTAGAGTTTCCACCAACATATGGCAAAATAGGAAATATGGATGGAATGGAGCAAAAATATGATGGTCACCTATGGACACGTCCAGTAACATCAAACATGTCTGTAAGTTGTACCGTGCGTATTAGCTATTGTGTTGGTACTTTGGAGTGCCATAGGCTCAGCTGTCCTTTTTACTTGAACAATAAAAGGTATAACAACACCTTCTTTCATGGACATCTGACAAAAAAGATTGCAGTTGGACTTCTGACAGAGGATAAGAAAACTAAAATAGTTTCTCACTTTTGTCGCAAAACTGCACACTGTGTGCAAGTGTGTAGATGTATTGTGTATTACGTAATGCCTCGTGACACAAGTATTACAAGAATGATACTCCACACTGGGCTGCATGAACATCCAGTTCAGCCAGGAACTTCAAGGTCAATGTTGGAGCGTGTGAAAATGTTTGTTTCTCAAGTGTTGAAAGCCCAGAGAAGTGCAGGTCCTCGAAAAATATAGATGGATATTGTGAAGGATATGCTGTTTTCCTCCATGATGAATCAAAATGATGAGCTACCTACAAGTATTGGGGATCATGAGCTGTGTAATTTTTTGGAGGAGTTGAGTCCTCTTGTGGAAAACCAGAGGTGAGTATTCATTCCATAACTTAATTATATTTGGATGTATTTTTCTACATTCGGTCCTCTCTTTATTGTGAAATTATGTTTTTTAGGTTTAGACGCATTGTATCCCAGGAGAAAAGAAAATTGATGCTGGCAGGAGAGGGCTTTGATAGCATCCTTCTTATACAGAGAAGATCTCGCTATTCATTTATACAAGGTAGCCGTTTCCCCCAGGACAGATGACAAATGTTATGTCTTTAAGATGTCTTTGCGAGGACCAGCATCAGTTGGTGAATCGCATGCAGTGTGATAGTGGAGGTGACTTGTCAAAGTCTTGGGTTTTGTTTGATCACATTCATCGAGTTTTTGGTTGGTCAACAATGGCTTGTCATGTTTACGACCCAAGGTGAGACTACGTACTTCAATTTTTTCCTTTCTTTCATTTACCTTGATTTACCTTGAATGATAGCTGATTGAAAAATTTTCTCTCCAAAATCCTATAGTGTTCAAGAGCTGTTGACAATTGCCACATGCAAAATGAAGGAGGATACAAAAAGCCAAGTACTATTTTGGGAAA
This sequence comes from Cibotium barometz, assembly GCF_041138505.1. Taxonomy (NCBI): domain Eukaryota; kingdom Viridiplantae; phylum Streptophyta; class Polypodiopsida; order Cyatheales; family Cibotiaceae; genus Cibotium; species Cibotium barometz. Next base: position 28,206,461 of record NC_141091.1, read on the forward strand.
TGCTGAATAGCACAATGGAGCAATGTGGTTATGCACCCGCACACTTCTATGGGTTTATGGCTGATAAAGCAGGGTCCAATTGGTGTGCAGTTAGGACCGTTTTCAATGGGGGTCCGCACAACATTATGGAGGACAGGGAGTGAATGTGCTTATTCCATTGGAAACAAAGTTTGATGAAGCATGCTAAACAATGTGTGAAGGCAGAAAGTCGACAACACCATATTGACTTGTGTGAAGAATGGAGATTGGCAACCAATAAGGAGTTAGCTTTCTTAAAAAGTAAAGAGATTCGTGAGTGGTGGAGAAATGGACATGTTCATGAGGGAAAACTATCAGTGATGGATACGTGGATGAGTTGGTGGGAAGTACGAATAGCACATTGGGGCAACCTCATGTCAAGGGTGAGAAATTTTATGGAGAAATGATATGTTGTATGGATGTATTTGCATTGGAGTCAATTTTGTGAATTCATGTATGAAACCTCTTGTGTGGTGCAGGTGGTCTTAAGCTCGGTGGATTTAGCACAAACCCCTCAAACAAACTTATCTGAAAGTGTACATGGGAGTTGGCTTGCTGGTGAAGGATACAAGGAAAAGGTTAGCTTGTATGATGCGTGCATTTCAGATATGGAAAACGCTTTACTACAAAGTGCAAAGCAATATGCATACCAGATGGGGAAGCACAAAGGTGAGGGACCAAGCTTGAGCAAGTTGCGGGACAGGGTGGCAGCAAGGTCAAGACCGACACCACCACAAGTGGCTCGCATGGTCCATGAAACAGTAGCTAATACTCCTATGTATGAGGAATCAAGGCCTCTACATGGAGATAAGGAGACTATTCAATGGAAGAGGGTGAGGACAACGGAAGTAGACCAATGCTCACATCGTCCAGGTTATGTCATGCAGAGCAGACATCGTCAAAATCGGGGAACAGTAAGAAGAGTAAGTTTTGGAGATAGAGCAAGTCCCGCTTCAAGGGGAGGACCAAAAAGTCCAATGACTAGAGGAAACAAAGATGTCGGACATGAAGAGCCTAAACAACATTATGGCACAATGAGCGGAGGACAAATGCATGTAAAGGAAGAGGCTGTTGGACGCACAATGTGGGCCATTAGACGAACCCCATTGAACTCAAAAGTCAAATGTTTGGGAGGTATTGATGGAAGACTTAAGTGCAACTCATACATACAGGGAAGCTCTATTGGAGTTGTTGCCCCTAGCTTCTACTCAGAGCGACGACATCCTGGTCCGAGAGGGCCAAAGGCTCAAATGATGTGGTTTTGTCCTTCAGATGTTTCACACACATGGCATGTAGATCCAAACATAATATACAAGCCATCATACCCAAATGTGTGGAAAGTGGGTGTTGGGACCAACATAACCAGCCAAGAGGTAGAGAAATTAGTAAAGGCAGGGTTCAAGTTAGATGTTACTCATGAAGAACCTTTTGTGTCGGGGGTGGGAGAAACGTCCACACAAGCAGCGGGCAACAAAGAAAGTGACAAGAGGCCACATGATGCTACACAGAATACAAAGAGATCAACCAAGTGGAGGCATTGGATTTCCAAAGAAGCAAAAAAGAGGATTGGTAGTGCCGAGGCCATGACAGCGACAGTTCTTAAGGAGAGTGCAATGCAGCCACCCCCCTACTCTATTTTTCATTTGGCATGTGAGAGTGGAGAGGACTATTTTATACACATCAAGGTACAACCTTGGTGTACATGTCCTAATTTCATGCAAAGAGAATCTAGAGGAAAGTCTTACATTGCATGTAAGCATATCTATTTTGTCTTCTTGCGAGTTTTGGGATTACATAAGAATGAGGATATGGTAATGCATCAACCGACACTATCACCAGAGGAAGTGGACAATATGCTATCACGTCCTCGAAGCAAGGATGTTTGTGCCTATACTTAAACTTTAATCAAGCTTGTTTGTGCCTATAGTAGATTGGATAACAGGTTCGACATCAAATTTTTTCAAATGTGGGAAGGCCCTTTCATTCTCAAGCAAAAGTTTTCAAATGATTGTTATAGATTACAGGACTTGTCTGGCAAAAAGTACACAAAACCAGGGTCAATGGCTAGAGGTTAAATCCATACCTTCAAAGAGTTGAACCTACACCAATGGAGGCCATGACAATTCATCAGGAGGAGCTTTAAGAAGTAGAGGAACTCAATAAGAAAAAAAGCTTTAATGTGGGGGATTTTACCACATTCCACACTAATCTCTATCATTCATCAACCACTTAGAGGTATGAATACCTCTAAGCTAGGCGGAGGGCTAAATATGAGAAATGTTTTATAGAAACCTTTTTTTTTGTAAATATTTCACACCTTGTCATTACTATGGGTATTTTTTAGACCTTATAACTTATGTACAAATGATATATTTTTGTTATTTATCATACACATCATGATTTCCCCCTACATCTATGTATATTAAGTATTTTCATTTCACTATGTTTCCCCTACATCTATGTACATTAAATATTTTCATTTCTATTGTTAGGTGGTTTTATCTAGAGTAATAAGTTTCAACCTATTAAGGGAAAAATATTTGCATTCATAAATAACTCTTGACAAACCAAGTACACGCTAATAGGACTCACAAAATGAAGTCGTGAATGGGTGGGAGACATACCTTAGTTATTGACATGCATTATTATGTAGAGTGAATAATTCAATATTTTTCAATATCATAATATTATTGGGAGGTGCATGCATATCTTGCTTAAGATGCATACAAGGGAGTGATGGCATGCTCTTACAAGTGGGGACTACTTTGACCTTGCATTAAAGTGCTAAGACCATACACCATGTGTATTCACATGACTTATTCTTTTGTGGGGAGTGACTAAGGACACAGCTTCCAAGTAAAGAATGCAAAAGTGAAGGGGACCTTTTGGAAGACTTCAGTTTTGAGGTAGACAAGTTTGTCAATGTTTTGAGCATCTTTTGCTCGAAATTTGGCAATCAAAGTTCATGACCTACAAAGTAGTTTGTGAAAAATGTTTTGTAAAATGGGTCGCAAACTTCAACTTTCCTTTTTAAAGCTTCTCAATCCGAGCTACACAGATAAAGTTACAGCCAAAATACAGGCTTCCAAAATGTTTTGTAAAACCGGTCACAAATTTCAACTTTGCTTTTTAAAGCTAGTTACAGCCAAAATACTGGCTTGCAAAATTTTTGGACAACTTACTCAAATCTCTTCCTCGCTTCTTCTCTTACCCACTTTGTAATGTTTTCACCCCACACATATTTAATATGAGCTTTGAAAACCTTGGCTCAAATGGAAAATTGTAATATCTTTTGGAATCTTCCTCCACCACCTTGGACCTAGCTAAGACATGGTCCACTTACAACCTCTTCATCAAACCACTACCACACCGCTTATATATTTGATAAGGGAGTCCCCCTCCACCTACAAAAAGGGGCCATCTATCACCATCAAGGGAGACACATCTTTCTTCTCTCTTCTTTATCCTCAAGCTTATGTTAACCTCCTTCTTCCCAACACCCATGCCATCATAGAGTCCTTAGTCTTCTCCCCATGCTCACTCCCTCACCGCAGCTCTCTATAAATCTCTACTTGTCAACCCATGTGCTAGTGTTTTGGGGGTGTTTTCTCCACCATGTGGTTCTTGCCAATGCCACTATAGGTGTGTATAACTCATCCATGTGTGATTAGTGTATAGTCCACAAATTTCTCTCTCCATGTACTTTGTCTCCAACCATTAATAGGCAAGCTTGGGTCTACCTCCACATGGTTGGGTCTCCAACCATTAATAGGCAAGCTTGGGTCTACCTCCACATGGTTTCGCGCATTACTTTTCATTGGTGAGTTGATTTTGGTGTGTGTTTATGAAGTGGATGCCTTTGCTTTGTTCTTCCATTGTGCTTCTTTTAAGATCAAGAATTCTCTAGTGTTTGTCTTTGTGTGGTTCTCTTGGGAGGTGATCGAGGCCACCTTTTAAGAACATCCCCCTCAATATAAAGTGGCCTTACCTTATGCTTCATGTCAAACATGAAAATTCAAAGACTTTGTGTACATACTTGCTTAAGACTAGTAATAGAGAACGGACTATTTCCAAGTTTATCCGGTCTAGTGTGAAAACTAGTCACCTGTATATAAGTAATTTTTTATAATAAGCAATAAACAATCATTCCCTTGCAATATTTTAATTGTGAGCTCTACTCTTCCTTCTTCTTTCTTGCTTGTATACTATTGAATCTTACTTGCTTAATGGATGCCTACTAGATAGGTTTGGTTATAGGTTGTCTTCTTACATTAGCTTACCCTTTATTCCTTGCCTTTTGTGAGAGAGAACCATCGGACCATCTCTTATTTCCTCCTTCTAAGAATAGAGAGATCTCCCTTCATCCCCTTTGGAAAAGGAACATTGTAGTGTGATAACAGAGTGAGGATGTGAGATGGACAAGCTAGTGCACCCAAGACCTAATGACATATGTTTCAGCAAGGCTAAGGTAAGCTCTTGACTTGAACACATTGGTGCAAAATAAGAGAGGTCAATGGCATGGCTCAATTTCTTTTAGCTGCTCTACATGGGCTCTTAGATTCCCATTTAATCAGATAATGTGAGACCTCTAACCTCTATCTATGGCAGAGTAAAGTGACTCACTTGGGGCCTTATATCACAATATCCTAATGCTTGGCTATCCCATCTATTTTGACTAGAATAATTCTTAAGGAGGAAATGTCAATGATTCCTCCAAGTGTATTCTCTCACGAGGTCACATCAAGCAGCTCCTTTAGGCTCAACAGGATATCCTAGCTCCTCGATTATGAAGGTAATACATCTATCCTTGTTCATGATTTTCCAACTAAACTACTCGTCCTAGGTTTTTCTTGCTCTATGAGGCACTGATTTGTTTTGTTTTAGAAACTACCTGCTTCTCAGGTCCACCCGACCACCCACTTTCCTATGTTTAATCCTTTTTCTAATTTGACTAGAACTACAGGCTCAGCCTAGCCCCATCCAATCCCATGGGTCTAGCCTTTTTCCCTCTATTGGACCTATGAGGCCGGTGTGAGCTCACACACCCATAATTAAAAATTGCCACTTTACTTATACACACCACTTACAAAACAAGAGTTCACAACAATTCTTTTAAAAGAAAACATACATCATGTTGTACTTTCAAACCATGCATATATCATATCTCACATCATATAGTAAATATCCAAGTAGTAAATCAGCGTCACCTCATCAACAAAAATCTCCTTGCACCATATGTCCACATCATATGACAAATATCCAAGTAGCAGATCAGTGTCACCTCACTAACATAAATCTCCTTACACCATGACTGTGATCCTTAGACCAAGACGGTATGCATTAATGAGCCCAAACACTCTTGGATCACCCTGTGATGATTAGAGGAGCCCTATAATGTCTCACATTCGCCTCAACGTAAATGCCACATTCGCCTCAAGGTAAGTGCCACAAATAATCCTAGTAGTCGCTTATGTCGAGTACCAACACGCATACTTAGCCACCAAGCACTTACTTAACCATTTCACTCTGGAGTCACTCTTTGTTCTCACTCCAAGGAGGACACCATGTTCGGGCTAGAGGGGTCAAGGTCTCGAACTACTGCCTTCATGTAATGTACCCCTCAGATGACACCCACACAATAATCCATAAACCTGTGTAGTACCTTTATAGGCTTTACACAAACAAGAATATGCAACACATGAATATAATATTCCAAACAAGTAAGTAGTATTTCAATCAAAACACACCATAAACTCATTTGCAAAGTAGTATAAACCATCACAAGCTCAACGAACATCACAGCTCTCTAGTTAAAACTCACCAAACAAGTCGAATTCCTCCAACCATAAGATATTATGGTGAGGTCTTCTCAAGAATCTTCCCTTCTTGAAAATATTTCCAAGCCCAATTTAACAAATCTTGTATGGTCCTTCACGTACAAGGATGGCTATTTCTAACTCTAGGGTTTAAACTTTTGAAATCAATGGTCTAGCGCTTGAATTTACACTTTATTTCACATCGAGAATTCTTCCAAGAATCTTTAGTCACGATCTTAAGGTTACCTCACCTAATCTATAACTCAACCTTGACCTATTAAGTTCTACCATCATCATACTTCTAAAATATTGGGCCTTCTTGAATTAAGCATAACAATCTTTACTTGTCTCTAGATCCTTATTTTCCACCAAAAGTCTCGTAATCTAGGAGTTTTAAAGGCTTCCTATTGTTAAGCTTTTGGGATACTCCATTTTCTTTATTTGAGTGCTCTTAACCTTTTGAGTTAAGGATTTTTTAGAACTTTCTCTGTTTAGAAATCTTCTTTTCCTAAGAGAGATAGACTAAATCTGGTCATATTTAAGATCAACTAGAGACGTACACCTAGATCACTGCTAGGTGTTCTCAATGGGATCTCAAACTCCTCATCAAGGCTCTATTCTAAGCCACCAAACACCTTTTCTTTCCCCTTTCATGATATGTGTGAATCTAAGCATTTTCAGCCCTTGTAGCACCATGAAACAATGTGTCGGAATTCCTCGCATTCTAGCTCAAACTTCTTGAGACGAAGGCCTAACAGTGGACCCACTATTAGATAACTTTCTAAGTCCACTAAACACATGTAATTGTTGCTCTCCATTCGCTACAACCACAATATTATTTACATCAGTCTCTATGGAACCCTTCATTACAGTATACTAACTACTCATCTTATAAAAAACAATATCCCTTCTCACTCACATCTCACAAATAGTGAGCTTAACAAAACTTGTTTGGTCCTTCACGTACAAGGATGGTCATTTCTAATTCTAGGGTTTAGACTTCTGAAATCAATGGTCTACCCCTTGAATTTACACTTTATCTCACATCAAGAATTCTTCCAAGAATCTTTAGTCACTTTTTGAGGGTCTTAAGATTACCTCTCCTAATTTATAACTCAACCTTACCTTATTAAGTCCTGCCATCATCATACTTCTAAAAGATTGGACCTTCTTTAATCAAGCACAATAATCTTTCCTTGTCTAGATCCTTATTTTCCACCAAAAGTCTCTTAAGTCTAGCCTTTTTCAAAGCTTCCTATACTAATGCTTTTAGGATACTCCCTCTTCTTTATTAGAGTGTTCTCAACCTTTTAAGTTAAGGATTGTCAGGGACTTTCTCTCTTTAGAAATCTTCTTTTCCTGAGAGAGATAGACTTAATCTGGCCATATTTAGGATCAACTTGAGACGTACACCTAGATCACTGCTAGGTGTTCTCAATGGGATCCCAAACTCCTCATCAAGGTTCTATTCTAAGCCACTATCCCCATCCACAAAAAAATAAATGACCTGCTGAAACACCTTTTCTTTCCCCTTTCATGATACATGTGAATCTACTGTAATTTTTAGCCCTTGTAGCACCACCAAACAATGTGTCAGAATTCTTGGCATTCTAGCTCAACCTTCTTGAGAGACGAAGGTCTAACAATGGACCCTCTATTAGATAACTCTCTAAGTCCACTAAGCACATGTAATTGTTGCTCTCCATTCGCTACAACCATAATATTATTTACATCAGTCTCTATGGAATCCTTCATTACAGTATACTAGCTACTCATCTCATAAAAAACAACATCCCTTCTCACTCACATCTCACAAATAGTGAGCTTATAACATTTGTAACCTTTCTGCTCAAGGGAGTATCCAATAAATATAAAATTTTATACCTTGGGATACAATTTGTTTCTTGCTTCATCTGGCACATATACATAGGTAATTCAGTCAACACTCTCAAGTGTATCAAATCTAGTTTCCTCCTAGTAAACTTATGTTTGAGTGTCGTGCCATAAACTCTACTACAGTGGGGGTTCTGTTCATAATTAAACTACAGTTGCTATTGATTCAACCCAAAAATAACGAGGCATCCTTTTCCCATTCATGAACGCACGGACAATTTCTGCAATATGCATGTTCTGTTCATAATATAAACTATAGTTGCTACTGATTTAGACCAAAAATAAATTATATTTTCTATTGATTCAACCCAAAAAAAATGAGGCATCCTTTTCTGATTCATCAATGCCACATACAATTTCTACAATATGAATGTTTGTTCTTAACGCAACCCCATTTTGATGCGAAGTGTACCTACATGTGAATTGCCTCTTTATCTCATGCTCTCTTAGATAATCACTAAACTCATTGGAGAAATATTTCCCCCACTATCTGATCTTATGAATTTTATATACATGCCTTTGTCTTTCTCAACCATTGTCTTAAAGCTCTGAAAGTGCGTGGGAGGATTGGGAGGATCTACGTCGGTCAAATCTGTGGGAGGATTGGGCATTATTGGGACGTGTGACTCTTTTGCATGCTTCTGCAAATGATGTTTATCACATGTAGATCAAAAAGAAATTGTGGACACATCAGCATGCAAATAAAACATGGCATTTACGAAAAACAGCTTCTTGGTGGAAAATGATAGTGTTTCGGGGATGGCACTCAGCCCTTCCCTTAAAAGCCAATATCTTCATCTGGCAGGTGATGATTGGTGGGTTGCCATTAGCAGATGCTCTTCGTAAAAGACACATCTTTGATGGTACATGCTTCTTCTGCACTACCTCCCTGGAGAATAGATGCCATAGGTTCCTTGTGTGCCCAGTGGCCAAACATATTTGGACATATCTTTCAGGTATCTAGAGATCCATGACATCTGCTACACTAACTCCACATCAGTGGGTTTTCGGGCAGTAGCATGGCCACCATCCTCAACACTTCGACATGCTCTTTGATTTCATGAGATTCAGGGGTTTATGGCATAACTGGACGATGAGGAATGCTTTCCTCTTTGATGCTTAGCATGGAGTTCATGGCCATGTAGGCCGTATGCGAGGGCTACTTTTATGGCTGATTTTATCTTTGGTGTCGGTCGATCATCTCACTAGGGAGCATGCTGATCCCTAGTGTGCGGCTATACGTAAAGTATTATTGCCTCCTCGATAGAGAGCTTGAGAGGCTTGCTCTTGTTGGAGCTCTTTTCCTTGGTGTTTGCTGGATGTCTTACCAAGGAGCAGGCTGATCCTTAGTCTACAAATATACGTATGACATCCTTGCTACTCCAAGTTGCACGTTCTTGTTTGGTGGGGCCATGTGGCCTGATTTTGTACATGTTTCTTAGTAGTCATGAGACCTTCCGTATGTTGTTTTTTCGTAATTAATATATATTACCCATTACAAAGAGAGAGAGAGAGAGAGAGAGAGAGAGAGAGAGAGAGAGAGAGAGAGAGAGAGAGAGAGAGAGAGAGAGAGACTATGATGTGATAATGCTCAAGATTGCACGACTCTCAATAAGGATTAGATTGATGTGTTAAAAGCTCCATCAAGTACATGCTTTTATAGGCAAGTAGCCTCACCTTTGACTCAATCAAACCAATGTACGCTAAATGGGATAGTCTATGAAGTGACCTTACTTTGTACTTAATACTAAATGGGGCATTCTATGACTTCATGTATATACTTGCCGAAAGCTTGCCATGTACTATTTTTAAGTAATGGCCAACCAAAAGTGTGAACTCTAACCACTTGTATATAAGGTAATTTTGACATTAAGAAATGCATAATCATTCCCTTTGCAATAGAATACTTGTGAGCTCTCTTCCTTCTTCTCCCTACACTCTTGCTTGTGATCTTTTGAATCCTTACATAACTAGATGGATGCATGCTAGGATCTCTCTCTCATGAGCTTCCCCCCTCTTTTCACCTCTTGTGAGATTCGATCCATGGTGTGATAATCTTCTTATTTCCTTCATCTAGGCGGTTCAAGCTCTTCCTCCCCACCCCATGGCCATGAAGCTCTCCACTGTAACAAGGAATTGAGGAGCTACCACACCGACAACCAATGGGAAGTTACAATTTCTGGCTCTAGCTCCAAGGTAAATTTTCTAAACGGCACATGTTTTGGAAAGGTTAGGTAAGCTTTCAACTTCAAAATATATGGCATTGTTACCTATGAGTAGCCTAAAGGCTTAGCTTTGAATATGATCTATTCCAAGCTCCCAACATTAACCAATGTCAATTAGAAGGTCATAATCATTTGATTTTTAGGTCTTGGAAGGAAAAAACCCTAGTTTTCTATTTGCGTGTCGTTAGGGCCAATAGGCTTGGATTTCATTGCATATTGAGTCAAGGGATTGCTTAGATTAAATGAATAATAGCAATGAGATGTAGGAAAACAAGATCTAAGGAAGATCAAATCTATACGCCATGATTAATTAAGAACTAATGAGCATTTAACAAAAATTATCAAGAGTAATAAACTCAACGTAAAGAACTTATAATCTCACACAATAAGAAAATATTTTAATAATGATGTGATGGGTACAATATATAGGACTAGAGGTCCATCTACCTCATAGACTAGCATTGAATGCACACTTATCTTATCCACCCATAGGAGTGGGTTCACACACATAAACACCCATACTTACATAAAAGTGTTTCACACCTAGAAAGGTGTTCACACGTAAACACATCCACACTGGTGGACACATAGAGTGGACATAGGAGATAGACACGCACATATATGAGGCTTCAAACACCCAACAAACCCCCCTTTGGAGCTTTCACTACTAGGAAGGAATACACATGCTCCAACTTTGGTTTAAACTTGGCATGTTTTAGTTGTAGGCTTAGAGGCTTATGTAACTTGGCTCAGAGGCTATTGGTGAGCTTGGCCTCAACGTGCTCAGAGGCTCAACACTAGCATGGCTCAGACGCTTATCATGCTTGGCTTTGAGGTTCATGTAACTTGCCCCCAAATCTAACTTAGAGGCCAAGGTAACACTAGGAGTTAGTTGTTCATGTCCTACATTGGTTTAAATCACAGTATCCCCCCTTGTTTTGATAAGGGAATTATAGCTAGTAAATGGGAATTGATCACATAACACGTTCTAATTTTGTCATCAAGAAATGTATATTCACCCAAAATTAAGTTGGAAGATAATATGTTTTGATGCATGTGGCTAATTAAGAGATGGCTTAGGATTAGTTGACAATAATATGTTTTGATGCATGTGGCTAATTAAGAGATGGCTTAGGATTAGTTGACAATAATAGGTCAAAACAACTTCTTTTCTAAAATGTAAGAGTGGTGCTGAGATACATACCACAAGGGTTGATATGATACCCTCTACTACCTCTCTTTTGAGAGGCAACTGTGTAACTGTTGGGGTAAAGCCTAGGAGGCATAATAGCTCAAAAATTGTGTTCAGTGCTTTAAGAGGCAAGGGTGCAACTATTGGGCTAAAGCCCATGAGCCATAATGGTTGTTCAATGCTATGGTAACGATGCCTTATTACAAGTGATGACTACTCTTTGTTTAAGAAACTATGTTCTAATATTCTATTTTATAAAAGTGGTACTTCTTTTGATGTAAAGCATATGTTGTGTTACCTCTTTTTACAAGACAAGACTTTGTACTGTTAAAGGGAAAAAATAAACATGTAACGAATGCAATCCTTTTTTCCAAAGTAGGTCATCCTAAGAAAGAAAGCAACATGGATGAATGTGCCATGTAATGCATAGACAAGACATTTAACTTTTGCACTTTTTATAAAAATGATCACTAAATCAAAATTCAGTTCTTAATTTTGAACCATTCATGTTAATTGAGTGGTCTTAATGCTTTCTTCTATGCATTAATGAGAAAATGTTTATCTTCCAGCTATTTTCAAAAGAATTCTTAGCTTTTAGGATTTAATAAGTGATCTAGCTAAAGTTTCATTTTAATGTTTACACAATTTAATGCTTATGTAGGTTGAGTTTTGTTTGTTTGAAAATACAATGTCAAACTACATACACTAGCTGGTAGATAAACATCAAGACAAAACATGAAAAAGAAAGCTTAAGGAGAGTAAACTGTGGATTTATGTCCTTCTATATAAGACTCTCTCTTTAGAGAAAGAGCATGATGCTAGATGATTTGAGGTGAGCAACGTAGAAATAAAAGAGGCCCTATCCTCATTACAAGGAGAAATAAAATATAATGCCTGTAATTCATTGAGAAGGGAAGAGAGAGTTATTATTTTCCATAGACTACCTTTAGGCTATTCTGTATTTTTACTCCATTTAAGAGGTGGGAGACACAAAAAAGGTGCTGCTGGGGGGGTAAGTAACATATTTATAATAGTTTTTAATAAAGAATATGCATGGGTTTGACACATGAGCCATGTGTGTTTTAAACATATGCATTTGATCACTATTAGCTTACATTGTTTATTGTTGGCGAGACAAATAAAATAATAAAAAAGAGTGCATTATCACAAAATAACAAGAAGATATAGCTTGTGTTTGTGGCTATAATGGAGTCAACTAGACCCAAGAGCTTCAATTATATTTAGATGTCATCTCTTTCATTACACATAATTTATCAACATGGTAATGAGTAGGCACCACCATGTGAGCATCGAGCCTTGTGATTTGTTTTTTTGAAAGAAGACATGGCGTAAACCTGAAAGGAGAATGCTATACTTAGATGCTTTTGGGCATTTCTATAGCCATTGTGTCATGGTGGTGAAGGGTGGCTATAGAAATTGCTGAGTGTCTTCTTAAAAAATCACAGAGTTAGAGAAACAAGAAAAACCATATATTACATATGGAAATTTCGAGTAATGTGGATGTACATGGAAGAATTTGATGAATATGTTGCTGACCTTCTTGGAAAATCCTAGATTTATAGACACTAAAAATACATTATGATTTATAGAAACTAGAAATACATTATGAGTTATAGAAACCAGAAAGACATTATATTATATTTTTAAATTTCATTAATGAGACATTGCCTAAAAAGACATAAGATACGTTGCCTCAAATTTCATCAATGAATACATTGCCTCAAAAGCGCAGAGAGTTTCTGACCGTGGTAGAGTTTGAACTCAAAAGTGTTGTAAGTAAAGTGTCATGAGGAAAATATAAGGACGGGAGTTGTCTTCCTCTTTTTTTTTTAGTCTCAGTTCTGTTGTTTCTGTTTTTTTTTTTTTTTTTTTTTTTTTTTTTTTGGGTTTAGTTTTGCTTTTTTAAAACCCCCATTTCCTGCTTTTTAATCGCCATAGCCATGAGCTCTGTGCTTTTCAACACTCCTTATCTCTAGTCAGTGTTTCGTCAGACAGAACTCCAAATATCTCTGCGACATATTGCTTTCCTCGTCCTTCGTTGCGTAGCAGGATTCCCACGCAGAGAGAAGAAGGAGGGATGAGACAGCCGCGGACGAAGAAGACCCAGCGGCTAAAACACTGGTTCTTCTGGCTTTTCCTGCGTTTCAATCTCCTTTTTCGTACGCCCATTCAAGGTTTGGTTTCCATTTCATGTAAATCTTCTCAGCTTTTCAATCTGCTTTTTGATCTTCCGGGCCTTGCTTTGTTTTTCTGATGTTTGGCCTGCGCTTCGTTCAAGCTCCCATCGTAGATATGTATGCATCATAGATATAAATGCTTTCTTTTTTCAAGCTAGTATGCTTTCTTTCTTCCCACCTGAAGCTTTTTCCCCTATTTTTCCTGCATAGATAGCAAATCAATCTTTTATTTATCTCCATTTTCTTCCATAGCTGTAGGTCATCCTGTAAGTCAGCTTTCAAATCCTGGCTTAGCTTAGCTTCTAAATCCACAGAGTAGATTCCAAGCTTTTTAAGGCCCTTCTTTTCAACACATGCAGTATCTCTTCTCATTGTCATGTATTCAGAGCGTTGGTTTTAACAAACTTCGCTCCTTATTTCATGATTTTCTTCTCACATTAGAGTACCTTAGCTGCTTTTACCTCTTGATTTTCTTCAAGACGTTGCAGAATACCAAAAATTTTGCTAGTCCCCCCCCCCCTCCCCCGCCCCCAAAAATTTTGCTATTATGGTTTTACTTCAATTGATTTACCATCAATATCCTCGGGTCTCATTACATTTCAAGCCAGCCAGCAATACACTTGGATTTCCTCACATTTTTAGTGAGTCAGAGGCAGCATCAAGGGAATAAATATTTTCTTTTTTGCGAGTGGTGGCGGATTGTTACATATTGGAAATACACTTTACTGAGCTGTGTAAAATACACTATGGGAGCTCCAGCCTTTTATAGGTGGTTAGCAGACAAGTATCCTCTTATAATTGTAGATGTGGTTGAGGAGGAGCCACAACAAACACAAGGACAAATTCAGCTTGTAGATACAAGCAAACCGAATCCAAATGGAATGGAGTTTGACAACCTTTACCTGGATATGAACGGCATTATCCATCCGTGCTTTCATCCGGAAGATGCGGTGGTAAGTGTTTCTGATCATTGTTTAGACATGAATGTATGCACGTACAGGACATTCCAAGTGTTTTTGAAAGCCTAAACTTACTAGTTGTTGGTGAAGTCTATTCACACATAAGCGTATGACGATTTGGTTTGCTTTTTTATGTCTTGACAGGCTACGCCCAAGACATTTGATGAAGTTTTCCAGCGCGTGTTTGCATACATTGATCGCCTTTTTGTAATGGTGCGGCCAAGAAAGCTTCTATACATGGCAATTGGTATGCACAAAAATGGTTTCATGCACATGCATTTTCTCTTCTTGTTTTGGTAGTCTGGAGTCTTCAATTTTCTAAGTGCAGTACCTCAATAGGATCAGGGCACAGGTCCGAGATATTCACATCCTCATTCCTTTCGCAAGAGTAACACTTTGGCTGACTCGCTTTGTTTTGTGGGGGTGTGAAGATGGGGTGGCACCGAGGGCAAAAATGAATCAGCAACGATCTAGGTGTTTCCGTGCTGCCAAAGATGCTGCCGATGCGGTAAGCCTCATCCTCTTGTAGCATTAATGAAACATTAATTATTCTCAATGGTGCATGGTTCATAGTAACAGGAAACGGTGTTTCCTAACCAAAAATGAAAAATGACGTTTCTCTTGAGTTGTCTTTTCCATTTCCGTTTCCCATTTCCTAATCTGCTCTAAACAAAATTTTCTTTCCAAGTTTTGGTTTTTACCAAATTTCTTGGCCCATCTCCTTGAATTATGATACACCCTAGCTTTCTCCTCTATTTGTCTAACTGTTTCTCTCATTTCTATTTAATTTCATAATTAACTTGCATGTATACTATATGTTTCTTATCCATTTTGGATTTCTACTTTCAAGCTGTTTCCATTTCATAACATCCGTTTTCGTTCTGTTTCCGTTGTGTTAAAAACAAAAATGGATTCTTAGTTTCAAGCTGTTTCCATTGCATAACATCAGCTGTTTTCATTCCGTTTCGGCTTTGTGCAACTAGTGCCATTTTCAAACATGTGATTATGTCAGCCATATTAGCATGCTGATGTGCGCATGAATAAAGATGCCAATTGCAGTGTGATTGATTTGAATGGGGGCTAAAAGTTTTGGTTCTTTTTAAGGAAAGGCAACTTGAGGTTTTATGGTTGCTGGTTGCACAAGAAGCTCATTTTCCACTTTCCTCCTCCTCAACAAGAGGGGTTTGTGCTGTCTTTACTGAGTCCATTATAGTGTAAATTTGGTATGTTGGATTCAAGGCTGCTGAGGAAGAAAGGCTGCGCAAGGAGTTTGAGGCAGAGGGTCGAATTATCCCCGTCAAGGGGAAGTCTGAAGCATGTGATTCAAATGTGATCACACCAGGCACACCTTTTATGGACAGTTTGGCAATAGCACTTCGGTACTATGTACATCTTCGACTCAATCATGATCCTGGATGGCGTCAGATCACAGTAAGGTCTTGACAAAGGTTTTCCCTCTTAAAGTTGCATTTGCTCTTCAGCCTGTAATATATCTGCATCACAGGCTATTCTTTCAGATGCAAACTCTCCGGGTGAAGGGGAGCATAAGATCATGTCATATATTCGCTTGCAAAGAAATCTACCTGGCTTTGATCCCAACACTCGCCATTGTCTGTATGGGCTGGTAAGGTTTTGCTAACTATGCTCTCATATGTCTTTATTATTCTTCAGGAAGACCTGTCTGACACCATAGAGATTCTTCAGGATGCTGACCTGATTATGTTGGCCCTGGCAACTCACGAGTTGCACTTTTCCATCTTAAGGGAGGTATGGAGGATTTTACTTTTCCTCCCTTTGTCTTCCCCTGGCTGTATGTTTTTCCCTCCCTTCCCTTCCCCAAGATGGAAAAGAATATCTAATTCAAAAGTGGCAAACTGTAGGTTATTTTCCAACCCAGTCAAGAGGACAAGTGCTTTCTTTGTGGTCAAAGCGGTCATTTGGCAGTTGAGTGTGAAGAGCTGCATGGAAATTCTTGTGAAAATGGAGGAGAAACTGCAACGAAGAAAAAACCTTTCCAGGTGATGCTGTTTATGCATATCTTAAATATAATGCACTTTTTGGCCTTTTAAGAGTTAACACCTTATGGGCCTAAGTTTGATAGAGTCCTTGTGTTAGTTTCGTGTAGAGGTTGCGATAGGTTTTTCCCGCAGCCATGTGCATTAGTCTTGCATGAAGTTTGCATGCCAGAGTGTAGGTCTAGGTTCAAAATCAGCCAGCAGATCTGCATTTTTTCCAACAAGGCAAATTTGCATTTTTCTTCAGTCAAGACATGGAGGATGTTTTCAAGAAAAGCTGGACCCGATCTTGATCGGTCTAGTATCCTCGATAATAGTGGCCGATGACAATTTGAATTGGATGCATCTGGCCAAGAAAGAAGGGGCGTAGTTTCCTGATTCAACACAGAAGTTTTGGGAGAACTGTCGAGCTGAGGAAGTGGGCAGGTGCAAAGCCCACGAAGCTAATTTGCACAAATTGGAGTAATGGAAGAGAGAGATTCAAGCACAACGTATGGTATTGACAACCTAAGAGCCCATGGACAACGGCACAAAGGTGGAGAGTTCACCCAGTGTTGAAATATGTGAGGGACTTTCCTTGGATGCGGGAGAGCTTCCAGGATCTGAAGTGGCTCAGATGAGAGTTTCCTCGAGTATGGAGTGAGGACTGGTGAAGAATCCTGAAGATATGTTGGTAGCATAGTCAATGCATGCGCAAGAGTCTTTGTCAGAGGATCATCTTAAGCCAGAGTTTGTGGTTGCTCTAGGATTCCAATTTTAGAGTGTTCCAGAGGAGCAGATTACCCGTTCCGAGATGGATACTGCATTAGTGGAGGGTGCAGAACCAGAACCATTGTTGGATGACAAGCCTAAGGAGATAGTACTGATCCTACTGTTGAACCACAAGGAGGAAGATTTTCATTTAGATTTCTGAGTTCTTTCGGTTATGATCAACAATGGAGTTGTAGCTGTTGGTTACAATGCCCAGTTTTCCAGAGGTGATGTGATGGTAGGCATGTGTTAGAAGTCATCTCCTGTCTAGATTTATACACCAGGGCCTTTGTTGTGGGTGTGCCCGCCCTTATGAGGTGTTTTATCATTTTTCCCCACTCTCCGTATTTTTCCCCTATTTTTTCCCATTTTTCTGAGGCTTGGGAGGGCTGCCAGGTGATGCCAGGAGCACTCTGAAGCTGGCCGACTGCATCTGTAGCAGTCGTGGGCTGTCTGAGTGCTGGCCGACTTGTTCTGTGCAGACTTGGGGCACCAGATGCTGGCCGACTGCTGTTTTTCAGCAGTCGTGGGTTTTGTCCAGTCGTGGGCCTCTTCCAGTGCTGGCCGACTGCCCTCTAGGGGAGTATATATAGCTCCTCAGCCCCCATACCTCATTTGTATCATATTCGGGATCTTCTTGTGTATATCAGAGCAGAGTTACACGCCTACATCTCTCTCTTTTTGTGCTGTTTTTTCTGCCTGCGTTTTTGCTCTTGTGTTCCCAGATTTGGTCATCATCTCCGCTGCATATTCTGACATGGTATCAGAGCCTAGGCTCTAGATAGGTCTTGGGATTTGTGTGAGCAAGAGGGGGCTGTTTTGTGGCTGATTGGTGGACTGTTTTGGACTGTTCGGGAAGAGGAGAAGCAAGAGGAAGGCGGGCTGATTTGCAGGTATCAGTTCTTCTTTGTTCCCACCCACCCACCCTTTTCAGAGTACATCCCCGCTATGGCAGATCTGTTTGAGATGGCTGAGAGACATGTGAAGATCCCGACACTCCCCACGTTTCCGGTGGACCGTCAGTTGGACGGGAGCAACTACGGCATATGGAAGGTGATGATGGAATCCGTTCTGGAGTCCTACGATCTCGCCGATTTCGTCGTTGTTGGTGTTCCACGGCCGGAAGTAGAGGACGGGGAGTTACCGTCAACCCGAAAGGACCGGGAGGCCCAGACGCAGATGTGGGATCGCGTCAACGCCAGGGTCCGTTCGTTTATTTTCCTCAACTGCACACCACAGGTAATCAATCATGTAAAGCACATGACGCTGGCCAGAGGTATATGGCAGCATTTGGCTTCTCTGTACAACAGGGTATCACCCATGAAGAGGATTTCCTTGGAAGTACAGATGCGGGTTATGAGCCCTGCAAAGTCGTCGACGATGCGGGAGCATATTAACAAGCTGCAGGCTCTTCAGCAGGAAGTTCTCCAGGCTGGGAAGGAGATATCGTCAGAGGACATGGCCATAACGTTGCTGTCACATTTGCCCTCTTCGTACTCAGCATTCTACTCGTCGTTGATTACCAGTGGCAGGCTCAGCACCATCACATGGGAGGAGCTTGTGCCCATGGTCCTGGACCAGGAGGAACGATTCACGAACCCTCCTCAGGGTGGAGGTTCGGAGGCCTTTACTGGCCAACGGTCGAAAGGCCGTAACTCGGGCAAGGGGAAGGCTTCATCGGAGAAGTCTTCTGAGAAGATGTCCGACGCTGACCGCGAGAAACTAAAGGCAGAGAGGACCTGTAATGATTGTGGCGAGAAAGGCCACTACTGGAGGCAGTGTCCCAAGCGGAAGACCGAGAAGGGTGAAGACTCCTCAGCAATCATGAAGACTCCGGCTTTTGTGCACCTGGAGGTGATGGACACCGATGCTTCATTTTCTTCAGGCAGGGAGGAGATTGGAGGACTCTCCGCAACGGATACTCGGGAGTGGATTCTCGATAGTGGTGCTTCCAGGCACATGACTCCTTCCCGTTCCGGTTTACAGGATCTCTGCAGGTGTTCTGGTCATATTCTTACTGGGGATACGTCCACTATCCCAGTTCACAGTGAGGGCAGGATGGAGATAGTTCCCGATGGCAGAGGGGGGAAGCATTCCTCCCAGGTGTTGTATGTTCCGGCACTTGGTTTTCATCTGTTGTCAGTGCATCAGGTTTGCAAGACTGGCGTACGGGTGGAGTTTGATGAGCATTTTGTTGCTCTCCGGGACAAAGCAACAGGCCAAGTGGTTTGGGAAGGTGGAGTGGAGAATGGAGTCTACAGGCTTTCAGCACTCTCTCTCCCAGGTCCTCAAGATTGTGATGAGTGGCAATGTGGTAATAGCTACTCAGGTGTGGATACGCTGCAGGTACAGGCTTTCCGAGACCAGGTGGTGGATAGCTTACCAGTAGATGGCAGCAGTTGGCAGGAACTTTCCAGTACTGAGGTTGGTAGTTCTTGTGTTCGTGAGTCAGAGGAAGCTGAACAGGTCACTTATGCTCTGATGTCTCGTCGTGTTCGGGACATAGAACTTCCAGTAGTTGAGGATGTTCTTTCCACGGGGACCTTTCGGAAAGCCAGGCAGGTGACAGGTGTTTACTTGCAGAAGGAGGTGGTTTCTCCAGGCTTTGTGGTTCCGGATTCAGAGGGGGTGGTTGACAGGTTTCAGAAGGCCTTGCGTGGTCTTCAGGAGGTTTCCAGGACTTGCTTGTGCACCGTAACAGGTGTTGATCCTTGTGAGCAGTGTGATGTCTCTGTGATTCAGAAGCTGTATGGTTCATGGATCTGGTTGATGGACACCGGATTGGACGGGAGCTTCCTGATGAGGCGATTGAGCTCTTGGTTGCAGATGTCTCTTTGGGAGGCAGGATTGCGTTTCCTGTGGTTTCTGCGACATGCGAAGGATCATGGACTCTTGTACACAGGAGGGGAATTGTTGGATGGAGTCCGACTCCGCGGTTGGAGTGACTCGGTTTGGGGAGGAGATTCGGACACGAGGGGATCTACTTCTGGCCCAGGAGCAGTTTTACGGAGCAGGAGGAGGTTACATTGCAGGTTTGGGCTTCCACTGGAGGAACCCATGGTCACCCAGAGGCACTTTGTTCGTGAACAGATTGTTGCTGATGACATCTTGCTGGAGTTCTGTTCGACGGAGGACAGTACGGTGGACCTCTTCACGAAGTCGCTCTCAGGATTTGCTCAGGCGGCACCCCAGCTCCCAGTGGTTGGTTACACAGCCAGGAGCTGAGAGGGGGTGTTAGAAGTCATCTCCTGTCTAGATTTATACACCAGGGCCTTTGTTGTGGGTGTGCCCGCCCTTATGAGGTGTTTTATCATTTTTCCCCACTCTCCGTATTTTTCCCCTATTTTTTCCCATTTTTCTGAGGCTTGGGAGGGCTGCCAGGTGATGCCAGGAGCACTCTGAAGCTGGCCGACTGCATCTGTAGCAGTCGTGGGCTGTCTGAGTGCTGGCCGACTTGTTCTGTGCAGACTTGGGGCACCAGATGCTGGCCGACTGCTGTTTTTCAGCAGTCGTGGGTTTTGTCCAGTCGTGGGCCTCTTCCAGTGCTGGCCGACTGCCCTCTAGGGGAGTATATATAGCTCCTCAGCCCCCATACCTCATTTGTATCATATTCGGGATCTTCTTGTGTATATCAGAGCAGAGTTACACGCCTACATCTCTCTCTTTTTGTGCTGTTTTTTCTGCCTGCGTTTTTGCTCTTGTGTTCCCAGATTTGGTCATCATCTCCGCTGCATATTCTGACAGCATGTTGCGTTCCAGATTGTGAGAGGAAAGTGCAGCAAGGTCACAATCGAGGAGAGGATGGCCAAGGTGAAAGTGGAGCAAAGGTGAATGTTCCATTGTGCTCTAAGTTAAGGACGAGGGGATACTGAACTCATGGGATTATTACGGGACTGGAGCTCCTCCCCCTGCGGATGCTGGTCGCCCCCTCATTGCACATTTCTGCGCCTGCCCATCCGCCCTGTGCCACTCTGCCCCTTTATCCACCCTGCACTACTCTGACCCCCATCAGGCCTTCATGCCTCTGCCTCTGTCTGCCCTATTGTTTTGCAGCCGCTGTGCTTCCTCCACCCTCCTGCCCTGTGCCTACCGCTTCAACCTGTGCCCACACTTTGCTGGCTACTGCCTAGGACCTGGCCGCCTGTTGCTTGGGCTCTCTCCTTGCTGTCGACAGGGGTTTGCTGGCTGCTGATAGGGCTCCCATGGCCTCATGGTGATGATGATGATGATGATGATGATGCTGTTGCTGAAGATGATGATGATAGTGCTGAAGCTGATGATGAGGCTGCCGATGGTGGTGCTGATGATGAAACTGATGCTAAGGATACCCTACATGCTGTCTTAACTGCTATCTAGCTGATGCCCTAATCAAGGATTATGCTGTTCATGCTGGAGATTAGCCATGGCATGGGTGTGCACGTGACATGTACACCCCTTATGACAATGCTCTTGAGAATTGCGACAATGCCCTTGTGGTGCAAGTATGACACCCCTGGGGTGGAGGTTGGTCCTCGCGTGATGAAGGTAGGATGGGTGTGGCTTATTAGTCCTAGCAGGGCTACTAGTCCGGGTATTTCCACTTCACTACTAGTCCTTGCAGGACTACTAGTTCGGGGTACGGCCACTCCACATATTCTGATATATGCGTTCTGGGACCTGCAGGCTGCAGTGCTTGTGATGTACTTCACATATTGTGATATATGCCTTCTGGGACCTGCGGTTGGCTGCACCTGATGCTCTGATACTGATGTGACATAGCAGAAGCCTTCACGCCTTAATCATAGCCCTTAAGCACCCTGAAGGAACATCCTGATGCAAAAATGCAAAGAGAGAGAGAGAGAGAGAGAGAGAGAGAGAGAGAGAGAGAGACTAGTTTACAGTATATGTATTATGTACATGAAAAAGGTAACATACATGCTTGGCCAATGAATTATTTAAGACCAATCTACAAAAGGGAGAGAGAGGATTTTTGTACAAATGATGTTATGCCTTATATAGGCTGCTCATATGGGCTGTTTAGCAACTGTCGGCGTGTTCAATGTGCTGATGTGGCATCTTGGATGCTAGGGATTAGATGTGGGGATTAAATATGGCCACGTGTGTGCACGTGACGCTAGCTCACTTGTCTAACCCTAGTCCATTAGAGAATATCTGCACGACTCACTCTATTGATTGATTCTGTTAAAGCTCACACCAGGTACACACACCTGTCACCACTCATGGGGCAGTGACACCTGGCTAATCGAGTGACATCCAGTTGAGACAGGTGCCAGACTTAGTCTTCAAGAACTTGGAAATTCTCTTGATGCCACATTGTATCATATGGTTGTTGGATGCTTGATTTATTTGTGCAATACGAGACTAAACATTCAGTTTGGTCTCACAATTGAGCGGGTTTATGCATAGCCTAGGTTCTAGGCATTGGCAAGCTGTTAAGTGGGCTTCGCTACTTATAAGTCTATCTTGCGTGTGTATGGGGGGGATTCACAACTGCATGCCTTTTTGAAGGAGCTAAAGAAGCTCAGCTGAAACAGTTAGGGTTTCATGTGCGAGACACACACAGAGAAGAAGGGAGAGAGAGAGAGAGAGAGACATGTGGGGATAAGTCAACTCACAAAGTATGAGTGTGTGACTCCCCTATCACACATGTATATTTGCTCTAGTGCACATAGTGCACTTAGTACTTTTAATGTACTAAGTGTACTATATACTATAAAACTTATGGGCTTGTACACACTATAAGGGTGGGCATAATGCCTTTACCCCAACAACCTCCCACTTAAAGGCAATGTGCCCTTAAGTGAAGGAAAAGAAAAAATCAGCATGTACATGATAATATACAAGGCCATATCAAGGCTGAAACTGGCCTCATCCAATGCCCATCAAGTGTCTGCAATGAGCAAACCGCTCTGGAGGCAAACTCTTTGTCAACAAATCAGCCGGGTTGTCATCCGTATGAATCTTGACAAGCTGAATCAGCTTGTCCTCTATCACCTCTCTGAAGAAGTGATACTTCACATCCACATGCTTCGTCTTTGCATGAAACACAAGGTTCTTTGCCAACTGGATGGCACTCTGACTGTCACAATGCAACAATGGAATATCCCCTGTATAACCCAAATCAACCACTAACCGAGATAGCCATAATGCCTCCTTGCAAGCCTCTGTGGTTGCAATATACTCGGCCTCTGTAGTAGATAAGGCAATGCACTTCTGCATCTTGGATATCCTTGACACAGCACCTCTTGTGAATGTAAACACATAACCGGTAGTAGACTTCCGGTTATCTGGATGACTGGCATAATCCGAATCCGTGTAACCATACTAATGCATCCTGTTTGCCAAAGCAGATGCACATATCCTGTGTGCCCTTCAGGTATCTCATGACACCTTTCACTGCTTCCCAATGCTTCTTGCCAGGGTTGGCCATGTATCTAATAACCACTCCCACTGCAAATGCAATGTCCGGCCTGGTAGCTACCATGGCATACATGAGACTGCCACAAGCTGAAGCATATGGAATCTTGGCCATATCAGCCCTGCCACTATCCTGACTGTGGGCTGTCCATAGCACTGAGTTTCACATATGGAGGCAAAGGAGTACTAGTCTTCTTCCCCCCCTCCATATTGAACCTCTGCAAAACTTTGCCAATGTGTTCCTTCTGAGACAAATACAACACATGTTGATTTCTGTCCCGAAGTATCCGCATACCCAAAATGTGATTTGCATCACCCAAATCCTTCATATCAAAGGTCTGATGCAGCCTCTTCTTCAAGGCATCCATCTCTTTACGAGATTTCCTGGCAATCAACATATCATCAACATACAAGATGAGGATCAATAGACTGCCATCCAAAGCTTTCTTGGTGTATAAGCAGTGATCTATGTCACTCCTCCTGAAATCCTGGGATTTCATGAATGTATCAAATTTATGATACCATTCCCTTGGTGCCTGTTTGAGCCCATAAAGACTCTTTTTCAGCTTGCATACAAGCTTCTCCTTTCCATTCAGTGCATAACCCTCTGGCTGTTGCATATATATCTCCTCATGGAGATCACCGTGAAGAAAAGCAGTCTTCACATCCATCTGAATCAAATCCAGATCATCATGAGCAACCAAAGCTAATACAGCTCTAAGTGTGGTCATTTTGACCACTGGAGAGAAGATCTCATGAAAGTCCACACCATATTCCTGATTGAAGCCCTTAGCCACTAACTTGGCTTTGTATCTTCGCTTTGCATCAGGTGCAACTTTGAGCATGTAAACCCACTTGCATGGCAAAACCTTCTTGCCTGTAGAGAATCCATCTCTGACTTCATAGCACGCTCCCAAAGAGCCTTGTCTGCCCTCTGTAAAGCCTCCTTATAACAAGAGGGCTCCCCACAGTCAGTGAACATCAAGTAGTCAACCCCTGGAACAAACCTATCAGGGGGTCTGGAGGGTCTTGTGGACCTCCGTACCCAATGATCATCATTTGCAGGTTGCTGTCCAGCCTGCATATCACCTATTGGTGGCTCCTGTTCCATGCCATAAGGTTGAAAGATCATGCCCGGTATCTCCTCTAACTGTGGGATATCCATAGGGATATCTTCTGCCATCTCTGGCTGTCCATTTGGACCATTTTCAGCACCATTTAAGGGCTGGTTTTGTTGCTGTAATGGCTGATTTACAGCCCTTGGTTGTTGTCCATGATGTCCATCATCATCAAAGATGACTCTGCCAGGCTCCTGTTGCCTTGCAGGCTCGTTATACATGCATGTTTCATCAAAAATGACATCATTGCTGCGTATAATCTTTCTATTCACTGGATCCCAAAGTCTATACGCCATTTCACCTCTGTCACCATATCCTAGGAATATGCATTTGAGAGACTTAGGATCAAGTTTGGTGCGTATTTCCCTGCGTATGTGCACGTACGCAACGCAACCAAACACTCTCAAGTGCTTGTAGGACGGAGGCTTCCCTGTCCATACTTCCTCTGGCACTTTCCCACCAAGCCTCGTGTTAGGTGACCTATTTATAAGATGAACGGCTGTCATAACAGCTTCAGCCCAAAAACCATGAGGTAACGCAACATGTGACAACATAGAACGGACCTTCTCCTGAATGGTCCTGTTCATCCTCTCTGCTGTCTCGTTTTGTGGAGGATCATAAGGAGCAGAGAGCTCCCTCTTGATGCCTTAAGCATCACAAAAGTCCTGAAACTGTTTGGACATATACTCTCCACCATTGTCGGAACGCAAAGCCTTCAGTGTTTTGCCAGTTTGATTCTCAACATGAGCAACAAACTTCTCAAACACTGAGAATGTATCACTCTTCAAACGAAGAGGATAAACCCACACCTTGCGTGTGGCATCATCAATAAAAGACACAAAATATTTTGCCCCTCCCAAAGAAAGCTGAGGCATCTCACATACATCTGTATGCACAAGCTCTAACTGAGCATCTTTCTGTCCAAGAGCTTTCTTGTGGGGGCACTGGAGTTGCCTGCCATATATACAATGCTCACAAAACTGAAAACTTGAGAACTTTAGAGAAGGCAAGTAACCAAAACGAGACAATTGCTCCATTCCTTTGACACTCATGTGTCCCAACCGGCTATGCCACATAGAGATTTCCGGCAGCTCGGTTGCATTTACATTAGCATGGTGACAAACACCAGCATGCATGAAGTAAAGAGTGTCCACCGTAGAGCCTTTGGCAACAACCAGTGAGCCCTTACTAATCTTCCACTTTCCACTACCAAATGTGGTAACATAACCAACATCATCAAGCTGTCCAGTAGAAAGCAGGTTCTTCTTGATCTCAGGCACATGCCTGACATCATGGAGCATAAGCTGTGAGCCATCTGAAAACACAAGCCTCACATCACCTCTGCCAAGAATCTGGCATGCATGGTTGTCACCCAAATAAACTACTCCTTCATTGCTAGCAGTATACCTGACAAACAAGTCTCTGCAACCTGTGACATGAAAGGAGGCACCTGAATCAATGATCCATGAGTGCATACCATGACCATCTCCTGCATGGAGTGAATGGGCATCAAGTGAAGACATGAATAGGACTTCATCCTCACTGTCACCTGCATGTGACACATTGACTTCTTCAATCTTGACTCCACTTTTGCCCTTTGGCTTTGCATCTTTGGCTTCATCTTTGTCTTTGTCTTTGCCTTTGCCCTTTTCCTTTTGATCATTCTTCCATTTGTAGCATTGCTTTTTGAAATGTCCCTTCTTGCCACAATAATGGCATTCCAAGTTCTTTTTGGAGCGGGACTTACTCCTTCCCCGTTCTTGGCTTTTACCCCTTTGCTGGGATCTCCCACGTGCATTCATTGCATTGGACTTTCCAACAGAGTTGTTCTTCCTGTTCATCTCCTCTTGAAGGAGAGCACCCTCCACACCTGCATATGACAGCATAGCATTTGAATTGCTAGTGGCTGTCCTGAATGTGTCCCAACTCTCTGGCAAAGTGCATAAGAGAAAGGTGGCTTTGAACTCATCGTCCATTGCCAACTTTTGATTGATGACCTGGCTGACAACACCATTAAACTCATTTAGATGGGCTGTCATAGACGCCCCTTCCTTCATTTGAAGACCTATGAGTTTCTTCAACCAGTACACTTTGCTTGAGGCACTTTGTTGGGCATACAAGTCCTGCAATCTTTGCCACATTCCCCAAGCTATCTTCTCTTCACGTATGCTGAAAAGTAAAGAGTCTGACACAGACAACATGATGGTGGATCTTGCCAGCTCATCCATATCTTCCCATTCTTCAGCAGTAAGAGAAGCGGGCGTTACACCCCTTTCTTTGATGGGCTTGTGCTGCTTCTTCTAGAGCAACACATTATAGCACTGGGTTTGCCAAATGTCATAATTATGTGAGCCTTCAAGCTTCTTGATGTGAAGCAATGAAGAGCTCTCACCTGTGGTTGCCATAGCAATATGCAACCTTTGACACAGTCAATGCCTGACTCCCTACAAGATGTGCAAACACTGCACCAAAGCACACAAAGTGCTCACAGTTGTTCTCCCAAAGTTTATCTCCCACTACGGAAGCACGAATGCAACTCTCCTCCCACTGAAAGTGATAAAATCACCAAAATCTGGTTGCTGCAGATTTATGACAGCACCTTAGATGTGCTCTGTTCCCCTTCCAAAATACTGTACAACAGTACTAAGTGCTCACCAATGATGTACCAAATCTGTACCGACAAGTACAGCAGCTGAAAATGAGCCTTTTCCTCACTCAAATCAATGTACAACCATGCCAAAACTTGTACAAAATTGTACCAAATCTGTACCAGCAAGTACAGTAGCAATAAATGCTCTCCTGGCTACCCCTGCTCACCGTCTGCACATTGCCCAGTTGTCTCTGCCTTGCGTCCGCAGCTCCTGCACGTCGTCGGCTCTTGCCCGTTGCCTGAGGCCACCGGCTCCGGCATGTCGCCATTGCCTCCCGTCAATAGCCCGTTCTGTCAGCAACGCCATCGCCTTCATGCATCTGCCCGCCTGCAGCTGTCTCATCATCCGCCTACCTGTTATCTGCACAACGTTAGCCATCTCGCCATCTCTCATTGAAGCATGTGTTGCATCTCGTGCCGGTTTTCCCTCTACGGTAGTCATCATTTGTTGGCCAGAGGCCATCGCTATAGTCTACCGTCTGCACACAGGCATCTCTGCAAAATCAGGGTTCCACCAGGTATTGATTTTTTGGTTCAGTTCAAGGGGCTTTTGTTCATTTCTTGCTTCATTGCAAAAATCAGGTGCAAGCAGCAATGCGGTGCAGCATTGGGGTGCAGGGGACACAAAATTTTGGGGCTTTTTTAAAACAGTGCAAAGTTGCACAATTAAAGCTCATTGGTACACAAAATTTTGGGGCTTTTGAAAATTATGTGCAATTGACACATAAAACAGCCCATTGGTGCTTATAAATTTGGGGATTTTTAGCATTGCTTATCTGCAGCCTTGTATTCGGGGCAAAACATTTGCACAGGACTTTGTGGTTGCTTGGCATTGCACTCTCGTGCATTTGGGATTTTGCCTGCAGGTTCTTTTTACAGCATATTTGGTTGCACGTGTTTGCATCTCTCTCGCAAGAGATTTCAGCACATGGTTGGAAATACGATCGATATATTTAGGGTTTTGTCCCAAGAGGACAAATTGGATGGCAGTAACTACTCGTTATGGAGTTTCATGGCCCGAAATCTACTTGTGGCCAAAGGATTATGGGGTTATGTGTCCGGTGAAGATGTACGCCCTGTTGACATAGCACCTAACACGCCTGGTCGTGGTGCTCAACAAGCTGCAGTACCCACTCCTCCCTCACAGGAGTAGAAGAGATGGGATACTCGCGATGCCCAAGCGATGGCTTTGATTGCTTTGTCAGTAAAGCGATCAATCATACCACATATTCGGACTTGTAGGACCTCACGGTGAGCTTGGGATGTACTTGAAACCATGTATCGGGCAAAGAATGAGGCCAGGGTTGCATTTCTCAAGAAAGAGTTTGAAAACTTGACATGAATGAAGGTGATAGTATGGTTGATCATCTTATGAAGATCCAAGATCTTCAGGAGCAGCTGCTCAATATTGATGAGGTCATTTCTGAAAAGGAGTTGGTTTCCAGGACACTATCATCTTTGCCAGAAACCTACTTGAACTTCCACACATCACTCACTTGGGGAAACCCGGAACCAACCTTGTTTGAAGAGTTGGTTGGTTTGTTACTACAGGAGGAGCTGAATCGGAAGAACGTATCTTCTAGCATGCGTGGTGATGGGGCTTTTGTTGCCCTAGACAAGGGCAAGGGAAAAGCCAAACATAGTTTTCAGCCAAAGGTTGATTCGGGACAGCCTTCACAAAAGGCTAAAAATATGTAGGCAAGCCCAAGAAAAAGGGCAAATGTCACTATTGCAAGAAGCTAGGTCATTACTTGAATGAGTGCAGGAAAAGGCTTGCAAAGGAGAAGAAAAAGGAAAGTGGCATGGTTGTAGATTCTTCATCATCACCTATAGGAAAAGATGATGCATCAGTAAATCTTGTACAAGATGAGTGGACTTTCCTTACTTGTAGTTATGATGTATCATTGGAGCATATGTCTCTCAGTGTCAATGAAAGACACGACACATGATACTTTGACAGTGGTGCTTCTAAACACATTACCTCATGGAGGGATTTGTTTAAGAAGCTTATGGCTGTCCCTGAAGGCAAGCGGGTAGCATGTGCAAACAATTCTTCTTATCCAATTCAAGGTGTTGGTGAGGTGATCCTCACAATAGCAGATGGTGCTGAATTATGTCTTCTAGATGTATTATATGTGCCAGGGATTAAGAAGAACTTGTTGTCCGTCTTCTCTTTTGCTAAAAGAGGATATGCAGTGAACTTTGAGGATGACAGATGCACAGTGAAAGACCATGAAGGTGACTATGCAGTGGTCACTTCCGGCACATTGTACCATGGGTTATATTAGCTTGACATGTTTGACAGGAGAGGGCATGATGCTCATGTGGTTACCACTCTTACACCTGCCATGCATGAGGCATAATTGTGGCATGCTAGGTTTGGGCATGTGAATTATGGCAGTATGATGCTATTGCAAAGGCATAAAATGGTACAAAATATGCCTCATGTAGAGCTGCCACCGAAACATGTATTTGAAGGGTGCATATTGGGTAAAATGCACAGAAATGCATTCGCAAAAGATGGATCAACAAGGGCTGCCCAGAAATTACAGCTTGTGCACAGTGATGTGTGTGGTACTATGTGGACACTATCTATTGGAAAGCATCTATACTCTGTAACCTTTATCGATGACTACTCCAGATTTGCTTGGGTGTATATCCCTTAAAGGCAAAATCTGATGTATTTGCATGTTTTCAGCATTTTGTGGCACAAGCTGAAAATAAAAAAGGTTGCAAAGTGCAGATCCTCCATACAGATCGAGGGGTGGAATACATGTCCATTGCTTTCAAAGCTTTTATGGCAGAAAAAGGCATAAAGCATCAATGCACGGTGCCATATTCTCCTCAGCAAAATGGTGTTGTTGAGAGAAAGAACATGTCTTTGATGGAAATGGCTAGATGCATGGTTAAAGGCAAAGGCTTGCCTCACAAATTCTGGATGGAGGCAATAATGTGTGCTACACATGTTTTGAATAGATGTCCTACCAAAGCATTGAAAACCATAACGCCATATGAGGCCTAGCACGAAAGGAAACCTAAAGTAGATCACTTTAGAGTTTTTGGATGTATAGCACATGCACATGTACCTCAGCAATTGAGAGGTAAGCTTGATGACAAAGTAGTAAGTGCATATTTGTGGGTTATAGCAGTGGCAGTAAAGGCTACCGTCTCTTTAATCCTTCCACACAAAGAATTTTGGACAGCAGAGATGTTGTATTTACTGAAAATTCAGACCGGATTTTTTGGACAGCCACCTTCGGGCCCACATAACATGTTTGAAGGACTTCTCCCGTTGGGAATTGATGGCTCAATAGATTAGCCATCAACTTTGCCTAATGGATAGCATTTAGGTACTCAAAATCAGCCCATGATAGAGCTCATTACACCTCAAAATGTGGAGGAAGCAGTAGAGCAAGAGCAAATAGCAACGGAAGAGGCTAGAGTTGTATCTCGTTGGTTGCTCCGTACGTTACAGGACAGCAAGCTTTCAGCTCCATTTGGTAGTAGGACTAGGGCTGGTTCACGTAATGCAAGAGAACAAGCAAATGTTGCTTGCATGAGTACACTTTGTGATGCAGACGAGCCAGATTCATTTGAAAAGGCTCATGAGGATGAGCATTGGATGCAAGCCATGCAAATTGTGATGGATTCTATCCATAAAAACAACACATGGGATTTGGTAGACTTGCCTGCTGGCAAGAAGCCCATTGGCACAAAGTGGGTTTAGAAGTCAAAAAGAAGGTGTGATGGTACCATTGACAGATACAAGGCTAGGCTAGTGGCCAAAGGATATGCCCAGCAAAAAGTGTCACATGCACTCTGCACTCAGTGCATGGTGACAAGATGGCTCATCATCAGCAGTGCAACAGTTGTACAGTATTAGAACCCAGTAGGATGATAATTGTCGTACGCCGTGACCCCATTGTACATCCTCAGTCCAGGATAAGTCAGGCACGAGCTACGTAGGTCATTCCTCAGCCTTAGCGGGTCAGTCAGTCAGTCAAGTCCCTTAACCCACTTGGAGAGAATCATTCATGCATGTAGAGTCAATAAAAGCCTTAGGGTTTGCATCAGAAAGCACTTTGCATCCTGCATAATATGCATTCATATGCCTGTGCATCATTTAGAACATCCCAGAAGCCTTAGGGAATTTACTAGGATTTATCTGGTATTTTTTCCATATTTTATACTATTTATTTAGCATTTATTGTCATTTATAAATATAAACTTTATTAAATGACCAAGTTAGTATAAATAGGCTTGCATAGGGCTTAGTTTCTCATTCAGTCTTCAGTGTGCTAAGAGCTTTCCTCCTCAGCCCTAGGAGTTCCCTTGCCTTCAGCACTAGACTAGTCTCATCCAGCCCCTTGGAGAGCTTGAGTTTGCTTCAGCCTACCTTGGTTCTCCAACGCATGCATCTTCAGCAGCCCTATAGCCATAAGCGCATCAGATCAGCCCCTGAATCAGCAAGAAGACCTGCGTTTTCTGCATATCCAGCAGCCGGCCTGTTCACAGCAGCCCTATAGACTGCGTTTTCTGTCTAGCAGCAGCCCTACACTTTGGGTTTTTCTGTCCAGCATCAGTACAGCCTGCGTTAACAGTTTGACAGCAGTTCTTCCTTGCGTTTTCAGTCCTACAGCAGTTCTACAGCAGTTCCTCCGCCTATATGCATCATCCATACATGCAACAGTCATCTGGTGAAGGTAACACAGCATTCATAAGCATTTACAGCATTCTAACATAGCTTAGAACAGTCCACCATCTCCTTTTCTCAGCCTCTGGTGTGCAGCCCTTCCTCATGCCCTTGGGAAGAGTGCATAGGCTCGAGATCAGGTCATTGAGGTGTTTCTACAGCCGTGTACAGTTCAGCCAATCTCCGATCCTCCGAGATCTTGCGTTTGGCTTATCTACAGTCCACAGTCATTCTCTCTAAAGAAATAAAGCAAATACTATCTCGTTATTGGGATAGGGGGCCCTTCAGTGTGTAATTCGGGACCCAATCTAGTGTACAGTTCTCATATTTATCTCTCATATCTCTTTAAAGTTTGAAGTATTAAAGTGGATTGCTAAACTCACGAAACTCAGGATACAGAAGACGGTGTGAGCATTTGTGTGACAGGATTTTCCAATACAAAGACTTCCGTTGCATATCACATTGGTATCAGATTCGGATTGTCCACACACACCGTAGCCTAGCGTGGGGGCATCCTTGGATGGTTAGATTGCGTTCCGGCACGACCACCGACTTCAGCATCATGTCTACAGAAGAGAGTACTCATCAGCCGGAAGACGTCTCCCCCGAAGGAGACCTTGTTCTTCTGCCTACAGCAGACACCATAGCTCTTCTTAGAGCTTAGAACCAGCTGCTCATGGAGCGTCTCCAACTGTTGGAGGCAGCAGCAGCACGTCCCTCTACACCTCCAGTAGCACCCGACTACATCTTCCTCTTCTTTCAGATGGAACAACAAAGGAGAGAGGACGAGGCACGAAGGAAAAGAGAAAAAGCAGAAAGACGGGACTATGAGGAAGCCCAACGCAGGATCGACGAAGACCGGCGTAAGGCTGAACTCGCTGCTCGGGAACACCAACGTGAGCTTGATCGAGAACGTATGTTACTCGAGCACCAACGGGAAAAGGAGGCCATACACTTGAGGTATCAGCAGCTCTCCTTAGTCTTCCCAGTCATAGGTGTCACCAGCCAGCAGTCCGCAGCAGCATCAACCACCATCATTCGCAGTCAACCAAACTTCAGTAAGTATGATGGTAAGTGTGATCATTCATCAGTTAATCAATTTATTCATCAGTTTAATGCTCATTTTCCATTAGCTAGGATCACAGACCCACAAGACAACGTCCACTTAGCAGCTCCCCATCTTACTGGTGAGGCAATCACTTGGTGGTAGCATTGGTCTAGTATTCATATAGACCAGGCCACAGGTGTCACAGCCTTTGACTGGGACATCTTTGTCCATGACCTGAAGACCAGATTTCTCCCGCCCCAGTACATGACCGGTCTGAAAGACGAGTTCTATGGACTCAAACATAACGGATCCCCAGTGCTTCAGTTTTTCGGTAAGGTTATTACTTTAGCACATCAGTTAGGGTTATCTGAGCAGGCTAAGATGGAGAAATTCATTCGTGGATTGGACTCTAACATTCGGTTCACAGTTCGTAACTTTGAACCAAGTACATATGATCGGGCTCTGACTCTCGCTCAGAATGAAGAAATGAAGATGAATGGAGGCAAGCCCAAGCAGTCATCTCAGTCCAGTACCAAACCCCAACAGGGGAAGGGTAATTCGTCTTCTAAAGACACTAAGACAGACAACAGTCCTAGCTCTAGTTCAGGGGGTAAGGAATCCAAGCCTAAGAAGACCCCTGAGTAAAAGGCTCAAGCAGGCATCACTGGAGGCTATCTTCCTCGAGAGGAGCAAAGACAGTATCAGTTAGAAAACAGATGTTTTTTCTGTCATACTATTGGGCATGGTAAGAAGGATTGTCCAAGGATTGTCCAAAAAGACAAGCGGAGCAAGCCTCCAAAGAGCCTTCTGCCACAGTTGCCGCAGTATCCCCCGCTCCTCCAGACCTGCCTGCTACCACCAATGCGGTTCAGATCTTACCTTCTATGCATTCCATGCCATCCGTGGTACTTGATGCTAAGCAGGAGGGTGAGGCAACAACCACACAGAAAAGCCTGATCCGAGCTTATGGCTCTGCCAAGGACCGACAGCTCATAATCCTTTTTGACATGGGCAATTCTGAGGACGCCATCTCTCCCCAGTTGGCCACCAACATGAGCTGTATCTTAGTGCCCTATCATTTGGAGGTAGACGGGTTTACACCTGGTCTGCGCACCCACATCTCTCAGAAGGCACAACAGTTTTCTTTTCAAGTTCAAAAGGCCTCATTCCAACGAGATTTCATTGTCTCTCCTCTTTTGGGATGTGACATGATCTTAGGAATCCAGTGGTTTCGTCAGTATGAACCTATTCCCAATTGGGGGCAGAACACCTTTATTATCTCTAAAGGTTTTCTTGAGCCTGGTCATGATTCGGGAGGATAGGAGCATTCTTGGCGTTCCTATGATTTCTCATCTCTAGGCCCAACGAGCTATGTGCAAGGGAGCAGAAGGAGCATTAATTTATGCTCAGACAGCTTCTATCTCATCAATAACCGTTGTCTCATCATCTTCAGTCCCTCAGTTAGCAGATCTCCTTTCTCATTCAGACATTTTTAAGGATGATCTCCTACCCAGTATCCCACAGTTAGCAGAACCTCCTAGCAAGTTTCTCTCGTCTTTCCAAGACTTTCAAGGGCAAGCTAGAACAGCAGTCAGTTCTCAAACATTTGAAACATGTTCCTTATGGACACATTTTCACAGTCACCACATACCACCAAGCACTTAAGTGGCTCCCGATGATGCCAAGTGCCCAGTGGAGTGCTCAGCACACTAGACAGGGTCAGCTCTTCCAACAAGTTGGAGGAATGATTAAGTACATCCTTGGTCAGCATAACCCATTAGCAGATGTTCTTAGTAGAAAGACCAGCATCTCGACCAGTCAGGAGTCTGCCATTCTCAACATCTCTGGAAAAGACTTAGAAGATTAGTATGTCGATTCCGCAGAGTTTGGTACTCAGCCCGGTTTGGCCCTCAATTTTGAGCCTGGCCATCATTCAGTTCACAGACAGGCATGTAAGTTTAGACGAGATATCCACTTCAAGGAAGGGGATTGGGTCTCTCAGTGCATCATGAAACAAAGATTGAAACAAGTGGGCAAACATTGTCCCAAGCTTTCATTCCATAGTTTTGGCCCTTTTCCAATAGTCAAAAAGTTAAGTGATGTCTCCATGAAGTTAAAGTTGCCTACCAGTTGGACAATGCATGATGTTTTCCATGTTTCTTGGCTAAAACCATATGTTGGTCCAGAAGTGTGTGATGTTTCAGATGAACAGCAGCCAGACGTGGTAGACGAAGTAGAAGTTATCGAGCATGAGCAAATCCTTCTTCATCGATGGAAGCATGGTTCCGGTCGACGGATACGTCAGTTCTATACGAAATTTCGAGATCGAGGCACCCACGAAGCCGTATGCCTCGACGAGGAGTTTTTCCGGGAGTACCCCCAGTTGTTGGCGGACTACGTGGAAGCCATGAACCTGCCGCCAAGCTAAGCAGGAGGGAATGTCACATGCACTCTGCACTCAGTGCATGGTGACAAGATGGTTCATCATCAGCAGTGCAATAGTTGTACAGTATTAGAACCCAGTAGGATGATAATTGTCGTACGCCGTGACCCCATTGTACATCCTCAGTCCAGGATAAGTCAGGCAGGAGCTATGTAGGTCATTCCTCAACCTTAGCGGGTCAGTCAGTCAGTCAAGTCCCTTAACCCACTTGGAGAGAATCATTCATGCATGTAGAGTCAGTAGAAGCTTTAGGGTTTGCATCAGAAAGCTCTCTGCATCCTGCATAATATGCATTCATATGCCTGTGCATCATTTAGAACATCCCAGAAGTGTTAGGGAATTTACTAGGATTTATTTGGTATTTTTTCCATATTTTATAGTATTTATTTAGCATTTATTGTCATTTATAAATATAAACTTTATTAAATGACCAGCCAACTTGACCAACCTCTAGTTAGTATAAATAGGCTTACATAGGGCTTAGTTTCTCATTCAGTCTTCAGTGTGCTAAGAGCTTTCCTCCTGAGCCCTAGGAGTTCCCTTGCCTTCAGCACTAGACTAGTCTCATCCAGTCCCTTGGAGAGCTCGAGTTTGCTTCAGCCTACCTTGGTTCTCCAAAGCATGCATCTTCAGCAGCCCTATAGCCATAAGCGCATCAGATCAGCCCCTGAATCAGCAAGAAGACCTGCGTTTTCTGCATATCCAGCAGCCGGCCTGTTCACAGCAGCCCTACAGACTGCGTTTTCTGTCCAGCAGCAGCCCTACACTCTGCGTTTTTCTGTCCAGCATCAGTACAGCCTGCGTTAACAGTTTGACAGCAGTTCTTCCTTGCGTTTTCAGTCCTACAACAGTTCCTCCGCCCATATGCATCATCCATACATGCAACAGTCATCTGGTGAAGGTAACACAATATTCATAAGCATTTACAGCATTCTAACATAGCTTAGAACAGTCCACCATCTCCTTTTCTCAGCCTCAGGTGTGCATCCCTTCCTCATGCCCTTGGGAAGAGTGCATAGGCTCGAGATCAGGTCATTGAGGTGTTTCTACAGCCGTGTACAGTTCAGCCAATCTCCGATCCTTCGAGATCTTGCGTTTGGCTTATCTACAGTCCACAGTCATTCTCTCTAAAGAAATAAAGCAAATACTATCTCGTTATTCCTTCAGTGGGTAATTCGGGACCCAATCTAGTGTACAGTTCTCATATCTCTCTCTCATATCTCTTTAAAGTTTGAAGTATTAAAGTGGATTGCTAAACTCATGAAACTCAGGATTCAAAAGACGGTGTGAGCATTTGTGTGACAGGATCTTCCAATACAAAGACTTCCGCTGCATATCACAAAAAGGCATTGATTATGATGAGACTTTCGCACCGACTTCTTGTATGGCCACAATTAGATGTGTTGCATTGGCTGCCCATCAATCATGGATGCATCAATTGGACATAAAATCAGCTTTTCTCCATGGGGATTTGCAAGAAGAAGTGTATGCAAATCAGCCCATTGGTTTTGTGATGCATGGTCATGAAAACAAAGTATGCAAGCTTCGAAAGGCGTTGCCTCGAGAGAAGTTTCAAGCTTTTCATGCAAATCAGCCCATTGGTTTTGTGATGCATGGTCATGAAAACAAAGTATGCAAGCTTCGAAAGGCGTTGCCTCAAGAGAAGTTTGAAGCTTTTCGCAAAGCTTTAGGCTTACTCTCCTATAGAGAGTAATTGTAGGAGAGTAATCTGCTCAAACCTTGTATAGGTTCACATTGCCACTACAAGGGGGATTTTTTGGCACGTGTGCTATGAATAGTGCCACATGTGAACATGGGCTAACCAAGGGCACTTTTCTCCCTTTGGGTTCTCCCCCTTGGGTATTAGGTGTGAAAGGACACCACACTTATTTGTATTTTGATATTGTGGAGTCAACTCACTTGCTCCACACAGTATCTCATCTTCTTTGAGAATCAATCACCATCACTCACTCTTCAGAGTGCTTGCTGTTGCGCATCTGTGTGTGTGTGTGTGTGTTTTCTGTGCAACCCTAACCTAACATTCCACCTGTGTGCTTGATAAGGGGTTGGGGCCAACTGAGGAAGGGAGTAGAAAACTTGTACTATAAGTTTGGAGACAAAAGATTCACCCCAGGCATGTTAAGAGGAGGAATCCATGTTTGTGGGTCTGCCGAAGATCAGGTACTTCGTGTGAAGGATTTAGCTCCATTTGTCAATCATAGAGGAGTTATGCCTGGCATTAGGGCTCCATGTGAAGCGTTTTTGACACTGCCCTCTCATGGACCTTGGACATTGACTCCACATAAAGTAAAATAAAATCATGGCTTCTCTCATCGCGCTGATGTAAAGGTTTGGTGTCATTTTGATAAGTTGGTGAGATTTGTACTTCAGTTTGTAGTTGATTGCTATGATTTCTTCTGCTATTATTTTTAACTTTGAGCAGGTTGCATCAGTAAGCGCTCCTGTCAAAGCCCAGGTCATGTGCAAAAAAATAAATCACTAGGCTATTCTTTTTGCAGTTTCTTAATGTTTGGACCTTGAGAGAGTATCTGGAGTTCGATTTGAAGATTTTAGAACCTCCCTTTGAGGTTGATTTTGAGCGTGTAGTGGATGACTTTGTATTCATGTGTTTTTTTGTGGGAAATGATTTTCTTCCTCACTTGCCGACTCTGGAGATTCAAGAGGTACACTCTAGAGTCTGGTGAATTTTTACATCAGGATCATTGATCTGGAGCTGGCAGCGAAGTAATGTTCCATATGATTGTTTATATCAGGGAGCAATAAACCTTCTCATGACAATATACAAATTAGAGTTTAAGAACATTGGTGGATACCTTACCGACAGTGGAGAGGTAATTAGACTTTTCACCTACTTTTGCCTTATTCAGAACACATGTTGTATGTTGAAGTGATTGAACTGGGTTTTTGTGGCATGTAGTTTTTGGCATTGATGCAAATGTGGATGGTTAAATTTTGGAACTATTTTAAATATGGTATGATGACAATATGCAGAATTGACTAGTTGTTACGGTCTCTGCTTTACATTGCTAGAGTTTTTTCTTTTTTTGAAGATAGGTGATGAGTTTTTAAAACCCCCCAATGCTTGTACATCAACTGTAACTGGGCTGCTGTCTGCATTTGATGTTTTTTTGAAGGTAGTAGCTGACGAGCTTTGAGTTTTTTAACCCCCCAATGCTTATACATCAACTGTAACTGGGCTGCCTTGACCTCTATCTGCATTTGATGTTGTTGCTCCATATAATACATCTTGTGCGTCATCTGGCACTGCACTGACATTGTTGGCATAATTTATAAGTGGCATCTAGAACTCGAGGAACAAATGAATCTACAGGGTGGCCCCTCTCATTGCTGCATTTAAAGCAGTTTGCCTTAAAAAGTAGCCTTGCTCGTGCGAGCTTCCATTATTTGCATTAATACTTGTGCTAGGTAGCCTACTTTTGCCACTTGTGCTAGATACGCAGCATACTGTTGCCTGCTCACATTCATGCCCTTTCTGTTCCTATAATGGAAGCATTAATATGTGTTAGTTCGGTAGCCTACTCTTGCCCATTCACATTTTTGTTAGATAAGCAGTCTATTGTTGCCTGTTCACACTCAGTGCCTCTTTTGTCGCTAAATAGATTGTAGTGGTTGTTGGAAGCATGCCTCATGTCTGTGGTTGTTATGGTCGGTGTGTACTTGATCTAAGTGTGTGTGAATGGCTGCTAAGCCGTGTTGTGTGTATACTTGGTCAACATAGTGTGTAAGTGTATATCTGTGTATTCCCACTCTTATGAGTGAGGTAGTGTGTTTGTGTGTGAACCACCTCTTAGAAAGCAGTGATGTCATTGGAGAACCTATAAAGGTACATGTAATTCATTGAAACAAAATATCAATAACAATCACATCATTGAGTCGCAAAGATCTATCTATATCTAGCTTGTCTTCTCTCTCTAAATCTCTCTCTTGGCTGTTTACACTCCATAGCCATGGCTCTCCTCTTCGACCTTCCATAGCTGCAATCCTAGCACTGTGTTTTCAACATTTGGTATCAGAGCGTGTAGTCCACCTTCACCCTCAGCTCGCAGCCATCACTGCTGCTCATACAACTGTATGCTGCTGTAGGCTCTGCCCAACAGTCTATTTGTGCATCCCCAAGCCATGTCGACTGCACCACTTGCCTTGCTATAGTGCAGCCCGCCCATCGCCATCTACTGGCTACGCACAGAAACTCCCTCACGTGTACCTGCCTGCTGATGTGTAGCTGCTGACGACTGTGTAGCAGCCGCTGACGACTGTAAGTAGTAGTTGCCATCAACTGTGCGCAGCTCTATAACAGCCTGCCACTTGTGAAGAAACGCACAAGCTGTGCAGCTTACATCTCTCCTCGAGTGTGCAAACAACCCGACACTGGCTGACTCCAATTAAAACAAGCAAAATGATATATTCAGCAGCAATTGTTGCATCTGTCAGAAGGTACAGAAAAAATTAAATTTGGGCCTTTTTCATTTTTTGCAAAATGCTGCTTAATCGAAGTATTTATCTCAAATCCCCCAACGAAAAAGATCTCCCGATTGTCTCCAAAAAAGAATCTGGATGGGTAATGCAATACCAAAGGTCTCCCAGTGTAGCGTTTATGACTAAGGGACCGTCCTTGCACAAATACGAGCAGTGCATCTAGGGTGATAGGTTTAGGGACTCCTCTCTAGATCAAAATAGCCATGTCCAAATCTTCTCCCTCATACGTAACTTGAGAATCTAACTGTCTAGTCTACCTATACCAGGGACTCCTCTGTAGATCAAAATAGCCATGTCCAAATCTTCTCCCTCGTACGTAACTTGAGAATCTAACTGTCTAGCCTACCTATACCAGGGATCTCCAAGTGATGTAGCAAGATTCTCTCATCCTACCAATCAAGTGTACACTACCAATCTACGTTGCCAGAAATTTTAGGTCTCTCAACAACCCATATGGAATACCGAGTGGACACGAAAGTTGCGAAGTATTGCGAGCATTTGGGATCTTCGTTAAGGAGGGTTTTCTATATTTTTTTAAAACATTTGGATTTTTTTTTTGGGTGGGAGGGGGAGGGGGGGAAGAAACCCGTACCGTACGATACCTTATGATATCGTACTGTACGAACCGTACGGTACGAATGGGTTCGTACCAG
Source organism: Cibotium barometz (assembly GCF_041138505.1). Taxonomy (NCBI): domain Eukaryota; kingdom Viridiplantae; phylum Streptophyta; class Polypodiopsida; order Cyatheales; family Cibotiaceae; genus Cibotium; species Cibotium barometz. The sequence continues at coordinate 28,247,067 of NC_141091.1, forward strand.
TACGAGAAACAACTATGACTACGGGTCTTGATTTATCTTTGCAATAGTAGGAGAGATAGCCCTTCAAGGGAGTTTTGTTATGAGGTATAATGGAGACGAGCTAGTGACGATTAGGAAATATACTTTGAGATGATAATTTTGAATATCAGCAAATAATATTTGATTTTGTGACGACAAGGGCCATTAATTTATTTAGACGCTATTTATATTTATTGGCAATGTATATATGCTAATTAGGACATGTGAAAACTCCCTAGTGCATATTTTAATTTTCAAGATATCATATATATATACCGCGAGCTCCCCAAACCCTGTTTCGCTCCCTTCCGCCTCTCCGCCTCTGTTCCTATGCCTTCGCTCCTTCCTCCATCACTGCGCCCCTCTTTCCTCTTTCATCTCTTTCCTCCTTCGTTGCCTGAATCGCTCCCTCCGCCTCCGTCTCTGTTCCTCTGCCTTCGCTTCCTTCCTCCTTTGCTGCCCCCTCCTTCCTCCATCGTTTCCCTCCTCCTTCGCTGCGCCCATCCGCTTCTCTCCCTGCTTCGCCCCCCATCCTCCTCCGCCTCCCCTCCTTTCCTTTGCCTTTCCTATTTCGCCTTTCCCTCCACTCTGTCTGCCCCTGCCCTTGCCCGCCCTTCTCTTCCCTCTGCGCAGCATTGTTGCGCTGCTCGTCCCCCGCTCCTCTTCGCTTTTTTTCCCCCCCTCCCCCCCCTTTCCTTTCCTCTGCCTCAACGCCTCCCCCTTGGTTCGGATTGCTCCTCATCCGGGTTCAAGTCGGCCTTTTTCCTCGATTAGCATCATGGCTAATCATTCTCCCTCGATCGGGCGAACCATTGTATTTTCCGAAGCCGAGCTCGCGGTCCTTTACGCCGAAATAGAAAAAGACTCCAAAACGACCCTCCTTGCCACAATCTTTGGATCTCACCCGTCCCGTCTCCAGGCTAGGGATTGGGTCCTGGCGGCTCTGCCCTCCGACCTCGCTCTACACTTTCGAGATGTCAGGTTGCTTGGCAGAGGTTTCTTCCAAGTGGATTTTGATTCTGAGGACGCAGCCTCAGAGGTTTTGAAGGGCAGCCCTTTGCCATTGGGCCCGAGGAAGATATTCTTTCTTTCCTACTCCAGCTATTTTGACCCTGTTGAGGAAGACCGAAACCGTTTCCCGATTACTCTCAGATTCCTAGGTCTTCCTCGCGCATATTGGCCTATGTTAGAGGCCATCGGGTCTGCCTTTGGGCTTGTTCTTCAAGTGCCCCCCCCTTCACGCCTTGCCAACAT